>NC_064598.1:52566158-52902408 GCF_943734845.2 Anopheles funestus
GTTTCAGCATTTAATGTTCTTCTGTTAGATCTGTGTCAATACAATCCTCAAATGGTAATACCAAAGCGTATACAGTGGAACGTCGATTATCCGTGCTCATCGGAACTCAGCCCTTGCCGGTTAAGCGAATATCATGGATAATAGGCACAACTCTTTTTTTTGATAAATATTAGTATTTACTGTGTAATGGATGGACTTTCTTTCTAAAGCAAGATGTTAATTTGCAAAATAAACCTGTTCTATTTGGTCGAACTTGAGCAAATTGTATCATTCCCTATTGAGGTTTTCATTTCTTGCCATGATCGGCTTTGCAATTAACATGTCATTTCGCATTTGGAACTGTCATTTCCGAGCTGCACGGATAATGGGACCGCCGGATAAAAGGTACCCGGATAATCGACGCTCCACTGTATAATGATACTTTTCGCAAATTTTTATGCATCTATTTTAATATTCGGAGGCTTATCCGCTGCTAACTCTTCATGCAAACTGGCAAGCAGAGGTAGCCTATGAATACAGCTTTGGGCTATGCTCTAGGATTTATCTTAGGCTCTGCTCTAGAATCTGTCTTAGGCTCTGTTCTAGAATCTGTCTTAAACGACAAAACAAACCTATGGTACTCTAGACATGGTATAACATCGAACGTATTACAAATCAATTTGTATTTATTTCTAAAATGCTCATAAATATGTCGTTGGCACAACAATATTATAGCTCAACATAAACTAATATGCCAGTTGCATTACTTTCAATTAGTACAAATAAACTTGTTACAAATTAGTTTTAGTACAAATTAGCACAAATTTGTAATTTTGTACAATTTAGTACAATTTTTTTAGTACAAATATAACTTTAACTATAAATTTAAATCCAAGTTGTTAAGCGCGTTTCATTGTTTGCTAATATGGCGTTTTTTCTTCCTTTGAGAGTTATACAAACAAACAAAGTCTGACGACAAACTCTAGTACACCACTAGAACTTGTCTATTGTCGTTTAAGACGGATTCCACGGATTTTGGTTGTATTTAAAAAAAATCGACCCACTCGACACACTCGTCATATATTCAAATCAATTTTTACAGCAAATCTAAAGCAGGTTTGGGATCATGTTTCCCATAATTTAAGATATTTTTACAAAATGTTTATAAAGATTTGCTCCAAAAGTTGTTTATTCCCTACGAAATAGTTAAATTAAATGGTATGATATTGAAAATCTTCCCGGAACTAATTCGATACAGTCGTTCGAAATAACAACATATCAAAAGGAATTAATGGCGAATTAACGGCATCTGACTTGCTTAAAAATATCTTGAATAATTGTTTATAAAATTTGTATTCCATCAGAGTGATATGCCCAATGATTTATCAATAAATTAAACAATAAGTTAATGGAAATTTTACATACTTCAAATATTCCTAAAAATATATTAAATAACCGCACTGGACGTGTGCTTAGCAACCTTTAATGTTCTCAGTAAATTAAAAGTGATTTAAAGATAACATAACCGAAATTACCTGACTGGGTCATTCATGGCTCGATAATTGCTCGATTTTTCACAGGTTTCTTCTACACATATAAGCTCTATCTATCTTTAATTAATTTAATCTTTAATAATATTATAAATATTAAATTTATGAAGCAAACTATAAGAATCCGACAGAAATTGATCCTCTTTTTGAATTCGATTTTTTGCCGGTCCTATCGTGCGACAGCAAGTGTTAATTACTGGGCTCAATGTTTTATATTATTTAATGTATTTAATTTTAATTAAATGACCCCATTTAATTAGATGTGGTCTCGAAATTTTCTATTTCGCATTGTGATCTAACCCATATTTATATTTATTGATCTAACAAACATTAAAAAATTGAAAAATGTCGAGAAACCGAAATAATTTTAAGATAAATACTGTTATTTCAAAGACCGAAAACCGCCAATTAATTATTAACTGTGTGAAAACTGATTGTAACACGACTTCCACGTCGACATTTAAACGATCGTACTCTAATTTTATCACACAACAACCTCACCCAGACTCCCGTTTCTCCAACACTTAACCGTTTTTTCGAATACTCTTAGATGGGTTTTTTTAACAAACAAAAAAAAAACAATTATATCCCTGTATTGAGATTTTGAGACAAATCAGAGTAGAGATTGCACATTGCGTGAAACAAGACACATATTTGCATCACATAGCATTCGAAATTGCTTCTATTTATATAATCCTTTCTTTTCTTGCCTGTTCAAAATTAACACCAGAGATTGATCACCAATGCGATCAGTGAATTACGATGCCAAAAGCAGTATTAGCAAGACTAAAAAAAACGGGAAAATTCGGTTTAAAAAAACCCAAATAATTACGAATAATTCTGATAGTTTATAAATCAAATTTCCATGAATTCTTCTTCTTTTTCTGTAACACTAGAAGCTCAAGCGTTTTTGGACTTTCTTTGCTGATTTTCCTCTACTTTATTTACCACTAGCAGGATACTCAAACCTGCATACAGGGGTATGCCATCGCAGATCAGCGCCGTTACCATCTGCACCACATGGCAGCCCCAATATGTTTCGTATGTTTTTTTTTTTTGTTTGCTATAGAATGAACGGCTAGGCCGTATATCTTCAATTTCCCATTTTGTAACGAAAACAAAAGCATCGTAAATGAAAAAATAAATAAATAGTAAACTAAAGGCAATCTTATTCGCGATACTAATCTGTTTCCTCATATTGAATTTTCGTCATTATTGCCCTATTTCAACCCGAAAAACCAACTTCACTTACCTCCGACACGATACATGTTGGTTGTCATAGTTGCTGTTGTTTGGTGAACTATCTTTTTTTTGTAAAACTACACGCACTAACACCGGCGGGCGCGCCTGTTAAAAGGCGCTTGTTAAGGAAAATTCTACCAGCACTCTGGGAATCTAGTCTTCCTTTCGAATAGGATTAGTTCTTTTACGTTATCAGCTTTTTCGCACACAGTTGTAGCTTTTGTTGTATATTTTCTATAATACAATTTACGCTACTCTTGTAGCATAGCTGCGTGCCCTTTTACCACGTCCCTTAGCCGTGATATCTTCTCTCCTTTTTTTGTTGATGCTGATTCCCGTACTTTTTCTAGTTTCGCGTCCTTTTATATACACCTTTGCAGGGCAGCTGAATTCTATCACACATTCACACTGCTAACGAGAAAGGTGAATCAAACAGCGTGCAACTTTTTTCACATCACTGCCCTCTTTATCATTCTCGCTCTATCTCTTTCTTTCTGGCTTCCTGCCTTCTCGCTTCCTCTCTCTCTTTAACGCGTGAACATAAACAATGCACCTTCCTTCTTTGCTTCCTCGCACCACTGCATGCAGCGGCTAACACACACACACACACACAAACACACTTTCACTCACGCGTTAACACGCACGGGCGGCATATACTCGTACCGACACACTCCCGGCACACGAGGAGACACCCTTTCGCGGTAGGTACTAACTAGATCTTTTTCTATAACTGCCTGTACTTAATTTACACTTCTAGTGATCCTCGCAAATGGCGCCACCTGGTGATTTCTTCTTTCTTCTGCAGCACAGGCAAACAGCCAATCGCAGGAACGGTGGCGGTGAACGCTCAGACGATACGGGTATTCAAATACGACATTCACACACATACAAACGCGCGCGCACGTATTGTAACACCATCAACGCACTAGCCACACTTCTTGCGCGTCCGTCGCACTTGTTTTCTTCCTCTTTCTTCTGTTGTTTTTTGCCAATGTGACGTTTCTTCAGATAACATTCGACAGTGTGATCAATCCTTCCTCCTTCCTATACACTTACGCATTAGAACCTGTGCAAAGATTGGAACAGATATTTTAGCTTGACAGTCGGCATTGACTGCACTGGCAAACAATTGTATTGTGAAGGTTGATGGTCTGGAAATAGTTTTTCCACAGCACATGCACTCAAACGCATCTATCTCTAACGACACACACACACTCACATTCACACATACACGCGTTTCCGTCCCGATATCCTTTGCGTGCACTGCTTCTGCAATGAGGAACAAAACACGTTACAAATATTTTTATCATACTTTCTACGTAATTAGCAATACAGAAAACTGTCGATTCGTGGTTCGATGTTTGATGTTGATGTTTAAAAATAGTTACTAATGTTGTTCTATCTTGGCTTGACGACCTCTAATATCACGCCTACCATTTCTGGCTTACTAGACTTGTTTTACCTTGCTAGGGGGACACGGTCCAGGTGGGATTTGATACCCGATCTTGTCGTGTGAAACCGGTGCCGTTTATCATATACACTATCGGTCCACCCATAAGACGGACTATTGACATAATGAATATATTAAGTCATAGAGCAGTCAAGCGCTAATATAACTGTCCAAAACCGATCACGAATTTAAAAAAAAATCGGAACCCCATGATCGATCGATGCAGCACAACGAATGTTGTGCATCGAATCTCACCTGGACGGGCAAATCGTAGCAACATATGATCTACTAAATCGGTTACGCTTAAATAAATAATGATTAAGTGAAATATTAGTATACATTGTGCGACTCTACAACACATCTTGCCTAGGTTCATAACTCGATTCTCCTGGCGCTTTACGCAGAGTGACTACATTCGCATTTATATATGCAATTCAAACCACCGATAACCAACCCACTCAGGTATGACAGAAAAAAAATCTTAATTCATTTTAGTGTTTCTAAACATCATCTCGGTGTTGATCTAATTGTTGAATGCAATGTACCACGCCGCCCCGTTACATCACACCGCACGACATCCCTTCATCTATCCCTTCACACTACAGTGAATGCAAGCCGATGGCCAACCGGGCAACGATGATGTTTGTGGGGCTTTCGTAACTCTGCCTTCCTTTGCCCTTTTTTTATTCGCGTTCGCATTCCGATATAGCCAACTCTTCCTTACACACTTCGCAATCTGTATGCACAGGAAGCTATCAACAGCTCTTCCAAAACCCCCGAACGCAACTCGAAGAACTCCATCATCTCTGCAGCGGCATTTTCACATTTTCTTCCTCTTTTTGCTTCTATTCCCCCACGCATCCAACTACCAACGAGTGATCGCGCGACCGATGGACGCGCATGGAGTGACAAACCGTGCGTGTTACACGTACACATACACATACACATGCTTTAGATGTGTTTCGAATGCAAAAAAAACTGAAGCGCCGAACGAAAACCGGATAACGGTGATAACTGGAATTGTCTTCGGGGTGACATTTTACCGCAATTCATGTTCTTAAGCATACACACACACACACATTAACAAAACGGACATTTTTTCTGTTACATCGTGAAGACCACACGTTAACTGAACCATTTTACACATTTTGCCACAGCATCGTCTCCTTCGATGCATGAAGTTTGCTTATCACCACGCTTCTTCTATTTCTTCCTCGTAAATCCACTTGCTCCCTCTCGCCGTGCGTTCTTTTCTTCGCTAGTGTGTATACCTATATATGCATGTATGTATCCACCGATCAATTTCTCGCGACATTTTCGCACACACGAGAGCGCACTGCACTATTATTGAACCTTGCTCTTCATGCGTGCATAACTACCGTGTGTACCGCTGCATGTATATGTGTGCGCTCGAAATGGAGCCCCCTCGCTGTTTTAAGAAAGCAAACAAAAAAAACATCGCGTATGCTGCAGCAACCCCACCACACAACCGCGAAGAAGACCGGCCTCGACAGTTGCGCGATAAGGGATTTTTAAGGTTACGTTTTGCTGCTCCTTTCGCTGCCCTTGTCTAGTCTTCGCATCTGCTAATCATCCGCTTCCTCGCTTCCTGCTTTCTCCGATCGCATGCTTTCGTCCCTTTTTCACTTGACTTTTCTTTCCCACTCTTCTTCGCTTTCTCGCGCTATACGCTGCTATTATATCCATTGCCATACCGACACGGGGGGAATCACTAAAAAAAATAAAAAAAAACCATGACTACACTTGAAACAACGCGTACGCACGCACTTGCTTGCTATGTCGCGATGCTCTCTTTTTCAGAGCAATTCGTCGTCTTCTCATTGCCCGTTGTTTGATGATGGCTACTGAGAGCACAAAAAATCGCACTGAATTAACACAAAAAAAAGTATCGACAGTCCCGCCGCCGAATGTGTCGAGAATCAGCCAACCGAAACGCGAACATAGAACCTTCGACTTTCCTCTTCGCATCCGGTTACTCAACTTGCCCCCTTTTTCTCTTGCGCGGGGGACACATTTCTCCATGTGTTCCCCTTCCGCATATTTATTTTTTTTTGCTACTCCTACTGTGAATTTATGAGCATTGATTATACTAAGAAAATCCGTCGCTTTTGGTTTCGCTTCAACCCATTAATGCGCTATCGCAATTCGCGCACACACGGGTACGATGCACATACACACATATACACGTACACACACTATGCACGTCGAGCGACCATCGACCGAGGGAAGAGCGATTGATACTATTTTATTCGATATTGAGGAAAGCAGTAACTATTGTCATCGGAATTTGCATGGCTCGTAATACGTTATTTCTTCATTGAATTTCCCATCTCACGTCATATACCGAACACGAAACTCAACAAGGTAGAACAAGCCTCCACACCACCCACCACACATAACCGTTCTTTATGATAATACGATCCATTTCGACCGTGGCGAAAGCGTCCACCGACCCATTCCACTGCACCTCCCATCCTTTTTTCAGTTCTTCTCCCTAACAACCAGTCGAACGAATGATGATATTCTCGAATTCCGGACACACTTCCGGTAAACACACACACACACTGAGGCACTCATATCAACGTAGCCGGTCGATTCGCACGCAAGCAACGTCATTTTAATCGGGGAAGTCACAATAAAACAAAAAAAAAGCTACCAGAATGAACCACGAAACGACGGAATGATGAAAGTACTACGGGGGAAGAAAAATACCGGGCATGAAATGTTCACGCACGCACGGCTTCACCACTCATACAACCAGAGCCGGCAGTTGATCGCCAACGCCACTAGTCGGCCCTCGGTTTATTCCGCTGCACGCACTTGTCTAACAAAACCCCGCGTACTTTTTTTAATTGTTTTTCTGCAGCACGCACGGCAGGACGCGTCGTTCGCTTTTTCCAAGCTCCGCCATTTTGATTCACGGGTAAGGTGAAACTGGCCCAGCTAGCAAATTTGCTTTGACGTGACGTTTTCGAACACGACCGTTCAAACTATCCGACAGTTCCCAAATAGCGAAATTGGATGTTCAGTATTTTGTTCCGACACTTTCGAACATGGACATTCAAATGAACGAGAAATTTCGAGTTTATTTTAAATTCACATTCGCGATCACTTCTTTGAAGCTAAAAGTTTACTATTTTGTAGAAAAACTAATCGATAGCAAAATGTAGCACTGCTCTACATAAACTAATGAAGTTTTACTGTCCACTGTTAATTGTCGAAACACAATCCTGTAATGATTGTACGGCGGTAACGGTGGCACATATTCCAAGCGATTCCTATCGGGCTGTAATCCAAATTTCTCATTGTGTCGCTCTATTCAAACGCTCTACCCAAACCTGCGTAGCATTTTAAACTCAAAATCGTAGCAATTAGCGATGGGTTTTCTATTGAGCTTCCATCTCTATTCTGCAATATTCAATTTTTAAATGTAATCACTTTAAAAACAACCATATTCTTGATCGTTCATTACGAGCTGTTTGTATTCATTTCGTCATACTGTTCATACTTAACACCAACTGAACTTTGTTGTTTAGTTAAAAGTTATGATAAATATTGTGAAGAAAACTCATTGCGTTAAGATCCTCCTGTAAAACAATTAACGACAACCGTATTTCCAGTGGCAGATGAGGAGAAACATCTTAGCACGATCATTACTTCGGACATCAACTCAAACAGTGAATTCGGAATGGACGTTAATCATTCGATCAGTATTACACTGATGGAAGACTCAAAAGCATAATACTACTAGCATTACATGCTAATAAATTCGTACAGATAATCAGAAGAATAGGAATCATCGAAAGGGGATTTACACTTTCTGGCGGACCAAATATCTTAAACGGTCGCAACCCTTTTGGTTATGATAAATAATATCATACAATAATAAAGAAAAATATAAAACACAAAACAATATATGCTCACATTTATATGACTATGATGAATGTGGAACACGATTCTTTATTTTTCCGTCGTTTAGCTTAATCATTCATTCATTCATTTATCATAATAATCATTAACAACCATCATGTAATTTCATATCGCTTTTTATTTTGTCTGCTTTTCTGTTTTTATTTATAATCGCTTGATAATAATAATTGTAGCTCACTTATATCGATACTATATAAAATGTAAGGAAAAATGAAATACTGTACAACTCCTGCTACTGTGTTTAAATAAACAAAATTGTTTGCCATTTTCAAACACATCCTCCACGTTAGGACTATAGTCTCCTGTTTTACCCTCATTCATCTCATTCATCGGTATGGTTTCATAGTTTTTTTTTCTTTCCCTTTTCTGTAGATGTGCTGAGTAGTATGTCTGCGATCGAGCGCGATCATCAAAACAAGTGCACTGTCTCGCCCAAAGTGAACGAGCACGACGAAAAACAGAAACCAAAGGTAATAAGAGGATCCATGACACCTAACAACAATTGTTGGGAATTCTCCAAAGACGTGATCTTACCTTACTTAGGTGACCGATAACTTATAATCAAAGAGCAAACTCTTAAAAAGAAAACAAACAAACAAAATCCTAATGAAATCTTACAGTTCCGTTCAGTGTCAATGAATTGTCTTTACATGTTTCACCTTTTACCATTCTTCGTCTGGCTTTATGATGTAAGTGTACCCGGAAGATGTCAATTGTACGATAGGAAGATTTATCCACATGAAACACATAGTGGCCTAGCAAAACAAAAACGGATCTTGCTGAGAAGAAAACAAAACTGGAAAATATTGATCGAGAATTAAAAATCTATTTGGAGAACAAAATATGGAGAATCCGTAAAAAAAATAAAAGCATGACAAGTTGTTTGTTTTAAAACAAAACTTGCATTCGTCACGAAATGGAATATGCAAATTATCGTTATAAATATTGTTCCAGAGCAATTGAATATTCAATTAGGTACTATTTTGAAAAGTTTCTTTTAAGAAGGATTTAATAGTGCGTTGTTGACACGATGTAGAAGAGAATGTGTTTTGTTTTCGATGTTGTCGTTCAACATTTTGTTTGTTTTAGGAATTGATGTTATACTATAGATTTTCTTTGAATTGAAACTTCGAATACACTCACTCATTACCGATATTTACCAGCCACCCTTTGTTTGATGACTTTCGTTCCTTTTTCCTTTCCTTTTTGTTTTATCGCTTACTTCATGCAAATTCATACATTAACATGCATGCTTATCCATCAAATTAAAGAATACATATATTAGCAATAATATGTATACTCATATCGAAATAGCAATAATATATGACAATCTACTTCAAATCTGTATAGTGTTACCTATAACTAGCCGTATCAATAGTAAAGTTTTATACAAAAAAGGAAATCTTTTAGTTTTCTGTTTTGTTGGTTTGTTTTGTTCCACGTCCTCATTTGTGTTTGTCCCTTGCTTATTACCATCTTGTTCGCAAGTTCACACACCTCTCACGCACTGCACGTTAAATATGTTTTACCCTTTTCCATGTCACTTGTGTTTTAAATTGATAGTTTATACATTCTACATATGTCTTCTGTGTTTCATTTTGTTTTACTTGTTTTTCTTACACCATAATTTAAGCTTTGCTTTTGCACCATAACGGCGCAGGCCACTTTCCAGCAATTTCGCGTCGCGTCCCACACCGACCTAGTTTATCTACACTAAAAGCCCACGATACAAACAACTGTACTGCCGACGAATAAAACCATTTATGAAACCGTTTGCCGAACCTCTTGACCTGTGGTCGTTTTGTTTGCCGCGAAGAACTTTTCGAACTAAACAAATATGCCAGTGTACGTGTTTGTTTGTTTGTTTTGTTTTGTAAAGATAAATATCCTTCCACACTTTTGTTCAGTATTGTTTAGTTCCCTTGTTTCATTTTGCACTATCTTTTTTGTGTTTTTATTTTGCAGTATTTGTTTTTTGGGGGGCATATACTATTCGTTTGTATTTGATTCGTATGCAGTCTATGTAGTATAATATCTAAATAAATAAGATAAATTAACAAATGCTCCGTCTACACAATCGTATTCAAAGCAAAACGAAACCTGCTACCAATTTTTCTTACATCGTGGAACAATTGCTGTTTCCAAAAACACATTCGTTAAGCCATTTTGTTTTTCTTTTGTTTTGTTCAATATTTACCGCACATACTGCTGTTTCTAATGCTGACCAATTATTTCAAACCCGAGTATAAGCGTGCTACATCTATACAAATAGCTAAGAAAGAGAGAGTTAAGGAATAAGAGATCCTTAAAAGCGACAAATAGAAGCACACGTACATGCCACAAATTTATTCAAACCCGTCTATTGTTTGCATCGATCGCTATGATAAAATCTATGATCCATCGTATGACGACAGTTTTGGAAAACAATTCTATTGGAATGTGCGCTGGAGTTCTGTGCTTGTGGATGTTTTCCGACTTGTGTCCCATAAAATCTGTTGCGACGTTAAAACAATATTTTTTACCTTGCCGTGCACCTTTTACCATGAATCCTAATTATATCTATATAGCTGACTGAGTGAAGATGAAATCTATAATTTTCTTTTTCCGAAACCTAATGCTGGTGTATTTGCTGCCGACAGCCCTACGTAGGTGCTATCTTTTCTATTCAATATCTTCGTTAGCTATCGCTGATAAACTCGCATACCAACGAGTTCACGTTTGTGTGCGTCCACGATCTCATTCGTAGAACTGTGTGTTAGAATGTTAACGGACATTGAGATCACACCATCCTACTGGACGTACTAGTTTCATCTAATCTCTTTCCATAAGTCCAACCTTTGGCACCAGCATTTCTATCAGCAATGGCAATGGTTCACACGTTTATCATTATCCGGCTTGCAATTTCAATGAATGAAAAGGATCAACTATTGGAAATTAATTTCTAACTCAACAACATCCACACAATATGTTTCACGTGTTGCGTTCGGTGTTGAAACCCTTACTAATGATCAACTTTTCCTCTTTCTTTTCATCTATTTGTTCCACAAAATGTTAAAAGATGATTTTTTTTATTTATTTCACCAAAATTTAGTCTCAAACTATGTCAAATCAACAATCAAAGTGATTTGACACACGGAAAGTAAATTTGTTACTGACTTTAGTTGAATTAATTTGCAGTCTCCAAAACAAAGTCGTTATGTTCGTTTGGTCATAATTCAACTAATTGTATTCTTCGGGTTGGTCTAAACATATTCAACTAAGGAAATCACTTGTATGAATATCTTTAGAGCAAATGAAATTTTATAACATAAACAACATTTCATAATTGCAAAGCAAAATTATGTCAAATACAATAACTCAACAATAAAATAAGTGTCTGACACAAGGGTGCTTTGTAAAGTTTAGAGAGAGAAAATAAACCTTTGGAACATATAATATGCTAAAGCGTAAAGCAAAACTGAAGAAGAAAAGATGATCCTAGTAAAAGCAATATTTGCACCTAATTACTTGCAAGTTAATGGATTTTCCTGAAATTTTCACTTCCATAGTTGATTCTGGTCATTCATTAACCAACTCCTAATGACGTATTGTGCCGTCTTGCGTATTTTGTGGAAATTAAACAAATAAAATCATTCGCCTTCCCTTTACTATTACTGACGTAACTTGTGTTTGTATTAAACAGTTTCGGGTTTGTTTCGATCGGTTACATTGGTCAATAAGCTTACTCCAAAGACTGAATGCAGCTTGTTTTCTATCGATTGGTATATAATATTTTCATGTCGGTTTCAGTAGCTTTGTTCGTCGTCCGTGTATGTAGTTTGTTTACTTTTGTTTTCTTTTTCTTCAAAGGCACGCAATATATTTTTGTTACTTGATTTTAATTCATTGTTCAATTTCTATCAGCCCGTTTTCAAGAGGTTAAAAGTTTATCAAAATTTTGACAATTCTGATTACATACAAATTATTTCCCTTCTCCGGATTAAGATTTCTCTATCTGTTACGTGGCAAACGGGACGATAAGCATCGCACTCTAGACTTTGGACACGTGATTGTATATATATGTGTAAAGTTTTTGTATATATAGTATTCAATGTGTTCATTTTTGAATGCAAATAGTTCTATAATAAACTGCCGCCTCTCAAAGTGGTTGTATAAAAATAGCGAAAAATATTTTCTCTATCTTTTTTGTTCGATATCTTTTTCGTGTTTTTGTGTATGAGTGTGTTACTTTTGGATTTTGTTTTTAATTTATGAAACTTCCACTACCATACTATTTCGCTGTTTTGTCTCGTCCGATTGTATTGTGTAAATAGTGCACGCGTTAAATATTCTGTCTTTCAGCTAGACTGCTAGTTGCTGCGCTAAAATCTACGAGTAAATTTGTTTCAGTCTGTTGTATGAGAAAAGGAGGGTGATGCAGAATGCAACACAATTTTCCAGTTTCGACTTGTAACTGCTGCAGCATACATATACGCGGCTTGGACGCGTTTTTACATTTTGTCGACCCTCAAAATCTAATACATAGTTTCCTTTTTCATTCTTTTTTGTTGCTATATTCTACGTGAGATTCCTTTCTAATCGTGCTCCAAATCATCACCCACCGCTCAGTCCCACGCCCATGCATATGGAAAGTACTGTACAACATGCTTATATACTGCTTTCCCTTACATTGTTTTTATGTGTAATACATTACACCCACACACAGATAAGTGCACACTTCACATCAAAACATGTATCACTAACACAAAATGCGTCCTCGGTAGCCAAACATTGCACATTACGGGGCCGATCAGTATAATAATATCGGGTATCGGTTCCTTAGCAGCTAACAACATTGAACGATCGACCATGTGCGTTTCAAATCACGGTTGCGGAATCGATCGATCTGAAACAAGAATCCACAATTGACCATCGCTCGAATATTTGTCATATCTTCAGATAAAAAAAAACTGCGTTTGAGACATTCTTTGCACATAGGCTAGCAAATGCAACCCAGTCACGATTCGGACCTAATTTAGAAATCGTGTACTTTAAAACTTATTCTTATTCAAGTACGTTAAATGTACATACGAATGACCATGACGAAGCGGGAAAAATAAATTACTTTCAAGGAAACACGTACGATTGCTAGAGCAAACCGAATTCAAAATGGTTTACCTGACTTGGCCACAGACTCCACGAGCTTTCCAATTGTGTAATTAATGATTCATCACTTTAAAAATGTATACTCTATGGTTTTGCACTTTTCTATTGATTTCCTCTGCTCTGATAATGTTGTTTTTATGTTGTGTCGCGTTTGTTTGTTTTGTTGCTTTAACACTTGTACGATTCAATAACATATCTATAATGTAGACACTACATGCAATCCAATGATAATTGTTCTTTACGATTGACTGACTCTTTCCTCCTGATGTACACCACGGTCCACCACATCTACATTTCAAATGTTACTTAGCAAAAATAGTATCTCTTTTCGTTTGTTTCTATGTTTTGTTACAAAAAAATACCACCATTTTTACCAATGTCTGGTGCATACTCATTACACGTGGTCGCACAGTATTGACAAGCCTTCGGTTTGTCTGAAATATTTGCAAATATAATTTAAGCTTTGTTCTTAATACTATTGGCGCGCTTTTCTCACTACCTCCCTTTCCTGAGGTAATTTCAAAAATATTTATCGCATGAATACCTGTTCAAGAGGAATAATTACAGTGATACCATCGATGCTTGGACCCTCCACATGATATGCCACCGACATTAACGTTGGTTTCATCCTTTTCTGTTGTTCTTGCTTCTTAAGCAGATCAGCACCGTATCTCTGCACTTAGTCAGTTTGCACGATCTACGTGTACAGAAAAAAAACAGATCACTCGGGCCTTTGAATTGTTGTTTGTTGTTGTTGATCGCCTTTGGCTGTCTTGTAACTTTTCTCCTAATGTTTGGACAGGTTCAGGGGGACGTCTGTTATAAACGAAACAAAAACACAAGTTTAGTAAGGTATCTTGTATAGCAAGTAACACACATATGTAGAAATCATTTAAATAAACTATATAAACTACTAAAGCTTTTAGGTAAACTATTAGCATCAAAATTATATGTGCAACACAAGATACGAAACTGAAAACTGAAAAAATAAGCAATGTTTAACTCAACGTTCATAATCGAAAGAGAATGGTTCAACACTAAACCAATTCCCTGTTGTTAGTAGTCTCTCGGTCTTACATGATGATCGCGGTCCTCGCAGGCACTCACCATTGCTGGGCTCATCTTTGGCAGTTGCCGACGTTATCCCCGACGCTGTCACAGGCGAACGAGAGGAAAGATCAGGATGATGTTGATAGCCTACGGCATCGGTGGGCCAATTTGATCCGCTCGGCGAGGAAAAAGCACTTCCACCATTGATGATGTCACGTGAGGATGAGGAAAGCGCTGTGACACTGTAGTTAAGTGCTGCTGCTGCTGCTGCTGTCGTGCTAGGTGTGGCTAGGATGGAATGTTGTAGTCGTTGCGATTCTGATGGGTCTGTGATCGACGAGGCAGATGTTGGAGGTGGTGGGGACGGTGGATTTCGATCAATAATACGCCGATCGGTTAGGGGCATTGTTTGCGCGGCCGAGGAAGATGATGATAGAAGGTGGTGCGGCGATTGTACCAGGTGGGGAGCATGTGGAGCTACTCCCGGTAGCCCTTGGTAATGCATCCAAAACGGAGTGCGAAATCCCATCGCGGCTGCAGTGTACATTTGCTGGTAGTATGAAAGTGAAGCCGCATGGAACGGTACAGCACTGGCAGCAGCTGCGGCAGCAACGGCTGCAGCTGTAGCATTCATCGACGGTGACGATGAGGATGCAGCCAACTGAGTTTGGTACAGCGGATAGTAGGGATTCGCAACTGGATGATGCGCAGTCGGCGATGCAATCACTGTATTCGGTCTAATTACTCCCGCGGGCGATGAAGGTGTTGTACCGTAATGGTGGCTCAGGGAAGGTCCATCGACTGAATCAGAACCTTCTGGTAGTGATTCTTTTTTAACTGACGAGCTGGAAGCGTTCGAATTGGAACGTTCACGAGATGGTGATGAAGAGGAAGGCGAATGGCCACCGGAGAATGGCTGCCTCAGAGCGGCCGTCTTCTTCGGCACCGTTCGTATGCTCGTCCCAGGAGTCACACCAGTCGTTAACGATGCCATGGCAGTCGTTGGGGTAGTAGCGTGACACGTTGTGACACCACCACCATTTGGAGAAGCGCGGGGCGATGATGAGGACGTACCGGCATTCCGATTATGTTGATGATGATGCGATCCGGCTGGCGGCGGAGGAGAATGGTGTGCTCCTCGACCAAAATTCAAGGGTGATGCACGGGAATAGTGTTGCGGAGACCCGTTACTAGCAGGTGGGGAATGTCCTTGACTGCCATTTCCACTTAACTGGTACCCAGTACGATAGGAAATCGCTGATCGTGCACCACCAGATACAGTTCCAGAAACAGATCCTGAATAGGGTGGTGTTGTCGCTGAATCATTCGTACTAGGTGAAGGTGAAAAGCGAGAAGATGAGGGCGCGGATGAGTAACTGCTGGGGCTGCCACCATACGGATGTTGACGGTAGCGGGAAAATCCACTGTTCGAAACCGATCCCGGTGTATGATGGAGCCCATGGTGTGGTTGGTGCGCTGAGTGATGAGAATGCTGCTGATGAGTATGATTATGTTCGGGACTAGGACTTAGATCTGGTGACCGGATCGTATTGCCATATGGATCAACACTACCACTTCCGCCAGAGGTAGCCCCTGGCGATGCTGCAGTACTATTTCCTCCTCCATAGCTGGGCGACCGTTTCTTGGTGTTGTACCCGCCATAGCGATTCGATCCCAGTTGACCCTGATAGTGAGCGTGATGCGCGGTATCCGTCATTACAGGAGATTTGGAATCAATGGTCAGTCCCTGATACTGGTGGTGTGGCGACAGTGGATTTTGCGGATAGGGATAGTGATGATGACTAGCTGTTGATGTGACCGATGCCACCGATACGTCCGTTTTGCGCTGCAGTGCATCAGACGAGGAAGAGTTTGCCGAGGAAGATGATTCACCACTGCTGGAGCTTGTGTTGTGGCCCAGAAGTGAGGTTATGCTATAGCTACTGAATGGCTTCGACACGGGAGCCGGGGCCACAGTAGCATTTTTCGATGCAGGTGACAAGCTACTTCCCGCACCGTTCAACGGCTGTTTTCCAGGACCTCCAGTTGTACCATTTACAATTGATCCAGAACCATTTAGATGACCGTTGGTTTTGCTGTTACTGTTGCTACTACTGCTATTACCACCGCTACTGCTGCTCGTGTTACCGCCATTCAACGGGCTTCCCGTACCATTTGTCGCCAGTGTCGACAGGGGCGTTGCAGTTGTTGCCGTTACAATTACGGGTGTACCTACGGTGGATCCTGACTTCGGGCGAGATCTTTTCGTACTACTCGTGCCACTACTGCCAACATCGTCTAGCGAAACCTTCTCCAGTTCGCGAAGAATTCTTTTGCGAGGCGAAACATTCTGCGATGCGGCTGAACTCGCAAATACAGAACTGCGGAAGCTCGTCCCACCATTGTTCCCGCGTTCTGCTATCGTTCCGAGACGAAATGGACCGACCGCCGAGCCTCCCGCCGCTGGAGATGTCAGAGAGTTGGCGACCTTTGTTTGCTGCTGCTCTATTAGCGTTTGAATGATTGAAGTAAGATCTTTCCCTCCTGGACGTTTCCAACGAGATGTTCGAAAGTGTGTCCCATTTGGTGGCAGATGATGACCATTGCTTTGTTTATGATCATCATCCATCGGATCCTTCTGATTTGTTCCTTTAGCTTTTTGCGTACCACTTTCATCTCCTTCGCTCGCCGGGCTTGCCTCAGTAGTATCCATCGGTGTAGTGCCGTTAGACATTTCGGAATGACTTTCGGGAATGTCACCATTTTCATCCGTTGCCGGTTTGGTTTCCTTTTTCTTACATTCACTCTTGCCATTCTCCGTGACTTCTGATTCTACCGTTGAGTTCAAGTGAACCTTCGATGTGGCTTCCGGTGGAAGACTTGACTCATAAGGACGACGTCGTTTCCGGCGCCACCGTAAACGGGTATCGTTGGATGGTTTACCTCGAGCTTTCAACGGCCGAAAATAGTACAGTGAAAGTTCCTTGGAAATGTTCGAACGTGGATTCGATTGTTTCCAGCAATGATCCCTCTGCCAGGGCGATGACTGGATGGAGCTGTTATCATCGGAAACTGAAAGAAATGAGAATAAGGTAAATATTATTATTAAGGTGCTTAAGATTAAGATGATTAAGATGCAATGCTTAAATTTCACTGTAGATTACATTTGCAAAATAAACATTACTTACAGCTGAGAGAAGTAGAACTTTCGTGCTTGTGGAAGTTGGCACTGGTGGAGGAAACAGTCGGTGGCCAGTAGGTTTTCCGCGGCACCGAAATCCAACTGGTTTTTTCACCTTCGCGTGCACGGGCTAGTTCCAGGATGAATTTTCCATCTACAAAAAAAGTAAATCGTAAAGAGAATTAATATGTGTTTCAATAATTCGAAAATGTGTCTATTCCATGATATGAACGTAATTCAATTGAAGTTATTTGAAAATTTATGTATGAAGTATCATATAGTATACCGTACAAGTTTGTTATTTGTCTTATAAGCTTGACTTTGTCTTATAAAAAATTTGTGAAAATTGTCTTATAAGCTTGACGTAAGCTTTATGCTAGCAATCTGGTATCTGCATACATAACGTAGATCTAACCACCACTGTGAATAGTTCCAGCAAATGGGAGACCCTTTTTCGTGTGTCACACTGGATCCATATATTACCTAGCATCTCACTATAATGAATTTCAACTATTTCAATCGCGTACGAAAAAGCGTACCCGTCCCATATCACACCAGATCTTAAGCGTGCTCCATCACGCGCGATCATACGGCAGCGAACCGAAACTAGCCAACGAAACAGCACACGTGTGATTAAGAAATGTGTTTCCCCCGCATCGTAGTCGAGGGGGGGCTGTCCCTTCTTCCGTTTGTAACGAAAAGTATGAACGAAACCCCCTCGCGAAAGGTATGTCCTCTTGTTTCACCGCTTTGTTGTGTATCACCTTTCTCCATTGTTTTTCCGCCGTCAAGCGCAAACGGCGTGAACGTGTATTATTGTTTTTCGGTAGGCAGGAAAAGCGTCTTCGAACTTTTTGCACCCATATGCAAACGATTTTCTACGATTTCTCTTTTGCTCGTTGCAAGAACGAGAAATGGGGTTCGCGGTTCGAAAATATACCCTTCTTCTCCACGCTACATGACGCGATGTTGTCCTGGCCTAGCGAAACGGCCATCAACAACGGAACAATACGAAATACTTGACTACCGACTGGGGGAAAAAACAATTCTATTTCAATCGTAGATCTATAACAAAACTAGAGCTTTACCTTAGAGAAAGCGGGCAACTGAATCAAACAATCCAATGCAATCCGCATTAACAAAAAAAATCCATACCTACAACCGCCGTTACGTCTTAAGGGTCTCATTTCTATGGAACAATGTGTAGAATACAGTGCAGGTTGGCCGATTGTTTAGCTAATGGGGAGATATCACTACGGCGAGACAGTGCTATTCAGATGGCGATAAAGAATGACGGCAAAAAAGCTTCCTAAGTCAAAGGACGTGCCATCAGCTTTTGATTACGCAACAATGATCGTCCATACGCAACAGAACAAAATCTTGAAAAAAAGTTATGAGGACAGCTAACGCGTGAATAAATAGTGTTGATCGTTGAACCATTATTTGCGTGTTATTGTCAAAAGGAATCAAATTACATAACTCTCTGAAAAGCTTTTAACATCGCACACCATTAGCCAGTCATATGTTCTCACTTAAATAGTACAATGCACAATATCTAAATGTATATGGAAAGGTAATGTATGTCGTTCAATCACCCACTACGCCAGCATACGATCAATGAGCAAAATAATGATCAGTTGTTGGCGCAACAGATACCACTTCTTGTCTGATAACTTTCTAGTGCATTGTGGGAAAGACGCTGCGGCGATTCAGATCGAATTCATTTAAATCCATTCCAGTCGATTAAGGAACATGGTTGCCATCTTAACCGCTAATGCGTTTTATTATGCCCAAAACGTAAAATTAGAGAAATCACATGAAAACACACACACATCGTTCGTGGGAGATATTCTTCCGGTAGTTTGACTTCAAGCATGATCAGCGTCCGCCTCGGTTTGTGTACGCCAGAACCATCTTCCGTTCCGTTGATCAACCGTAGGAGTAGTAAAAAGGCACTTGCTGCTAACGTTTGAGACACCCGCGATCAAGATACGAGCTCGCTTCGCGTCAGTGTGCTGGAGATGATCAAATCATACAGTAATCATCGGGCATCGTCGTCATCATCATCTGCCCACGCTTGAAATTGGGTCCGAAACTATGGGGTCCCAGCGTTTTTTTTTTCTTTCTGTTCTCGTTTGATTGGGTTAATGCAGTCAACGAATTTCTCCCGTTTAATGGGAACGTTACAGATCATCACCGTGCGGAGGAGGTTCACTCAAGCTTGAAGGCTCATTCAGCCTTTCAACTTTACGCCGAATTTATGACGATCGTATGATGATGATTTGCTCATCGCTACTGGGAAATGTGTAACACCGATTGAATAAAAATGTCAACATGTAAATGTAATATTGAATTTTAAATATGATACTTAGCTTTTAACGTAGAAAGGGTAACAGACAAACATTTCAAAGTTTGTTCATCACAGTAAAATTATTCCCCGTATGCTTTTTTTTCGCGGTTAGAACGGTCTGGCCGTATCAAAACTTGTTTTACCACGTAGCAGGATAGTCAGTCTTTGCTACGGGGGACGGTCCGGATGGGATTTGATCCCCAGTCCTGCCGTGTGGACCGTTGTGCCGTTTATCACATAAACCACCGGGCCGCCCCATTCCGTATGCTTGTTAGAATCACTTACTGCTCGTCGAATTCCGATAAAAAAAACTAAAGAAATGGTATTAAAACATACGCAGATATTATAAAACAAGATAATGAGTCGGATAAATCGTCGTAATCGGTTAGCAAAAAGCATGGGATTGCACCGCCATATATGTATCTACAAGCCATAATGGATCACGCGCTCGTAGTACTTTGATATGGTCATTTGTGCTGTTTACCAACTGTGAAATGACGATATCCCCGTTGAGCGACTATCTGTAAACCACATTGCCAGGATAGGATTCCATGAGAAGAGTATTTGATTGTATTTGCTTGCTCGCTCCCTCGATCGCACGTACAACGTAATAGCACGCACAGGATAAAGCTTAACTGTATTGCACACACAGCACAGCTGAAACAAGCATCTGCTTCTTGCCTACCGTCAGCATCGTCATTATCATCGAAACCTCATCTCAACGACAACGATCGAGCAGCATCTCGCGGGCATCAGTAACTGCAACGGAATGGCGGTGCGCTGTTATGCCGCACGGAACCAGTAGCAGAAGCGGGAAAGAGACACCGAAGAAGAAAGTACCGTCGCGGGTTGTTGCGATGGACAAGGATAAAACATATACCCGGAGCATTCGCGCTACATGCCGCGTCAGCCTACGCGACGAACAGATCGGTTTTCCCTTCCCTTCAATAGCACGCAGAGGAACGAAGGTGCCAAGATGGCTTTCGAGCGTGCGTCTACATCGCTTGCTGTGTATGTTCGAACGATTACGCTTTCTCTCTCTCTCACACTTTCCTCTCCACGTTCCCGGCACGCTCGCACAATTCACCCATTCCCATCCGCTTGCGTCTTTCCAACGCACATGCAACGCGATGGCTCGTGCCTAAGCGCCTTTAGCTGCGCGCACGTGCTCTTTTGCGGTTGCGAGAAGAGCAGCAATGCCACTTTTGGCGTAGAGCAGCCGGAAAAGGGCGACGGAGCTACTCTCCTGGCGCATATTATACATTCACAAACTGGCACGGGTGCGACTCCACTACAATCCCCTGAGTACACATACGCACACTAGCGTTGCGACGCCGTTACCATAGCAGCCCTTGCCGTGCTGTCAAACTTCCCCTTCTCCTACACCCTCTCTTATGCTGGTGAATGGAATCTTCAGAGCGGTGCAGTAGCATTAGATTTAATCCAGCTGTTCACCAAAAAGGCAACACAGTGGTATGCACAACGTTTGCTTTTTCGTTATTCATCGGTCATTAATGATGATTTTCCGTATGTAGATTTATGTAAAAAACAAAATTGTCTTATTCATAAAGTGAGACAAATATATAAAGTGTACACGGTTCAAAATTAGCATGAAAAGCTTTAAGAAATATGTTTATACTGACAATTATGATTATGATGACAAAAAAAATATTTTCGACCTCTTTCTGTTACTATGATTGTCATAAACGATTGTCTTCATTGTCGTCATTCACTTTCATAAATGATTCTATTGGAGATTTTTGCTGGCACACAACTGTTAATCGTTAGCTAACTTGATCAGTCAGCAAAAAATGGCAACCATATGACAGCGAACTACCTAATATGTTGAAGGATTTCTTCCTACATTTCACTGAAATGCTCATAGACACGAAAGATCGCACTTGTCCAAGCAAAAGTGTTGCAGACAGAAGCCGAGTGACAAATAGGTCTACCAAACCAAACCTTACAGGGAAGGGGGATATCCCCGAGATAGTGAAATGATGAACAAGACAATAAAGCAAGCACGCGTCCCTTGTAAAAACAAGGGGGAAGGCATGGGGTAATGAAAACATCAACAATAATTTTACTTTCCCTCTCCCCTCACCCACCGCGCCCTTCTGCTCCACACAATTTCATCTTTTTCGCCCACCACAGAAAATCTGTTCCGCTTTCTCTCTATTACGACTTAAGTAGAACCGCCGCACAAATGGTACTTGCAGCCGTGCGCGTCCCTGCCACAGACACGCTCCATGAAAAGCTGCATAGTGCGCCCTTACCGGTCTAGTGCCTTTTACGAACTTCCACCCCATGTGGGCGCTGCATCCATTGAACGCAACACCCCTTTGAACGTGCAGCATAACCCGCACACACACACGCGCACGAACATTCAAATAAACACACATACACTTTATTCTCATTTCATGTGCCCTGGTCTTCACCCTTGGTCTTCTCGTTCAACAAACCAAGGTAACCTCCAATGGCCAACAACACCATACGCGCGCGCGTGTCACAATCATTACGACACACACCCACACGCGCTTCCTCACCAGGCTTCGTACCTTGCTTTCCCGGCACACTTTACTTCTGCGTACACACAAACAGTGCTTCCATCCCATTCTGTTAACTTATTACTACATTTCGTTTCCTCTTTTTCTCACTTACTATTAGTCAGGCGGCTGCAAACATACTCGACCACGACCTGCCCTTTTAGCCGTAACCGTTGATAAAGCGTGATGCTTTTGCTATTAATCGGTCCTTTTACAGATGTAGAGAACAAAAAAAACGATACAATGTTCCAAGGAAATGATAAGTTTTTTCTATGCGGTAAAAACGCTAAATTAGAATAAACCATGTTTAAAATTTATAATAATTGCAGAAAAATACAAAAGTTATCTAAAAAATAGCACTAAAAGTTTGCTTTGAAAACGCAAACTTCATTGCCACTGTACAATACCATTTTTTTTTGTTCGAACTCTCATTTGGTCCCTTTCACACTCTTTCTTGCCTGCAGCCGGTGCATACTCTTCCGTCTCACTTTCGCCCCAATTTCCCAACATATTTCCCACCAACATAAACCCACCGCACCCTCCATAAAATTCCTTCCTTTGTATGCATTTGTACACACTCACACACTTATCCACAGATCCGTCAAACATCAGCGCGCGCCTACTATGGAAAATGCGTAGGGAGTGTTCCCTTCGTCACCGGACGGAATGAAAAGCAAAAACAAGAAGCAGAACCAATACCTACGCGCCACCCGTCCCCTCCGGTTTCCCAGTACCCACATAGGAAGCCCTTTTTTCAGAACATTTTCCCCGGCATTTCCGGTACCGGCGTCTGTTTCTGGTCGTACATTGTATGTGTCTCTTTCACGCACCCCTTTTTCTGCGTGCACGCGATCGTTCGCCTTCTCTCATGCATACACATTACTTCGATCTAGTACGTTCTTGTTCAACGAGGGGTTATTTTCAATATCCTTCATATGCTCTCTTGTTTCGTCTTCTGTAGGATCTCTACCGATGCTACCTATCTCTGTCGTGCTTTCCACTATGGCACACGACAAAAACAAGGGATAAGCGACAGATGGCCAGCACCTTTTTTTTGGTTTTTTCTTCTTTCACCATGTCAAAATCTAGTTTGTTTTTTTTTTTGCGTGGCTCTTGTATTCTTGCGGCCAAACTCGATACCAATCCAAGCCGTCGTTGCTTTTCCTCATTTCCAGGTGTTTTTAGCTTAAGGAACCTTGACACAGGTTCACAACTTAAATAAAAAATGCATTACGACAAATAATAGCACAGATAAAAGAAGCATCGCGAATTCATGCACTATTGCTGTACCCCTACACAAGTAGTTTTTACATTAAAAGTTAATAGTTTCCAGGGCATTCTACATGTGAAAATGTTAATAGTTTCTCTTGGACTCTTAAGAGGCTTAACAATACAGTGCAGAAAAGGGCAAGGTGATCGTATTCGAAAGAAATGTGTTTCGTGATCGTCTACCCTAACGATCTTTGATGAACCAAATAAATAAATGCAAGTATTGTTTACTATACTCCACCAAATATGTAATACATCTTCTTCTATCTGTGAAACAGCGTAAAGCAAGTAAACATTCGACACGTTCCAATCGCGCATCTGTTGGGGCAGTCCTCCTGTCTACTGCTCAAGTTCGCAAAAGATGACGATCCGCCACGGTTCTTCTTCCTCCTGTAAATCTTAGGAACTGCATGGTTTCTGTTTTCTATCGATCTCTGATACAATTTTAAACCACTCAAAATAAACAAACAACAGATGCATCGACGTCTAGAAATCACTAACGCGAGATTCGACGAATTTCTGCTTCGAATAAGTGTTACGAATGTTTAAACAATTCTCCTGTATTTTAGCGAGATGATTTATCTTCACAAAGCTGCTAGAACATTAGTGGACAAGTTAGTTTTGTTAGAATTGAAAGTAATGCAGCTCTACTACTATTTGAATCAGTTGAATATCTGCGACTTGAGGCATCCACAATTGTTTATATTTCTGAAGTTAGGAGAAAACAAATTCAAAACATAACACCTAAGTTGAATCTACGGAGGAGCACTAAAAGGCATCATATTCATTGTATGGTTCTGCAAGAAAATGAGAAAACTAGCCATTTGAACTTCCTATATTATTGTTGATGTTGTTGTACCATTATTGCAAAAATAGTTTAACGTTCCATCAAATGCAATGGAAATGCCATGGAGTTCGATGTAAAGAAAAGGAGCTAATTATTTATATAGAGCATGAAGAAAAGCTTTTCTCTCTGGAGAAGATACCGAGGAGTTGAAGGCTAAATATTACAAGCTTGGCATATTTTTTTAGTATAAAATATTAATCTGAGTAAGATTAGTATGATCATCGTAACTTGAAAACGTATTGTTTGCTGTTTTATAAGACGTCGCGCAAATTAAAAGCAAAATGAACAACTTTTTTTTAGATAAAACAAAACAGTTGGACATCTTCTGCTATGCATGAGGATGGTGCGTAAAAAATGCAACAGACAACAGAGTCCAATTTTCTTACGAATAACTCACATGCTCCATCTCACAAACACAACATTGGACGGGGAGAGCATAAAAAGGGGAGCAAACGAGTTAAAAAAAAACACCGGGTAACACAACACGCAATCATCGCAAGACGAAGGGTCGGACAATTTTCTCCAAGTTGGCGCGCGCACACGCCACCGACAGAAATGTGTGTTCTACGAACCGTAACATTTTGCGCTCGTGCCCCAATCATGGATGATTTTTGTTGTGTCTTCTGTTTCTACTGTTGCTGCTGATGTTGATGGTGCTCTGTTGATTGTGCTCGCCGTTACTACCTATACCCTTCTCAATCCTTTCCTTTTTTTGCCTTTAACGTGTACCCCTCTTAACTAACTCCTCGCCTCTCCTTTTCGGCCAAGATTTTCTTGCAGCAGCAGGTTCAGAGCGGAGCTATATTTTAGCATGCTCTAAGCCAATTTTCAAGAAGCCCAACTAAAGCTCACTGTAGCTCACTTTTTCATTTCGTTTCATTCAGCGTTTCAATCCGCATTGGAGCGTTTTCCAGGCAACAACCATGACGGCGGCTGCTGTTGTTGTGGGTTACACCTTCCCTTCTTTGTGTTCCATCTCGTCATATACCAGCTATCTCCATACTTCATTTTAAAGCACTTTTTACGCTTCGCTTTTATTGCTTTAACACACCTGTTGGACCCAAGGTGCCTCAAAGAGATGGTCGGCCAAAACTCGCACACGGCCACGTTTGTCGCAATTCTGCTTTTCCCATTGGAACATAAATGTAGCTAATATTCAAAAACAACAATAAGCAAGCCTAAGCCAAATTCACGACCACGATCCGTCGTTTATTGTTAACCATTTGCTTTACTTACTTAAATTATCAAATCTCGCACCTAACGAAGAGAACATTTCAACAACAGGTTGTTAGGTACTTATCTTTACGTTTATTACAAAGTCCTAATAAAATAATGCCCTTTAAAAATTTCACAATATAGCATAGCACTACGTGAAATGATAAGTAAAGTTTTAGATAAAAGGAAATTGCAAATCAGTGAAGAATATTTAGATGTACGAAAACAACACTTTCAGTAAAAAGTTAACCATTAAAATATGATAGGCGCAATGCTGTTTTGTATTGTCAAAAAAAAAACATTATGCTGAGGATTTAAGCGAATTAGAGATCGTGAATAATTTACTAGAAAACAATCTTTCACGTAGCGCGCAAAGTGCAGTTAGTTTTTTCATCCCATCCCATACAACACTGTTTGGCTGACAGATTGGCAGATTTTTATCACGTTATCTTACATTTCCATTGCCTTATTTTTCCATTGGTTAGCAATCCCATCTCCATTCCACGACAGCAGCTGACGATAGTTTATCATGCAAGCCTGGTCGTTCTGCTGCTCGCAGCTTTCCTCGAGGTGGCGATGGTGGTGGTTTTGGTAAAGTGGCTGAAAAATGGGGCGCATAAACGCCTTATTCGGAAGGTATGTTTTGTTTTGTTTCTTCACCACCATCAGTCGCAGGCTGATCGTAAGAGATGGAAAGTAAACCCGGGGGCTCTGATCCCCAACCCAAGCCACTACATCCAGATGCTGCTGGGGCGGCTTCAACCCCAAGATGTCATTGATTCGAACGCTACACACCACTTGGAGCCTACGAAAGCAGGCGAGAAGCAGAAGAAACACCACATATGGAGTAAATAGAGTAAACGAGAGAAACTCGAGCAAACCAGAGAGAGAAAGGGAGAAAAGTAGTAGCCAAGCGATCGTCGTCGACCTCGGTCCTTCTGCTTTCTTCTCCCCTTTCCATCTTGGGGGGGGACGACGACGACGACGACGACGACGGCTCGTACCTTTTAGATCTCGCGATCTTTGGCTTTGGCACGAGCCACGACGGCCGACTCTTGTATTTGCTTGCGGGATCTCGGGATCCGGGTGTGCGAGTCTCTGTGTCATGGCAGCGCGTGCCACACATTTGCTTTCTCGTTCGCTCTGCGGCTTTTTCTGCTATTCATCATTTCAAATCCACAATGGAAAAGAAAACAAAACGCGAAGAAACGACAAGTAGAGTGGACGGGCAAATAAATTAAGAAAAAATACACACACACACATATCCCCAAGACGGCGTTCAGCGCCAATGTTGGGCTAAAAGAAATGAGCAGCGCGATCACTACACCAACCATAACGTGAAAGAAAGAGCAAACGAACGAACGAACGATGAGGAGAGGCGTTGGGATAATAAAGCGTGGCGCAGGGGGTGGGTGTACAGTGGAATGTAGCACGAGCCCAATTTCATTCCCTCCTCACTCCCTTCCTGCTACTTCTATTTTCTTCTCCTCTTGCCCGTTTCTAATCTTTTCCTCATTTCCCTTCTCTACCCCTTTTCAAACAATCTTCATCTTAATCTTGCGCCTGTCATCAGTTGAATATCCATCTCAAACTCTTTCTCTCTCATATTTTCTCTCTCTCTCTCTCTCTCTCTCTCTTTCTCTCTGTTCAAAACATTTCTTCGCCAATAGCATAACCTCCCTCGAACCCAATGGTTTTTTTTCACTGTTAAGCGAAGCCTACTTTAGACGGCTGCCCATATTTCTTTTCTGTCGAGTACGCCAACCCTTCCCCTGCTTTTTCTCTTCACACTCTCCCACTCGTCTCCAAACACACACACACCCCTTACATCTACTCTTACATCTCTTTCTGTCCAACTATTTCCATTTTTCTTTGCGATCCTCGTAAAAGAAGCACCAAAGTATCGCGTTTATCTCGTCCTCCATGAAGGTAATGTGTGGTAAAAGGGGATCACACCACGAAGGGGTGCGCAGGAATGGAGGTAGTTATGCTCAACTAAAATACTAACTGAGGGTTATTGTGCGGTGCACCCATTTTTTTGTTTTGTTTTGTGGAACCACTTGCTTCCCTAGGTTTGCTTATTGCCGTGTCGTTGTCGTTGTACCTTCACTACCTGTGCCTTTCTTCCATTCAATATTGCCCGAAGCGGATGTATTTGCAGCAATGCTCGCGGGGTTTTTCCTTCCATTTTTCACTGTTTTTGTACGTTTTTTTTTCATTCTTCTTTCACCAAATGCCACCGAACGAAGGTACACTAGGGAGCAGCATTGGGAGGCAGAAGGTGCAACAAACAAAACCAACGCAGATTGTGGACATTAGTGATTGGATGCGCACGCGTGCGGGTTCGCGCTTGTGGCTACGTTTTGCGCTACTACCTTTCTTCACTTTTGTTTCTCTTTCTATGGACTTCGACTAGGGAAAGATTTTCTTTATACAATCAATCGAAACAAGCGACCGCATGACCACCACCAGCAAGATTAACTACTGCTACCAACAACCCTTTATACACACTTCTTCTGTGAAGGCAGAAATAATAGGAGAAAACAAACATTACTATCAAACACTGGAATAATGTTTCATATTAATAGTTTTCATAGTTTTTCTCTTTGACGCTCAGTAAAACGACGAGAATCCTTTGTTTATACATACAGAATTGCCAGGCATATTAACACACTTTAAAACTATTCACCTAGCTGCATATTTTACACAAAAAAACGAAATTTGTGATGTGAAAGGCAAAGGACAATAATATAACAACGATGAAATTTTAAAGTAGACAAGTTTTTTTTTATCTAATTTAAGCATCAATTGCTTAATATAACAATTCATTTCGGTAAATAGTTTTGCTCCAATTAGTTAAGGAAATTTTAAGCGATTATAATGAATATTGGAAAAAATATAAATATGTACCGCTTCTATCGACTCCAGGCTATACACTAGTGATAGGAACTCCGGAGTGGATTCATGAATCCACTCCGACTCCGACGTATAAAAACGGGAGTATACTCCAAAGTAATTACCCGCATTAATCCGGATTTAACTCCGAAGTTACTCCGGAATGTCTCGGAGTCGGATTACTCCAACTCCGGGAAAGTTGAAAATTTACCCATCACTACTATACACAACCTTTTTATCCTTTTTATTGATGGCATACTCCCTAAGCACTGGGGCGGCCCGGCGGTGCATGTGATAAACGGCGCCAGTCCACACGGCCATACCGGGTTCAAATCCCATCCGGAACGTCCCCCCGTAGCAAGGACTGACTATCCGGCTACGTGGTTAAAATAAGTCTAGTAAGCCAGAAATGGCCGGCGTGACCTGTAAGGTCGTTAAGTCAAGAAGAAGAAGACTCCCTAAGCACTAAGTCCAAACAATTTTTATTTCATATGGCTTTCAAAAATAAGTACACTCTATTTTTGTTCTGCTAGACTGTTTTTAAATAATAATTAAAAACACTTTATATACACTTCTTACTTGTCCGCTTTAAAAATCACTACATATTATTGAAAATGTGTAGATAGAGAAGCAAGCATAAGTTAAGCAATTTTTAAAATAACACTAATAAATTGAATGCATAAAACATAGTTCATATGCATAAAACGTACCGAAACACATAATCGATAGACGATTATAATGTGCGGAGTATAAATGTGTAAAAATAATTTTTATGGGAAACAAACATATAAATAAACAATTTTATTTTACAGTCATTCAATGCACTTTTCCTTTGCTCATTAGCGTTTCATCGTGTTTCCACCATCTTCACTAAAATGGACACCATGAAAATAGCTACATAAAACACGAAGAGCCACCAATCGGCGCTAGTTATGTTGTTAAATTAAATTATCATAATGGCTGCTAAACATTCCACGATGCCGATTGTCAAAACAATGATTGCAAAAGTGACACGTCTCGACGATTAGACGCACTTTCGCGCCGATGCCTCTCGACGACGTTTAACAGCATAATTAGGAATGGTGGTAGATCGGTTTTGCTGCTTTTTTCTTCAACTACGCTTCAGAGCTTTCCTTTCCGTAGCCAGGCAAAATACTTTCACCGTTTGACACCCGTGAGTTAGATTGAAGAAAAGTGCTTGCTGGACGAAACGTTGAAACATGTAACATGGCAAGAAATCGTGAACATTTGGCACGACTGTCCCAAAAGTCACACAGGAGAACCATTGATTGAATCCTTTCTAGATTTTCAACAAGCCAATTTAAATTATTATTGAACTCCGAATTCCATAACAGTGCTACACTCGGCACGGTTGGACTCAACTGTTCCTCAACAAAAATCATTCAAGTCGTACAATGACACCATTACCTCCTACCGGAAAACCTCAATTCTATTGTTTTCCCCACATTACTTGTATTGTGTGCTTTATGTTCTATTTTTCGGTAAGTAAGTCTTACCTTACAATGTCTCAAGAAATTTTCCCTAGAATTGCCTCTTTCTAACTTCTAACATTTCACGTATGGAAACTCGCGAATCTCGAGAAAGAGAGGGAGAACAACTCCATTGGGGATTGTTTTTTTCCTATTGTGGAGCAAAACAGAAAATCAAACCCGCTATCTTCAGGCAACTGAAGGCTAGGGTATGCCATAAAAAATAGGTAAAAGGGGGAAATATTCGTATGCTTGACCGCGGCAGCACGTTTTAATTCTCTCACGCATACTAATATTCTCCCATGGTATATTGTTCTTGCTCGTGAGCCAGGAAGCCCCTTTGCGCCTAACTAATGTGCCCATTGTTTCACGCGCCCTCATTGCTTCTCCGATGTAGTTCTACCCATCACTTCCGTTACGCTTCGCAACTTCCAACAACGATCCAACCGGGAACATGGACACGAGGGGAACGACAGCATTATGGCCACCAGCCAGCCATAAACGGATATCGGCCGGGGTAAACCTTTTTTTTGGGATTGCACTTATGGCAAGAGGCCCATGTTGATTCGTGAGTTTTCAATTTAGAGTATTGGAGGATTTAAAGTAAAAAAAAGCATTGTTTCAATCTGTTAATAGAGTTAATAATTCGGAAAAAATAGTCGACATGGTACATATATTTTACATATTTTAAATACATCAATCGATTTTCTACCAATGTTTAAATTCAAACAAAAATTAAGAGGTTCAAATATTTCTTTTGCAACAATTAAACACTAGTTTAAAAAACGCTTAAATTTTTTTAAAACAGGTCTTGAAACAAATATAACTATTATCCGCGTTGTACGATTACTTGTCTACGGTTGAGTTCGTGTGAGGTCGGATATACGACGTTACACTGCATTAAGTTTTAATTAGCTACAAATTTAAATTCAATCATTATAGAAATGTAGGGCGATGTCATTTTCATTTCCATCTATTTTCAGTTCCAATAAATTCGTTGCAATAATAAGAGTGTCCACAATCATCCGCTGATAGCTAATGGTCGCTTGGCTCAAGGCCATACATTACACACTGCACACCTAAGCTTTCTTTTTTACTATTAATTTCAAATATTTTGTACGATTTTGTATTATAAGAAATATCTCTGATTTAAAAGTGGCAAACCGGTTATACTAAGGGGATTACCGGAGAACTACCATGGCGTTCTGGGCCGTTGGAATCGACAGAATTGTCAAAAATTAGCGAATACCACTTATCACCGGTACAACGCGACTGGTTTAAGCATCGAGAATGGCCTGGTTCGCCTCAAACAAAACCTATTTTACGAGGTATGTTTGGTTATGGTTTCTACATCTTCTCCCAGCACAGGATGTTGTTTTTGATTGTTTTTATAGAAGCTTTGAGCTGAGCAGCTTCGAGCAAAGGATACAGTCATGGAATCCCTAAAAAATATCATTGGATTATGATGGCTTAAATTATATTTTTTAAACATTTGTAAAACATCTGCTAGAACCTTTTACCATATAAAATCCAATATACGATATATTATAAAACGACCGTAAAGATGTAATTTTTGAAAAAAAACTATGAAAACATTGTGCAAAATTCAACTTTTCTTTTAATCTAAAATCAATTATCGTTGAAGTGTACCAAAACTACTGGACGAAGGTATCCTTGGGTTCATTTTTGCGATCTAGCTATAGTATTAACAAAAAAGTAGTAGAACTTATCATATTCTATACATAGTGTACAGAACGTTTTAACATTTCCTTTTTTTTCAAATCAAATTACAAGATGCAATAAATGTTTAACTGCATTGTTGTTTCCTACAATGTGGATGATGTAGTTTGCAAACAAATCGTAGAATATGCGTCCTCTTAATTGAACTAATGTTACTTAAACCAGGCAAGAGGAGGGCAAGAAAACGTTGGGATCAGAAACGATCGTTGCTCTTTTCAGTCCTTTTTTAAATGATGGAAAAAATTAGCATTGAAATCCAAATGTTCAGAGTGTCACAACTTAATCGTTCCAAAATAAACTATCGCGTTCAAAGTCTCCTTTCTTCCTTTTTTCCGCACTTCATTATATTTTTTCTAAATATAATGTTTAAGCCAGAAGCTTCGTTAATATATTGCTTTTTTTCTTCCATTTTCTTTCGTTTTATAATCTTAATATTATTATTTACTTAACTTTTTAAAACGTCACCAACCCGTTCACCAACTACAATCGCATGTTGCTGGCTGATTTGATTCACTATTTTTTTCATTTTACAAATTAAACTCAACTGCTCGCCCGGAGGCAAACGATAGCGAAACAAATTAATTCCATAGTGGTGTAAATTACGAGGCAGGCGAACAAAATAAGTGCACATTGTCCGGTCCACCTACGCGAACTCACTAAGTGATCCAAATGGCTAAGGCGGCGGACTGGAGCCGAGACGTCGAAAATCGTCTGGGATGAAAAAGAGACTGGTGCGTGAAGTGGATTGTAACGTTGCAGGAACTTTCCTAGCTAAACATGAATTAAGTTAAGTAAATAAACTTTTTTATTTATTACGAAAACGAATTGTCACATTGTTATGGCAATTTTCAAACAAACAAAAAACATAACTATAAGTCCCCACAGGCTCGTTTGACGCATTCCTACGATAAATTCCACACACTTATCAATCCACAAAATTCAGTGCAAAATATTCCATATAACCACCAACGAGAAACGAACGCTCCATCCCATATGGAACTAGAATATTTGAGTAATGCAACCTCGTCGTTGCCATCACCGATCTCATTGTTGCTTGAAACTAACGATAGTTGTGTTTTTGCACAAACGAGCCACCAACAGTCTGTTCCTCTCTGCGAAGGCAGTGATGTCAATGCAAGTAAGCCAATTTAAACGCGTACCATGAATTCACCCAACGCGTACGTTTTGCGTTTAATACGACGACATTTAACTGGACTTTCACACTTAGCGTAAAATGGTGGACTTTAGAGTGGAATAGGCAAAAACTGGCCAGATAATAATCCATTAAAAAATAAAAAAAAAATAAAGAAAACTCTACATCTCCCGATGCAAAGGAAAACAAAAAAAACAAAAGAAACTGTCGAATCCTTGCACCTTCTTCTTGACCATTAAAGCCAGAATGCCCAGCCGATAAGACTAGGCGCGGTTAAACACGTTAGGGAAGGAATGTGTGTAGCCCCAAGGCTGCTTATCGCCTTCGAACCAGCCTCCAGCGAAAACAGCTCGATCGCGATCCTGAGAGTTGAGCGGTTCATGTGTGGTACGTATAAATACGTTAACCTTATCGTGAGGTGGCCGGAGGTGTGGTCGTACGTAATCGTGACGCACAAGAGAGGTACAGCTTCGAATGCCAATTGGCTACAGAGATAGTGTCAAATTAAAAGCAAACACATACGATGGAAAGTCCACCCTTAGCTAGCAACAAACGTGAAGCCATTTTGTAAATGTTCAAAATTTCTAAAGCAAAGTATAATCTTATAAGTTTCTAATAACTTTATTTACAAAAAAAAACCTAACTCAAAACACATTAATCGTATACAAACGTACTATATCTTTGAGGTGACTTGTTACACGCGTCAAAGCGTTGTTGCAATACGCGGATCAGCTAAAATTTGACCCTAGATAAGCAGTGACTAATTTCGATTGGTACAGAAATCCCCACACAGAAGGAATTATCAAGGCTTTAAATGACGTGCCACTTTTACAGCCGCGCCATAAATATCCGAACATCAAATGAAACCACCAGCCCCTGAGGTATCCACTTGCGGACAAAACACAGAAGGAAGTGGAAATCGGAGCATAATTCATTAGCAAACGAAGGGCACAGTGCTAGCAATGCCAGCGTGATAACGGGCAGAGTGGGTGGGGTTTGGGGACGAATATAAGAAATCTATTTTTAGGTCGACCGAAGAACTCACAAATCAACTGTGATAAGCGGAGACTACAGTGAAGAAGGCTCGATGCGATAACTGTGGCTCAATCGCCAATCAATGATTTTACATTTTTTCTGCCCCATCCCTCCCGTAGTGACGCCTTTCGGAGGACGTCGCACAATCTGATGGATCACACACCTGTTATCAAACGTTCGTACTTTGGCATTATACTGCATGTCGTATAATGATTTTGTTAAATTTGCAAAAGATTAGCACGTCTTTCTTTGGGCGGCCCGAGTTTCGTAGAAATATGGTCTCGCGCATATAAAACACGCTTTATTAGAAGCAATTCTTATACGCAATTGCATAAGACATTTTATCAGAGGTTTAAATAGTACAGCAAAGCACAGAAGAAGAAACCAATTGTCTTATACAAATGATTGAGAATCGATGAGAAAGTAATTACAAAAAGCAATAGATATTAATATTCGTTTTTAATTATTCACGCGAGATAACGATAAAAAGGAGAATAATAGAAATATTGTAACATGACAAATGTTGATGTTGGAATAATTTTGAATAATAAACAAAATATTCAAAACAGCCCACCTCACTAATATAATTTTACCTCATACTCATCTATGATCAGTTAGAAGAGAGCGTATCATGCAAATACATTATACTGTATTTTAATGATTTTGTATTTTATTTGTCTAAAATGAGTTAAATTTGAAACAAATATTTATAATTTTTTTTTAACTTTTCCGAAATAAAGGAAACATGGCCGAACCGTCATCAGACAAATGCTTAGACATAAATGCTTCATTTTAATATTTGTAAGGCAACTGCTCGAAATTTTTATTTGGACAAAAAAATTACACAAGCTAATTTGGTTTGCCTGTTTGTATGAAGATAACACATAGCTCAATGTTGTGTTTGTCAGTCAGGTTCTATTCAGTCTGATGTAGCGACTCCATATATTTACTAGTTTATTCCATCACTGATAGAGAAGGCCTATGAAATTATATTTGCCATATTTGGAAACAAAATTGTAAAGTTGCTGTCATTTAAAAACGCCATAACTGTAACAATTCTGCTCATAGTTGATAAGTGTCTGGCAATATTTCGTCCATTTCGGCGGACACTTACCAACACTTACCAAGTTTTATTTGTTCTGTCATGTCATGTCATGTTTGACACAAAAACATTTCAAGTTTAGGTCTTTCGGTATCATCCTAATGACGTGACCAGCTTGCTAGAGTCTTGCGAAAGTTGCACAATAGTTAATTTAGCCTCACTGTAATTGATGTTGCATTGTCCATCTACACTTATGGGAATATAATTCTTTCTGAGCTTCTGAACACCTGATATGAATTGAATGATGTTCAATATCTCGGTTAATATTTTTGACTTACCTTTGAAAAATTGCAACCTGCCACCAGATGCGGTGCCAGTCCCGATGTTGGTCGCTGTACCGGATGGAAAATTACTCGTACCATTCAACATGCTCCGTCCTGGTCCGGCAAATTTAGTGGATGACTTAGCCGTAGCACTGCCACCATTCGCCGCATTGTTCCGTTCATTCGAAGCTGCTGCTGCCGCGATTGATTTGAGTGCCCGTTCTTTCGGGTGTATTACGCTGGCAAAGTTGGACGCGGGTACCAGCGCTTCAGTCAATGGTTCCGACTTCACCTGTGCTTTCGTCAGCCCATCGGACGATGCTGGGGAGAGGGAAGCCGCATTGGAAGAGCTTCCCGTAGACAGGGGTGAACTGTCGGGCGATGTGCTCCGTTTTACTGTGGGCGGAGGCGACCTGACTTCAGCATCCTTCCCATGACGTCCTGAATCGTCCTCTCCTACAGATGCACTGCTTGTTTCTTTCGACGACGAACTGGGTTCAAGAGGTTGCTTTAAACCATCGTGCCTTTCTGCATCGGTACACGGTGATGAGATTGTTGGATGTGCCGAAGTAGGTGATGTGGACGGCTTTGTACCTTCCTTAACTAATGTCGCAGTCGGCCGAGGGGGAGTCTTCTCATCAGGGCAGCTAAAATTGGCCACCTGCTCCGACATGTCGGCATTGCATTTTGTCAGTATTTGGCTAAGAATTTCTTTGTGCTGCTGCTGTTCAAGTTCAATCGATTCGGGACTACCCGGATGGTGGGCGGCCACGTAGCTGCTGACAGTGGGCTGTAGGTCCTGTGATGCCGGTGCTGGGTTGATAACGTACATGGCGTTACTCGCGGCACAAAAACGCGCACGCGGTTCGATCGACCGGAAGGATACGATCGCTCGTTCACTTTCCGGCCCCTTTTACAGCACTGTATCGATACGTGTCTGATGGTACAAACGGCGAATGCACCGAAATTTAGACAGAATGAGCGGAGAGTTGCTGCTATTAGTATCGTTGTATTTCGTCTTCATTTCTGCCCACCCAATATGACAACGCAATGGCGTCCAGCATACAACAACTTCATTATCCTGTAGTTGCGTTGGCGCTTGGGTTTTTGATCTAGTCTCAGATTTCTCTCTCTATCTTTCCTTCTTTTTCATATCTTTCTTTCGCACACACTTGTACTAGCGTTGGGACTACTGGTTTCACAAGCAACCGTTTTTAGTCTCTTCTCACTGTGACGTTTCCAGAGATGAGTATATGTCACATTTGACACAAGGCAATATATCTTCGTTTTTGGATGCCAATTCTATGACTTTTCGTTTCTTTCGCCCATTTTTCGTTAGGCCATGTCTCACAACGGTTTTAGGCACTACAGTGGAATCCTCTGCATGCTAAATATGTATGCACCACTAATTTTTCAATATCAATGCCAATGTGTAAATGTGCTCTTTTTTGGCAATGGGTTGTGCTTTCCATGCACACATCAATACAGATCGGTGCAATTGGATGCAGGGTCGTGTGCTTACTATAGCTTCGTTGTCACCCTTTTCTATTGCATAGCGTTGCCAGGAAACGTTGGAATGTTCATATCTGTCTGTGCGAGTATGTGTGTGTGTGTGTTATTGCGCGTCTTCTATCACGTTATTCATTCAACACGCAAACGCAACACCTTATCCTCGTGCTTTTTTGTACTGGTTTTGATGATACGATGGCCATGAACATTGCGAAACGGTTGCAATTAATATGCACCCCCCTGTAAACCGGCAGCGTGGGGGAGATACGGGATGCGTTGAACACGTAGAAGGATGTCGATCCAACCTCAAGATGAACATTCGCCCCAGGTTGTGCAAGAACTATATCAGGGATGCTGCTGCCGGTCTACAAAGCCAACAATGAATGAAGTAGAAAGGTTTTTGAGCTGAAGGCGATATTTTCTATGGAAGAAAAAGAGAAACATAAATAATAATAATAATAATAATACTGTCGCTATTGATAAATGTGTGAAAAAAGGACATTAAATAAAAAAATATTCTTAATAACAATATCCTGCGGCTAATATTATTACTAATATTCAACTAACAGATTCGAAGCAAAGTTTGATGCTTCATTCGACGGTACAAAGCTCAGCACACTGATTCTATTTTTATTTTACACTTTATCAAATTGTTATTAGCGCCATTAATCTTTTTCTCGGTTGATTTGATTGTGATTCAGATCACCTTGAAAATCATAAACATAAGAGCTCACATACACACTAGCACGTTCATATCAAACAGGAAATATAAAATTACTCGCAATACTAGAAAGATATTTTTAAACACATTTCTTGCATCGCACCATCCGATCAAACACACGAATTTGAACAGCCAGCAGTGCTCAGCAATTGTTAAATAAAAAACAAAGAAATACCTAATATAATAAAAAGTATTCAAACTGACACTTACCAAAATTATAACACAACAACGATGATGATGTTGATAGACTTCTGCGCATTTCGTGATTAGAGAACTAAGTTCGCGAATATTGTAAAGCTGCTGTGCATCTCTGGTGAGAGTTGTCTGCACAGGTGACCATCTAGAGATGAATGAAGCGCCGGAAATATGCTGAAACGTCTTCTTGCATGAAAAGGTTGCCGCCTTGCCGCTTACTACGATTAACTCACTATACTGTTTCTTCCTCCTTCCAGCGCCTTACACGATGTGTCACTTTAAATAGGGCACTTTTTCTTGCATCGTTTCAGACTTTATTTAGCAAAAACACACGTACACACAGATACTGAACAGTTGGAAATGTGATTTGCTCTGAATATGATGGAAAACATCACTCGCTTTAGGCACAGAAAACACGACGATCAGTACATTTTTTCCAACTTTGTATATAATATTTCTACTGAACGATTGTGGCACTATTTCACGACGTTCATATGCACAGCACTAAGCACTAACAACGTCGTACTATCACGACTTTACACTAGTTTGCACGTGAAGGGATTCTACGTGAATGAGAAACGGATTTAAATCGATTATAAATATAACGATAGAAACACACACAATCAAATACACATGGTTCCCGCATTCATATCCAGCATATTACCACCATGGGAATTTTTTGTACCATCTCAAAAGATACAATTATCTAGTATAGCTGACCATAGTGCTGCGGAAAATCTTCGCACATCCTTCAACTGAGTTGAAAACGCTGCGTGAAATTGCGAGGAACAGAAGGAAGAAAAAAAACTTTCGCTCCCCCTCATTGTCGAACGACACGCACACAAGGGTCGAAAATATATCGCATGGCAAATACATACATAGCTTATACAATATACACTTCTCTTCACCACACTGCCTGACAACTGCAAATGTTCGTTTGGACGTGATGTAGCCTTGCCGGTACGAGATTTTCACTTGTTTTTCGATGGATGAATTGTCCAAACAACATAACAAATCGAACACACACACACTAATGCATACTTCCACACCCACAAGCACCGACATTCCCAAACGACAATTCAACCACCGTCCATTCAACAAACAAGCCACCTGTCAACGATTGTTTTCGTTACCAACCTACATGCACACACGCGCAATCTGTTTCTTTATCTCGCTATCCTTTCACCATACGGCTGGCTCACAGTGCAACGACGGTTTTCCCAGGAAACTACTACTCTGGCGCTAGTGTATGCAGCAAATTATCCGTGCTAAATCATCACCGACCCCGTCTTACAATCGTATCGATAGCCTTTGTGCTACCCACCATAAAGGCTGCCTTTCTTGTTTGGATTCCGTTTTCCGACTGAAGCATGCGCGCGCACACTTGTTGGACACACCGCCGTACGTTGGAATGACGTATTTTACGAAAGTTTGCATATTGAGAACCACTAACTTTTCTTCCTTTTCTCTGCACATGTTTTTATGCCCTTCAGATCATATAAATTTTAAGTTTTAAGCAGTCCTGGCCGATAAAGGTTCTTCAGATTCAACCTAGATCAAGTAGCCGAATCATAACGATGATGGAGCATGCTGATGGTTTCCAAGGACTACATTTGATGTCAGGTTGAAAAGTCAATCAAAGAAGGCTAGGGCCATTTTTCTACATTAATTTATGGCCATTCATAATGAGATTTGTTCATTACATGTAATACAGGGTGATTAATATATATGGAGAAAATACTTTTGTTTTAATTACATTAAATAATAAACCTTACTGTGGCAGGAGAAACAACTAAGCACGTCAAATCCCGGTATCCTTTCAATTCCCTTTCCTTACGACCGGAGTTTCTCGTAGGAGTTTCCGGTGGTCATGTTTCCTGCATTCCACCGTCGCGCCTACGGTACTATGTGACGCATAGCGCATAAAACAGCACACATGTGTGAGTGTGCAAACGCATTGTGCTTATCCTCCAGCCGAGGACGATTTTGCTCGAAGCAACGCCATCATTGCGTTCGCTGATAGTGGGAAGCAAGCGCCAGAACAAGACAAAACATTACACCCAGTCGCAGGAATGAGAAAAAATGCGTCCAAACGATACCAACCCGCGAATAAACCACTAACCGAAAGAGACGAACCGGTTCGCCGTTTCGTGGATACACGCGATGTCGTGTCCCTTCCCCCGCACACACACGCACTCCCCACTTGTGCATGATATATTCCACCCCTCCCCCGGCCGTAACACATTGCCGCTGACCGCTTCGCTTCCCTTCACCAGTTGGCTACATCGACAACGCCGTTTAAAAAGTCTCCAACCCATTTCACAGAGGCTACCACCGCACGCGTTCGTCGAAGCCTTCACGCGCGTTCGGGTGGAAAAAAGAAACTCCTCTCGAGACGAACAATCATCACACCAGGCAGACAAAAACACACGGCTGGTGGTAGAGGCGACTGCGAATAAGGGATGGCTTGGAGAATGCGGAATCTTAAGGAAACAGAGAAAAGACGTAGCACACGGGCAACATCAAGAACTATCTCGGTTCAACACACAGGAAAGGAAACCTATCACAAATTCGTTCCTTCACCTTCTTCGGCTTTTCGGTTCCGCTGGGCTTGTATTGCTCTGCCATACCTTACTCCTTCGTCTTCTTTCGAATGCCGTCGTTCATCCTAGCTACATATATGCACGTCTTGTACTCCAGAAATCATCCGAACCATGCAAATGCCGCTGCTCAGGGTAGTGTTCTTTCTGGCCAAATACAATATCGTTCAAGTTTGCAACGTCTCTTGACGTGATCAGCTCATTGCAATGTCTGGTTCCACATGACGATACAAAACCGTCAGGTCACAATCGCCAAAAGGAAAGACGAAAGGATTTGTTCTCTGGACAAAAGGTTCATTGATGATACTATTGATTTGATGCTTGTGGGCAAATTACCGGCTTCAGGCGGTTATAAAAATTGCACCATAAGCTAACCTTTCGATGTCCTACCAACCATAAGTGCCAACCGGGTTAGTAATATTTACAAGACAGAAGAAGAAGGGTCCATTTGTTCCTGTCATTGGGATATTCACGCTGTTCACTTACTCGCTTCTGGCATTCTCACTTAGTGAGAAGCTTATACGTTACTCACTGCCTATAGAATTGTGGCATGCAAAAGCGAGATAGCAGCTGACGACTAGTGCAGTAGATCCTTTCTCACTCTTCATTCTCACTGTATTCGGCTCAAGCATGCCCAGATTCTTCTACAATACACAAACTTGAAAGACGGAAAGAGATAGCGAATGAGAATGAAATATACACCATACACAACATGCACACACACACACACATACGCATCCAGGATGGGACGGAAAAGCAAAAGTAAAAACAGTCTGTTTTATCCACCTCACAATTCAAAAACCCCCCTCCCCCATTCCCCTCGATCATGCACACACACACACACGACCAATCCACTCCATTTTCGTACGCACAACCTGGCACGCACGCATATACGCCGAGCTGCTACTGATGGCTGTACAAATTCTTTCCGTTTTCCGTTAAACGCACGGATTCTTGACGATGAGTCTGTCTCGTTCACCCGGCTATCGCCATTCCCCTTTCGCAGCTACGGCACCTTCACCGTCTACCTCATTATTCCACCTTCACGTATTATTCACCAATTCATTCCAGTTTGTTTCTTCTTCGAGCCTGTTCGGTATTGATGATGCCGATGCTGTTGGTGTAGGTTTTGCCACATCCCCAACTCCTACACTCCCATTGTCTTCTGCTGTTGCTGTCTTACCCACAAGCTGCTGCTTCCAAAAAAAAAAAGAAACTTCCTTCCGCCGCCGTCATCATCAACGATGATCGTTGTTCTGGGACAGAAAACACACACCTTTCTCACCGTAGTGAGCCCATCAATGAATGCGAAGCTTGTGAGAGGGGCATGCAGTGCAAGAACCAACTCACTACCACTCCTCGTTGGTGTAACAACTTAGCCCAGTCCGTTGTTCGTCTTTTTTTCTCCACCACTTCTGCTACTCCTTCTGTTCTGTCTTCGGTGCCCGGTTCTAGGTTCTTTTCAAACCAAATTCCGAAACCCCCACACCGAACCAAACCAAATTTGAAACGTCACGAACAGAAACAACAGACATGGGCACGTTAGGGGAGAGTAGTATTAATTACGAGTGGTAGGATAGCAACAACGGTGTCGGATTATTCGCGCATCAAGGTGCAAAACTGAACCGTGCGCTCTCATATTTTGCCTACGCATTTTTCCCATTTTTTCGTTGAGGTTTCACATTCTACTGCTTACACACACATGCAGCGCCGGCTGCTCGTACAGCAGCCCCTACGAGCACCGAGAAAGGGCAACGGCAAAGGGACGGTCATGTACACCAACAGCCGAAACACACATACACACCCACCACCGCAGGCACACGCACACACTGAGCATTGTCGGTTGATCTCGTCGATCGTCACCAACGACCAAGGTAGCCGTGGAATCCGTTCAAACAAAAACTTCCCTTTAATCGTACATTGAAATATGTAATGCACAAAGTGACCTAGTGGAACGATACGATAGCGCACAAGATAAGGAAATCGTATTTTTCACGGTAAGGAGATATGCATTCGTGGAAATTTTCCAAACTTTAAATTTCCCAACACTTTACTACGAAGTCCATTTTTTTCTCTTGTGTTTCATCGCGTGAGTTAGAAGTGAGAGCTACTGCGAAACCAATGATAACTTCTCACATCGAACGATCGTCGTAGCAGGCTTTTGTTGGTTCTCGCGGGCTGGGATTTTTGAACACAGCCCGTTTGTCACAGCACGGTCGAAAGATTCATGTAACATGTTTTTTTTTACATTTTCCAAACATTTCGGATTGGACGCATATAAATATTGAGATTGCACTCAATCCACAGCACCACACTGCCACACTGGGTACGAATCGTTGCGAGAGGGAGCCAGATATACACTCGGTGAGTTTTGACAGTGAGGCAGGCAAACACAACGTAGTTTTCTTTTTTCTTGTGCCTCCCGTTCTTCTTATCGGGTTCGTGTATAATTCCGAGCCCCCGTTTACGTGAACCGTTTTTCGCCGCGTTGTTGTATGTGCGTGCCGCACCGCAATTTCACTTCACGTTTTACTATTTTCCATTGTCACCCACACACTTTGACAAAATCAATATATCCATCTGGAGTTAAACTCACTGCCCACACAGCACAGCACTTACATGTCGGCGATTCAATGCTAGCGACGGCCGGGAATAAATGGCGACCACGGTTCAGTTTAGGCGAGCGACCTGTACACGACGGCAGACACAAAAAATACCGACCGTCCTTTCCCTTGAATGGAACAAACGCGTTTCTCTGGAAAAGCTTTCCACAACACAACAAACACACTGGCGCTGCGGTACTCCATCTCGCGTTTGCTGGATGCAGAGAGAGAGCGAGATTGATCAAAGCATGCCCTTTCCCTGTCGTGCCGCAGTCGTGCGCCCTCTGTTAGAAAGAGATGACGCGTCAAGACGATGAATGAACACTGCTGCTCAGTATTTTGCATGCGATTCATACCAGAGTGAGATGGCGCAATCGTGAGAGCCACGCGGCAGTGCGAGATGGGCCGATTATTCCCACGTTTAGACTCTCACGAATGCGTAGCTGCCATTTTATGTTTTCAATCTGCTTTCCATCGTTTTCATTAACGGCGAGCAAGAAGCGCGATGTTATGTTCATTTCGGCCGCACACATCACCGTAGCCGTTAACAAATTCAACAAACGGTGTGAGCAAACCAATGAATTTCCCTTTTGCTTCAAATTGATCCCGCGTGTTGTCCGATGTTGGGAAAATTCCCATCGGCGTGGGAAACTGTTGTTTAACGATCGCCGTTGAGCGTGGGAAAAAGGAATTGTTGCGATAATGTTCATATTTACCAACGGTTAACGGTTACCTGTGCGATGATGCTCGATACGTTTGATTATGGTCACGCAAAAAACTAGCGTCTTGTGTTGCAAAAATAGTTCAATAAGTTTGATATTTAATGCGCTTATAAGGTCAACATGTGAAGGTGAGTATATAGAAGCCCTTCCTTCCGACATGGGTGAAATGCCGCCAATGATTAGCCCAAATTTAACCAGTGGTAAAGAATTTAAACTTTCCTCAAACGAACAAATTTATCGAATATCATCCACTTTGCGTTAAATAAACTGTTTTATTCTCATCGATTCACACGCATCCATCTGCAAGCAGGCGCGTTTGGCTACCACTACACATTTCTGTTCTCTCGATCAACGTTCGTACGGTGTGCGGTATCTCGCTCTTGCTTACTGCAAACGAACGATGAGAAGCACGCGCTAGAGTGAGGTGAGAATGTTTCTCCCACGGTTTTCAACTGCCGGCTCACTCACTTGCGGCGACCGATTTTTCTCACCCCGTGCACGCGCTCATGGCTCACTCGATGGCTGCCAGATCGGCGTAAGCGTGGAAGTGAGAAAGCAAACTGTAAACCCGACCGGCGCGATTGCCAACGTATGCAATCCAACACGGCGGCCATGGTGCATGGTTGTAAGTTTGGTGGCCATTAATGCATTGTCTTTCTTTTTTGCTACTGAAGAATTTCTATTATTGCGTACATTCCACGGTGTTAGACGTTTGTACCTGTTTCATCCTCTGCGTATCTCGCTGTGCATATCTCTTTCTTACAATCAAGCGCGTCCAACCTAACCAGGAAGACGTTATTTCCTCCCGCTACCAGCATAGATGTTACACTTCCGGTGTCAATATTTCCGATTTGCTTAATATTCCTTTCGGTTACTTGCCTGCTATTCTACGACGGAGGCGGACTGCGTTATTTCTACGTTATTTACATTCGTTTCATCTCCTTCCCTCACTTGTTCATATGTTCTAGCATATGTTTTGTTGCAGTTATGTCCCTGTCTGTCTGCAGCGTTGCTGCATGCATTTAGCTGCATCAGTGAGTGAAGCGGAAAAAGACTAATAAATGCACAAAACCGTGAGATGAAATACACGAAGAAACTAAAAAAGGTTAAGAGGAGAGGAAGAAACAACAACAAAAAAAAACAGAATCGCTCCTTAACGGCCAGACTCGAAGGATCCCAGGAAGTGAAACCATTTCCCATTACCTTCCTGCGCTGCCAACACATTTCGTTGGGGTAAGGGCATTATTTTTTTTTTCTTCCTTCGCTCGCAAAGTCCATGTAGCTATTAAAACCGCTTCCTACTTCTCCCATTTGCTGCTGCGTGCGGTTCATTGCACGGGAACTGAATGCGTCAACGAAAGGAAGCACAAACGATAAATGTATGAATAAGCATGCTCGTATGCGTGTGCGTCCCTTATTCGAAGAACCGGCACGGCGAACGAGACGGAAAGCAAGAAAGAATACAGCAGCAGCAAGAGATGCGCGAATGCATCTCATCTTCCCATGCCACTGTTGCAAACCCCGAATGATCGGTTGAAAGCGGTGCAATGATTCTTTTTGCTATTTTCACTGTTATTATTCACATGCATTTCCTTCGTTTCTCTTCTTCGCACCATCTCCTTGTTGCACCAAGGAGATTCGAAAATTTGGTTCCCATGCAAACCACTTTCTTCCCAGGGTCTTCTGCTCTGCATCCCTTTTTGGTAGCGCGCTTCCCTTCTGGGAGGTGTTTGCTTGTTGTTTTCTTTGCTCATCATAATCGAACAAGCTGCTGATAAGCTCATCTCGGATTGGGTTTATTTTTTTTCTTTTCTTGGGTTTACTGGTTTAACAAAAGAGCATGGGAATTAAACCGGTGGTATGGGCGTTTAAACGCGATCGAGAGGCATGGAAAACTACGAATCTTCGGGATACACATGAGAAATTCAGTTTTGATACATTTGCAAGATATGTTGACTAATTCAAATTCGATTTACTTTCTTCTGCATGTACTGTGTCGTCTTAGAAATATTGTTACATAAAAGAATAAAGTTTTCTAATAAACTGGAAAGTCTATTACAATTAGATTTTGTAGGTAAATTTTTTATTAAATTGCATATTAATTTGTTCCTATTCAAACATATGTGAGACTTGCTTTCTACATACCCTACTCCCAGAACACATCAGATTGCAAACGTTTTGTAAGTCACAAAAGATGTATTCTGTTTTTGGGCAACTTTGGGCAACGATTGCAAAAATCAATCTTCATTCCATTGTACATACCTCTTATGGGCTTGTTTCGTGTTCTAAATGAGAAGCTTTATTTAAAAAGTAATAAACAAAAACAAGAATAGTCATTTTATAGTTTGTCGTTTTATTGTTATCAACTGAAAGCGTTCAAATTCTACCAGTTTAAATGTTGTTAATGTTTCCAATTTATCCAAGATAACGATATATAAAAAAATAAACAAGATTTGGCGGAATTGTATTTCCATCAAATGGGTCTTGTTTTGTAAGACGAAACAATAGAAAAAGGTTAATATTATAACATCGGTTAGTAAACGTAATAAAAAAAATTAGAAATAATATATGAGATACTGTGCACATACGGTCACCTCTATTCGTTCGGACTGGCCACGAACGATGCAATCCGTTCACTGGTGTTGAAGATTATCCCGGTGTTTCATCTGCAACTCGAATCGTCTATTCGTACGAACACCTTTCAATATTTTGGATTGCTTCGAGCGTAGCTGCTCTACCGGAAGCACGCCGACCACATTCGTGCTTGTCGATGCTAGCGAACCGGATACTGGAACAGCGCTCGTATCTGTACCGATTTGTTTCGGCTTAAACGTTGCCTGAAATTGTTTTAACCGGTTAGCCATTCTTTCCGTATTGCTTGCGATGGGTTTCTTTGCGGTGCTTGCTGCCGCTATAGCGGATAGTGCATGATGGTCAGCCAAGCCGACCGATTTAGCTACAGTCTGGCCTTCCTTGGTGCGCTTAGTAAATAGTCCTGCCGACGGCACCGGTATTCCTCCGCCAGCGGATTTGAAAATGAATGGTTTTGTTGATGAGGAGGGAATTTTCTTTTCCACCGATGGAACTGCAACATTTAAGAAATAGTAAAACAAAAATAATTTCACGATACGGGGGCATGTTTGTAGAATGCTGGCACGCATCCAGAAACCACACTTACCTCCAGTTGATACGGACCCATCCGCAATGGGCTGTGAAAGTAGCTTTGTTGCCGGACTGCACGAAGAAAGAATTTGTTTGGCTCGCGATTCCTTACGCTTCATGAAATCAGCTAGCGATTCCATTCGATTGAAATGGTTTGCGTGTATAGATTTGAAGTTTGGCAACTTGCTGGTCTTGTTTCGTTTCATTTCCGATGGTTTGTGCTCCGACAGTGAACGCTTTCGAGGCTTGCGCAGCTTTTCTCCAATGCTTTTCGAGCTGGTCTCCATCGTTTCATGTCGCTGTTGCTGTTGGTCCTGTAAGCTTTTCAGCATTAGTCGTTCATCGATCGTCTCTACCAGCATGGTGCAGTTAGCCGGGCTATGAAAAGTGACATTTCGCTTCATTGTCGTGTCCGCAGCACTGGCGGAAAGGGACCGTTTACGACTTTCGAACTGCACATTAAGCTGCTTGGTATCCTCACATTCATTTACTAGCTGTACCACTGACGGTTTCACGGCCAACGGTGTACTGGTGGCACTGCCACCACCATCACCACCATGTGCCGACTCATCGTTGATTTGCTTGCAGAACGCCGCCTCAGCCGGACTGTCCATTATTTCGATAACTTCCGGCGGCTTATCGGGGGAACATTTATCGTTCGCTTCCTGTGCCGTTAATTTTGAATCTGGCGTGTGAGGTGCCACTGGGCCAGGCGTGTCAGCCGTAATATCTATGATAGAACTATTCGGCTTTACAGGTGAGTACGTTTCGTTCAGTGCAAAGCGAGCAGGCGTGTCCGGTGCGATTACGATCGAAGGTATTACGGGTGCGGACACTTTAGTGTCCTCTTCCGTTGGTTCTTGGTGGGAAGGTTTATGAATGTGTTCAACGACATTATTCATCTCATCTTCTAAATATTCGATACTTCCAAATGATGCTTCTTGAAGCATTTCCTCATTAGCCATTTCATTCGAGGTAAAGACGCTTTCGGTTGGAACCACTTTTGACTCTTCTTCCGGTTTGATATCAGCAGCAGAATCTAATGATACATCATGCAATGGTGGTTCGATCGCGGCATTTGATTCGTCTACTATTTGATCAACCGTAATATTGCCTCCCTCTTCATGGTCAGCTAAGGTATGTGCCAAATCTTCCTTTGCATCAGAATTTTCGATTTGCGAATTTTGCTTAACGTCCGTATCACAGGAAGATTCTTTCAATGCCAAATCTTCGCCGTGGTGTTGTAAAATTGCACTGTAATAAAAAATAAAATAATCAATTGAACATAACGGCTAGTCGGAAATTATCTCACAAAACAAAAAGTATACAACAAGAAATACATTATGAGAACAATTTTAAGAAAAGAGAAAATAACTACGAAAACAGTGAACTAATGGAACATTGGGAGTAATAGAACAGAAATAACATTTTTGCTTGCCGAACTTACCGTTCCGAATTGGAAACTTCAGCGATATTATCATTGGGCAACTGATTGTGTTTTTCTTCTTCTAGCGTCATATGTTGGGTTTCCGGAACATCCATGTTTTCTTCAACCAGCTGTGCGGTTAATGTTTCTTTCATTGTGACCGATCCTACAGTATCCTCCTCAACTTTCCTATCCGGTACATCTTCTTCCATCGGTTCCATTGCCACATCGCTATGATCCGTCGTCTCAGCAACGGCAACCTGCTCTTGTTGTTTTTGCTCTACACCATCGCCGCCGCTATAGTTATCAACGGTCGCTTCATTTACGAGTTTAACAGGACCTTCTGGAATGTCCATTCCTTCCGCAGAGTGCATTACTTCATCGGCTGTAACATTATCAACCGCTGTTGTAATACTAAGTTCTTCTGGTTTCTGGTTTTCAACAACCTGCATTTTCTTCGGTGATAATACTTTAGGCACTGGAACGGGTTGGTTTGCTTTAGGTGGAACAACCGACTGTCGGGTAGTTGCTGTTTGGTTGTCTGTATCGAAAAACTTTTTCGGCTTAATTTTTCGACCGGAGCGACTGCTTCCTGCAGCCTGTGTATCGGCACTAGAGTTTTCATTAACTTTACTGCGGTCATCTTCGTTCAATTCATCCGTCTTTTCCGACAGCGTTTGTCTCTGTACCGTTGGTCTACCAAACCCAATAGATGTACGAATTATCATCGGCTCCAAAATAATCACAGCACGATCCGTCTCATCGATCGGGTGTTGCTGCCTTTGTAGTTTTTTAGCGGTTACGTGATGATGGTCGTCTTCGCCACGTTTAGTAATGAATGTATTCTGCTTATCGTTTTCATCACATTCGACTAATTCTTCCACCTTCTGATCATTTGCCATTGGTGGAGCGGAAGACTTTCGTTCGACGATTCCGGCCAAGGCAGTAGTCTGCTTTGATGGTGTGCTTGTAGGATTAATTTTACCAGAGCGTGTGTTTTTCGGTACTACATTCATTGTAGATATGTCCTCCTCTCTGTTATTAGCTACAACAGTTTCTTCACCCAATGCTGGTGAGGAACCTGTAATGTGGACAAACGTTGTCATTGTTTCAACACCATCGTCGAATCCAAACATTTTTTTCGGCTTTATCTTCCGTCCCGATCGTGATACCGTTCCATCAGTCGGATTTTCCATTTGAGGAGATTCTGTGCCAAGCAATGAAAGGTTTGATTCTAATCGGCTCTTAAGTTTCGGCGTTTCTACACCAACATTTTCTATGATTTTCTTCTTTGTAGGTGATTTCGTAGCTTCTTCGATGTCATCCACTTTCCTTTTTCGTGTGCTGTCGATAGAAACATTTTCGTTAGTGCTGATGGTGTCCATCGTTTTTTCATCCTGCTCAAAATCAAACACTTTTTTCGGTTTTATCTTTCTTCCCGAACGAGTCAATGGTTCTTCCGCTGTTGTAATATCAGCTTTTGCCACACTTGTGACATCTCCAACAGAATCAGACTTCTCAACTGCAACGGATTTTTGACGACGTCCTGGAGTTTTGTTTGCCGTCCCCTGTGATCTCGGAGTACCTACATCCAAAGTTGTTGCGCTTGTATCTGTTATAGCTTTAGCGGGTTTGCGGCCTGGTGTTTTCGGAACAGCTTGCAGCGAATCCATATTCTCACTGCGAAAAGATTGTGTGACCGCTACGTTTAACATCGATTTGCCAACACGGCGCCCTGGAGTTTGCGTAGCTTTTTTGTCAGTTTTTGATGCAGTTTCTGAAATGCTCTTCCCCGGATGTATGTCGTCATCGGCTTCTTCTTTGCCTGGAGCCATCGATTTTGCACGGCGACCTGGTGTTTTCGGAGTAGCTTTCACATTTAAATCCAACAAAGCTTTTCCGGCCCGTTTTCCTGGCGTCTTTGGAGGAGCTTGTTCCGATGTTGAAATTTCCTTCTGTGTTTCTTTGCTAAATAATGATGTTGCAGCTCTACGTTTTGGTGTATCTACCTCCAGCTGATCAGGTGCTACCGACTTGGCACGACGTCCCGGTGTCTTCCGAACAGCAAGACCCTTGTTTTCTTCATCATCCGGATGTGGGTTTTGCTCTACGCCGATGTTCTTCGCAACCGACTTTGCAGGCGTCTTAGAGCGACCAGGAGTTTTTGTCAGCTTGTCCTTAAGAACCACATCTTGATCTTCAAGAGCATGTTTACGAGGACTGCTTAGTACCTCACTTTCAAATTCCATTAACTTTGTCGGGATCTTTATCTTGCGTCCAGATTTTGAGGTACCAGCGGCATCTTCCACCGTATTTCCCTTTTCGATCTTTTCCTTGTTCTTCGTCGGAGTGTCCAAATGTTCGGAGATAGTTTTTCTGGTGATGGTTTTGCGTGCGCCCTTTGCCTCTACCGGAGAAATTTGCTCCTTCGTCACCGCTCGCTTACTTGGTGTACCGGCGCTAAGCTCCACTGCTTTCTTTGCTCTCACGGCTACAGATTTTCTAGCTTCAGAAGGCGATACACTCGGTGCTCGTTCCGGCGAGCCAAGATGCGCTGGACGCCTAACCTTTCGGCCGGATTTTGTGGTTGCTTCTCTCACGGTAGTTTCATCCTGCTGCAGGGTACGCTTTTTCGGCGTCGATCCCAACTCGTCTGAAAGTAAACAAACCCGCATTTGTATCATTCCCCCGTTACAAGAAGCACCAAAGTAAACTTACCCAAGCGATTCATATCGCCAACAGTAGTTAGTAAAGAGGGGATTTTACGCAAAGAAAATTTTTACTGGTACAAAATGGAACCACGCAACACTCTAGCGTTATCGGTAAACGACACTGTTGATGAATGATATGCGCTATTGCTCAATTATGTTATCCGTCACTGGCGGTACTGTCCACGGAACGAAATTGAAAAAAGTAATGCAGTTTAACGTCTAGAACGATACACAAATTCAAGTTTTTACGCTGTGTTCAGCAGTGCCACCGTCAGCTAGCGTTGAGAGTTTGATCTTTGTTATTTGTCCGTTTTTTTTCGTTTGCTGAAATTCGTTTGCAACCGACCAGAGTAGTTGATCAAATTACCGTCGAAACACTAGCGCCACGTAACGACGTTACAACGTCAAATGTCAGTGTCAAATTATTTGAAATATTTTGAAACAGCTGTTAAATTGCACAAAGTCAATGCAAAATCTGTATCCTAGAAATCCCTCTATAAAGCTCACTTGACGACATTTTTGTGTCATTAATCAAAATCAAAGTACTTAGTAATTAATAATTTCATTCAAATCGTATATTATTCCTATTTCCTCACTACAGCGAGTCGAACTTTTGATGCTGTAATCCAAAGTTTTACATATGTACGTCTGACGTCGTGCTTTCAATAAAGGGTTTGGTTTTATATGACATATTACAATTAACAACTTTTAATAGATTTTGGACATGAGTAAATACAAGAGTGATACAATTTCGGTGCATAAAAATACATTAAACGTAACGCTTCGCATCGTGACGTGACGTTACGCGGTTTCCAGTAATTACCTGTATTTGAAAGCAACCATTTCACAGCTGTCAAATTGACGAGAGCGGTGAAAGAGCAAGCGTGGGAAAAACGTGGATCGTGTTTCAGAAGACGAGCAGCACAATTGCGAAGCTACTGAATTTTATTGGGATAGTTTGTTCGTTCATCGTTTTATTTGTTAAGTTTGTAGTGTTCTGTCCGTGCGCAGCAAACATTCCAGCATGAATCAGGAGGAGGAAATCCCGACAAGAGGTAAGAAAATGATTTTAAAGACGCTGTCTCTCACCGGCAATGGACGCTTCTGATTTTCGTGTTTTGCAACGAATTTGCAGTCACCCGTGGTGCTCTTCGTCGGCGTTCAGTTGACCAGGAACCGACCCCACAAAAACCGAGTGGTACGGCTGGAACCGGAACGCCTAAGAAAACGAACAGCACTACCAAGAGAGTTAATGCTCTAAACCCGATACAGGAGAGTGAAGGTCGCCCGTCCACTCCAATAGCAGGCCGTAACACACGACGCCGTATGTCGGAAACCATCGATACTCCAACTTTGCCCAATAAATTGGTACAGAACCTCAAAGAGACGGTAATGAGCTCCGAGCCCGGCAAGCGTTCACGTAATACTTCTCTTACTGAGGAGAATTTGAACGAACTGAACGAGGGAAGTAGCGGAATGCTATCAACCCGCTCACGTACGCCTGCTCGTGTTCGTGCGTCTCATGAAACTCTGATTACTACCAGCTCTCCACTAACTTTAACTCCTGCCGTACGGCGCTCTACTCGGCGCAACAGTGTCACCTCCGACGACGGAAATATTTCAGTACAGTCGCTTCCTATCACTACCCCGAAGATGAATTCGGGTCTGCGTGCTCTAAAGGATGACACCATTATCGAGGAAGACGCCGGTGATGATCGAGCTGAATCGGTATCATCGGAGAACTCTGTTCGCCAAATGCGAAGCCATTCGTCTTTGTCATATTTGGGGCCTGCTAGTCCACGCAGCACTACTGCGAGTCCAGTGTTGACTGCAAAACATGAATCAACACCACCGCGCACCAATACCACTCCTCGTGTTACATTAACCCCGAGTTCGCTGTCCAAAATGTCACCACGGTCTAAAAATATTTCCTTCGGCGATGATACCAAACGAGAAGATATTCAGAGCTCATTTTCCAAAACGCCAACATCCTTGTCAAAGAAAGTTTTTATCGTCGTGGAAGATCTGCGAAACTGCGAGCTCAAGGGTGTTTCACCCAAGGCGGATGCAATAATTGATATTTCACCGAAAACAGAGGAAGCTGAGAAACAAGAACAATCCGTCAATTCATCTACGATGTGCGAAAATGTAGAGCATGACAATCAGGCATTGAACGAGACCGTTCAGAGTACCAATGAGGAAAAAACGAATGCCTCTACATCCGTTGTCGCTGTACAAAACGATGAATGTACCGTGGGAAAGGTCAGCGATAATAATGTCAGTGGAATCGATGTACTGGAAGCATCTGTAAAAGAAGTGGCCGACACAAAATTGGAAGATATTATCACTGTCAACGATAGCATTCGTTCTACAGATCAGTCCTTGTCGGAAGGAAACAAATTTGCACAGTCTTGGTCACAATCAGTGCGACGTTCTGCTACAACAGGTATAGACGAATACAGCATTCGCAAACAGGAAGAAGAGAAACGACTCGAAGAGGCGAAAGAATCCTTGCAAAAGGTTCAAATGGACTCATCGTTTAAAGCAAGTTCGCCAGCAGCAAGTCAACATTCACCGGATAAGAGGGAAGACGAAGAAGAGGACGAGGCAGAAATGGAGCAACGAAATGAGTTTGTGGATGACGAGGCGCTCGAAGTGGAAGACTATCAGTCGTGCGACTCACTGGATGATGATTTAAAACGGGAAATGGAAGAAAACGAAATTCCGGATCATGGTGAAGATCTGGGAAGTGAAGACACGGAGGAGAACGACGATCAGGAAGACGATGAAGATGAGAATGATTCGTGGGTTGTCTCTGATGACGATGAAGAAGCTTTGTTGCGCAGTTCAAATGAGGATCTGACTTCATCAACTTCACTAAAGAAATCAAAAACTATCAATCGGCGACGCATTGTAGACAGCGAGGAACAGGAAGAAAAGGAAAACAGCATTGGTTTCGAGAAAAAATCTTCGCCTGTGAAATCCCCGAAAAGCAACACCAGCATCAGACGTTCGGTGACACCGGTTTCGGTGCTGCAGACCAGTATCGTCGAAACGAAGGAGAACAACTTGGTGGGAAGTTTGGTAACATCTGTTACTGACGCGACACCTACAAAAACGTCAATTTCTCCAGTCAAAATATCTTCTAACAAGAAACAACTTTCCGAACCAGTTGATGTTGAATCGTCTGAAAAGGAGGATGAAGCGACAGATTGTAGCGCGGTTATGTTTGAGGATGCTAATGAGATGAAGGAAAACGGTCATCAAAACGATAAGGAAATGGAAAACGATGCATTGTTGTCAACATCTCCTAACAAAATCGGTACTTCCCGTAAAAGCTTACCAATTGATGTTGCAAACCTTAAAGAGCCACACGGTGTCGCTGATGCTCGTAAAAGCCTTCCCGCGAGTGTAAAACTGCAGACGGATGAGAAGACCGATGAGGCTGAAGTGGAGCCTGAAATCGATAATAATGAAAATAAGGAAGAAATAATTGATTTGGAGGAAAATGTGGAAGTAGAGACTTCCGTATACGATGACAATAAGGCACTAAATGAGTCGTCATCATCGCAAGTGACATCAGAGCAGCCTGTGGATGAAATGTCCAAACTGGATCGGAAGTCCATGCCGCCCATATCCCTTGTTTCTGCACAGTTTTACATTGGCGAAACAAAAAAGCGCAACACTGTTGGTGGAGGGAGTACTAATATGTCAACATCCACTCCCAAGCAAAACGGATCATCGGCGGTAACGGAGAAAAAGTCAGTAACAGCGGAGAAGACGAATTCGAAGATCAACAACTCGATCGTGCCAAATCCATTTGCACTTGCCAACGGTGCAAAACTGAAGTCACGTGCGTCATTAGATTCGAGTACAGCGATTAAACAGAATGTAAAAAAATCGCGCCTCTCTTTGCCATCAAAATTCGTCGAAGAAGATGTGCCCTCTGAGTCAGGAGTTGGTGTGAATGGTTCGCAGGAACCGGAACCTATGGAAGTGGACGAAGTGATCGAAGAGGAACACGTGGCGAATGAGGAAGCAACCAAGCAAAACGACAATGGAGAAGCGGATGATGATGTTTCGGTACAGGAAGTGCAGGTGGATGAGAAACAACGCACTAAAAAAGATAAACCCAAACCCAAACCCAGGGCCTTTGAGGATTATGATTTAGGTAACATACTGGTCCGTTGCAATGATTTCATGCGGGAGGAGATACAGCGCAAAAAGCAACTAGCATCTGTTTTGCGCAAGAAAAAGGTAAGTTAGTGGTTTATTTTACTTGTAAAGGATAAATCATACCGCACTTTATTCACCATATTTCTTGATATTATTTGCATGTAATAGGTAGAGAAAAAGCGACTGCGAGAGTTGGAAAAACAAGAAGAACTGGAATTGGCCAAAAACGCCACCAAAACTCCATCCAACAATGATGCTGATCCAAACAACGCCAATGTCTCGACCGGTAATGACTCCAGTGGCCAGGGCGAGGAACCGACAAAGAAAAAGAAGAAGAGAAAGCCTAAGACGAAGAATTATTTACTGGAGGAGCTGGCTGAAACGAAGAAGGAACGATTGGAACAGGCTTTACGGCGTAAGCTGCAAGTGATCGAACGTCGAAAGCAGTCCAAAAAGGATCGTCAGCTTGAGAAGAAGAAACAGCTGAACAAGGAAAATGGGGACAGCGCAAATGTAACGGGAGGCATTGGAGCTAAGCTGGAAAAAATGAAGAAAAAACAAAAAGCAAAAACAAGCGACAAAGCTAAAGCAGTTGGGGAAAATGAGTCGAAAGATCCAGCAGTTCGTGTGGCCATTTCGGCATTTGCCGTTTTTAATCAACTGACGAACAATCAAGTTCAGTTGCCATCTTCGGAAGCTGCAGTTGATGGAAATCGAATGGCGCCATCAAGCAATACGCATGTGGCAGTTTCGCCTAAAGAAAAGAAGCAACTGCTGAAATCACCCGCAAAGAAAGAGTCATCAGATCAGCAGGAAAATACGAAGGAAATTGTAAAGACACATAACCTCTCTGATGTGAAAGAAAGCAAAAAGGGACCACAAACGGAACCCCTTGGAAAAAAGATCGAAAATGGAAAGGAAAAGCTGCTAGCGTCTACTATCGAGCGCCAAACGTCAAGTGCGGATACTATTGCTGTTAGCAAGAAGAAACAAAACTTGACCGTGCAGCCAGAAGATTTGCTGATTCCGAACAACAAAATGAATCCTCCATTATTGCAATCTGCAAGTGATGGTTTGAAGGAGAATGCAGGAAAGATCTCTAAGAAACACAAAAAGAAGCAAATGATGGCGCTCGCTTCAGAAGGTTCGGAAAACATTCATCAAAAGGAGGACGCATTTTCAGGTGCGCATAAAATATCCGCCGGTGATGCGGTGAAACCAGTCGAGGTTAAAGTAACAGCTGAAACCAAACCATATTCCAATGATGAAAAGCCGAAGGAAAAGAAGCGAAAAAAAGAACATGTAGCAGAACTAACGCTTATTGAAGCTGATTCTGATATTCCAAAACAAAAGAAGAACAAAAAGATCAAACGGAACGGAGCTGCAGAAGATCCTGCAAAGCTTACAAGTGCCATCGGTGAGCTGCGTCCCGAAGTAGAGCAGAGCGAAAACATAAATAGAAATAAGAAAAAACTCGCTTCTCAGGCAGAAAACGGTGCGATGGTGGTTGGAAACACGAATGAATTGTCTCGCAAGAAACCAACATCCGTCGTGAAGGAACCTACAAAGCCGGACGCGTCGATCGCTCCGGCAAAAAAGCGTAAACGTGAGCAGCAGGGTGACAGTTCGGTAGTTTCAACGCCCCGACCGGCGAAGCACACGAAGCTGCGCGTCCTGCAACGCATCGAAAGTGGCGGTTTCTTCGTGGAAAATGTGACGCCGGATAAGGTGCGGCTGAAGCGCAACTTTGGCTTCCAGGAGCGACCAGCGACACCCGCTAAGCAGCTTGGTTTTAAGGTTACCTCTATTCTACCTACCGCACAGGAAGAGCTACGAGGCATGGCAACAGCCTCTAAAACGTATTCCAAGGACGGGCAAAAGAAGTCCAAGTTCGGAGATGTCGTGAAAGAGCAGAACTTGAGCTTGCCGCAACCGGTGTGGACCAGCTCGGGTGTATTTTTTGAATCTGCTACCGATTGTAATGAAGGTGATAGTGTTCAAAAGAAAACTCATAAATCAGGTATCAAACAGCTAAAGGTTCAGGGTAAGGGTGAATTCAATGTCAAAGCACTTCGACCTGGACAGAACGCAGAAAAACCTCATCGCGTAGACCCGACCACAGTTGAACAATCTGTGTTGAACTTTAAGCGACAACAACTTATCGAAAAGACAGCTCATTTGCGCGTAAAGCAGAAGACTCAGCGTGTGTGAGAGACGTATTGATGTGCTACTGTGTCAGCCTTAACAAGCATTGTACATAATTGGTTTCGATTTTGTTCTTTTTTCACACACAAGCATTAAACTATCATTAAATTGTCTTGTGTTCTTCTTTATAAACCAGTGAATGATCCTAATATTACATGCGATATATGCGGAATTGTCAAAATGGATATTCAATAAATTAAATTACATTACAAAAATTATAATTGTGTATTTTTTTTTGTTTAATCCAAAAGCGCAGAGCTGGTCATGACGCCAGTTTCGTTCTCATCTTGGAACTGGAATGGAACTGTTTCTATATCGTACTACACACCAGCATAAATTAGCCACAACATGTCACAGGGATTCAAGAATATTGAATTTGAAAGTAGCGCTTCACACAAACGAACTGTACAAGGGACGAGATATTAGGAATTAAGGCAGACAACAAGAAAGTTAGCTAGATAAGAACAAAATATAAGAGGAAGCATTAATACTCAGTTGAGTTAGAACTGCAAACCGAAACACGTTTCACATCGGTTGGCAACTCCTTGAAGTGATCCGGAAAGCTGATTCCTTTCTCCCGCATCATCAGACAAACCTCCAAATTCGCTCCACTAAACACTGCTGAGATTTTCGTCAAGATGTAGGTTGGATCCGCTCTTTCAAAAAGATCTTCTATTGGAACATTAGTGCATCTTATAAAGTTCTGAATTAAATGGTCAGATACCGAGTTCGTAGTTGGTACACATAATTAGTCGATTTTGTAGTGAAGTTATGTGTAGTGGATTTATTCATTGACCAGGGCTGTTCCTTATCCTTGCATATCACAAACGTTACATCGGCTGGAAAAGAATTTCGGAAATATTTAGACCAAAATTGTTCATACGTTTGTCATTTCACACCGTTTATATATTTTTCTGCGTATGTTTCACATGCTTCTTTCTCGTTAATCTTGTTTAATGCTTCGCCGTTTGCTGAGTGGAGAGCCGTAAATCGTTTCCTGCCATAATACGCATACTGTGTTTCTGCTTTGTTCTCTATCTTAGTTTTCCGCCGAGATTGGTCCGGATAGTACAATTTTCCGCTTCGATTGTTAGTAAAAGTATTTCCCATTTCACATCCCCCCCTATATGCTTTTTCACAATTCTACAAACCGACGCTTAGCCGGTTCACAGTACGATGATACAAGCTAAACCCATTAAATCCTTCTGTTGATCCGCACATTTTTCTTCAGTTATAGCTTTAAAAATCCATATTTAACGGTATACGTACGTAATAATTAATCAGAGAGGAACGAATGGAAAACTTGGTTGAGGGAATATCATCAACGCTTACTATTTTGTGGAGGCCTCTGAAGAGAAAAATCATAAAAAGGAAAAGAGGCGCTCACCTACTCACGATTAGCACAATATTAAATTATAAAAAAAAACAAATGGAATCAGTCTCGTCAAATGTACACGATAAAGGATACGACACACGATTCGAGAGGAGCGTCCGATAGTTAAAAGATAAGCAAATACGTAGAGATAAACTGTACAATCTCAGTGTTTATCCAGATCGTCATCGCATGCTGCGGCGACGCGCATATACTACACTTACTTTTTCTGCCCTCTCTTTCTCGCTCTCTGAGTGTTTGTGTGTGTGTGTTTGAAGCTTATCTAATGTTCCTTCTAATCAATCAAATGCACCTACACACACATGTACACGCATCGTCTGCCCTACCTGTTCGCTGTTCGCCGGACACAAATAGAAATGCAATGGAACTGCGCTTTTTTCCGCTACGTCGCAAGATTGAGATCTCCTGTCCATACTCTAAAAACGTTACTACCGGGGAGAGAGGGATGGATTCTTTTCTTGTGTTTTTTTGTTGCGATCTTTGTTTTCCTCTGCTGCACGCCTCTCCTCATTGGAATCTTTGCATTAATGTTTCACTTGTAACGAATAACGCTTTCACGGCTGCTTACATTTTTTTGTTTTGCTTTTTCTTACTTAATAATCCGTTTTGAGGGTAGAAATCAAAACGGTTCACTTTGCTGCAATAGAAGAAAAATCTTGTACTTTATCTTTCTTGCCGGGGGAACACACGGCTATCGCGCCGGGATTATTGATTGAATCGTTCTCTTGCTGATTTCCGCGACTTCTTTCGCATTCGGTTTGACTTGTTTTCTTCTGCCATACGTTGATCTGTTTTGTATTGTTTATATATGTTTACGAACTGCAGCTCACTCCTTCTCTTTTGCATACTTTTCCTCTCTTCTTTACATTCTTCCACAGCTGCTTCACTTCAATCGCACGTCGTCGTACGTGGGCTGATCACCACCGCCGCCGCCGCCGTAGTGGACATCATTGAAACATCGTTCCCGAGATGCACCTTAGAATGCCATGGAAACACCGTCACGCCGCCGGTCCTCCTCGCGGTCTCGCCGATCATCGTTAATGATGGTATTGATCATATCCCGTGCACGATCAATGTTCAGCTGATCACCCATGACTGACACATTATTGGCGCCGTTCTCGTTGCGAGCCTTGTCTGTTGGGAGTTTGTTGGTAAGCGGGGAGAGAGAGTCGGGTTTGTAAAGAGTAGCAACACACACACACGCACGCACGCACACGCACACAACCATCATATCGCGAATTTTCGCTGCGAAGATTGCGGAGCAAGAGGCGGAAGTAGGAACTCGTCGATGGATGCAGTTACACGGAATAGAAACGTTAGCGGGGAAGAAGGAAGATCTAGGTAAGGTGGTTGATTAGGGGTATACTAGATAGGTGAGTGGGTGTGTGTGTGCGTGAGAGTGCGCGCATATCGAATATAATCGATAGAGCAAACGCCGCGCAGAGAACAACGCACCACACGCACACTCATGAACGAGTTACGGTCTTTTTCTTATTCTCATTCTCCATCTCTCTTGCTCCATTTTCATACCTCCTTTCCACTAGAGTAGGATAAGGGGCGATAGCGAAAAGAAGGGGGATATGCCTTCACGGGCTTCGGTACTATACACATTCAAACTCCTGCAGCCTGTTTTTTTTTGTTTCAGCGCCGGTTTCAAGCGTTCAGCGTTCACACAAAATGAGGAAGTTCATATGACGACGTCACAGCTTGCCGTAACAGGATTTATCTGCATATAGCAACGTTTCCCACGCAGACTAGATGAGCAAAACGGTGTACAATGTACTAACTATTCGTTCCATTACTGTATCGTTCTGTTTCCTTATTTTTTTCTGTACGAGTACCGAACACACTTTGTAGAGGATGCGTTTTTTTATATCGACCATTAAAAACCGCTATCGTTAACCATTGCATCCCGCGTTCCAAGCAGTACTATTTCAACAAAACCGAAACAACTCCTTTCCCGGGTACGGAAGAAAGAGAACAGAACGACGCACGGTTCGATTCGTACCGTGTGCTGTTGGTACGCGCACAGCATCCGGAGCGTGCGGATTCCGGGGAACCACAATATGAACAGGACAGAGCGTTGTACCACCAATAGCATCTTGCTGCTGCAGCTTTTGCCAGAGCTCTCACACATCATCCTTCTTTTCTCTACGTTACATCTTCTACAAAAGCAAACAATACACGCTTACCAATCTGCACCGACACACGGCAACGGTCCTGGATTTCACGGATCTTGTTACCGCCGCGACCAATAATGAACTTAACCTTGTCGGCTTCGACTTCAAACACCTCGGTCTTTGCCGTCGCCGGGTCAATCCTCGGCGGGCCACGGCTGCCACCACCACCACCACCGCCTCCATTTCCACGGTAGCCACCGCCACCGCCACCACCGCGGTAACCACCATCGTCATCACGGCGACCACCGTAACCGCCCGAACGGTATCCTCCGCCACCACCGCCATTACGATCGTATCCGCCACGGTCGCTACGGTAGTCCCGGCGTTCTCGGTCATAGCTGTAGCTATCACCACCGCCGCCACCTCCGCCATAGCCGCGGTCGGAATCATCACGTTCTCTCCAGTCTGGCATATTTGAATTGGATTTGCTTTAAATTTCCGTACTGTTTGAAGAGAAGCAAAGAACAGGAGACAGTGATTAATTACACGTCGCAGTATGCATAGCCAGGGAGAGTTACAAACTACTCTTATTGATAGTGTTATGACCGTACAGAGCGATACAGAAAGCGAACACGCCAAGAGAGCCTTAAACTGGAGAAATATCACCGGGAAAATGCTGTTCACACTGAAAACAAAATGGTGCCCGGGCGCGTGGACACGATAAAACAGTGAGTGTGTGTCTTTCGCACGCGCAGCGCTAGCAGCGCCGTTAGATGAATGTGAGCGTACCAACTGAAGCTTTCTTCCCTGTACAACGGCACACTCACACACATGCATCAGTGGTTGAGCCCTCTGTCCACACGGCAATGCATCGCAATAGCCGCTGCATTTTTACAATATTAAATACTATTCCAACGTAGAAAAAAATCGTTACATCAAACCATTTCTAGCTCTACAATGCTATTGGTAGTGCAAAACATTCTACTTATACAGAATTTACAGCAAAAAAATGTACCTGTACTACCGCAGCTTCACTTCACACACAACCTATTCCACGGTTCTACGAAACGGAAATGGCGAAAATTGGGATGTTCCATGAAGTTCCCGGATATTTCAACGCTACGGATTAAACGATACGCACTATTGACAGCGCGAGCGAAATTTCGCCTTCATTCCCAAGGTCTACGCATATTTTTAAAATAACAGTTGACTTTTTCAATTTGACCAATCGCGGAGGTTGGAAGATAGGTTTCATTTTCTAAAAAAAATATTCCGAATAAAGCAAATCATTTTGGTTTTGGCTTCATATAGAAAAAAACACACATACCTTTACATATTTACATATACTAACAGAAACTCTACATACGCTGATTCTTTCGGTTCGACTAGTTCATGAGCGTGTATTGTGATTTGTATGTACTAATTTAAATAACCGATTACATAAACCGATTGTTGGTAGCAGATATTTTACCAAATTAGTGATCCAGTTGCACTAGGTAAATTCGAAGAACAAACTGCCCAATGACAAAAAGGGTTTTTTTTGCTCATATAAATGTCCATTGTTATCTACGTCCATACATTTGAGTTACCTTCTAGAAAGTTCTAATGGTTCTCCAAATAACTGGTACATGCCGGATGAATGAAAAGCGAACGCAGTAAAAAATCTCTAAAATATTGTCTTGTTTTTCAGCGCCTTGTCCCAACAACTGTACCTTCATCTATCTTCCCTGGTCCATGCTGTAGAAGCAGAAGTACCTAATGCAAATAGTTTTACACCAAAAAACATATAAAAGTGCGAAAAGATCTACGAAAATGGTAAGCCTACGGACATCGTTGTGCAGCTTAAACCAACAGAAATGATCATCAGAATCCTAATGATAGCGTCTATGTCGTCATTTCGGATATCATTTCACACAAGCGTTCTGCGAAATCACACTGTTGCACACTACGAAACGACCCGCGGAAGCTGATTGCTGCTGCCAGTGGGGCCAGCAGATTATGGATCTTTGTTTAATTTGATACCCCCCTGATCTGATAAAAGTGGCTTGACGGCAGTCTGGACGGTGGTCTTGTTGTTAGGTTAAACAGTAACAGTTTGTTTTACGAGCTCTCCCGCGAGTACCGGGAGGTTTGTTTCCCGGTGCAACCGTTAGCGAAGATTTACGGCTCGCCTTATCCACCGGAGGCTCTTGGCAAAGTGGTGGTTGATGGCACAGAGCGGAAAGTAGTGGGTAATTTCTATCCACGATGCCGCGATGATATAAAGAGATGAAATCAGCAAAACCGCCGAGATTCCACTGAGCTTTGACAGGAAGAAAGTCAACCATTCAGTTAGTCGTATCAACTGATAGTTAGGCATTGAACGATGACCATGGACGATACGATCGAAAAGCTGCCCGGTAAGTATCGAGTACACAATAATGTGTAAGGATCCATCATCTTTACGATTCATTTGGATTCATTTTGTCATTACAGAGCCCAAGGATGTCGCATATCAACGTCCGGTAAAGCTCGACGATGCTCTCTTGATGACTAGTAAGTGTCTTAGCAGTTGGACATTTTGCCAACATCCTCAATGATAATATCAATTCCATTTCGATTACAGAATTCGGGATCTATAATCTGTGCTTGATAACGATTTCTGGCACTATTCTCGCGGCAGTACTACTGGAAACATTGGGCATAAGTTATGTACTACCGGTAGCAGAATGTGATTTGCTGCTGACCACCAAAGAGAAGGGTGTGCTGAGTGCAATTTCGTTCGCCGGCATCATCAGCAGTTCCCATCTGTGGGGTTTCTTGGCCGATACGAGAGGTAGAAGAACAGTCATACTGCCGACATTGTTTCTTGCATTTGTTTCCACCGTACTGTCCAGCTTCACGACCAATTTTTGGCTCATTACGTTGACGCGCTTCTTCACTGGATTTTTGTAAGTAGACAGACACGTGCAGCGTTGTGTAATATTCGTGCAATGCACTATTCGAATCCTCGTTTTCTATCACAGCATTTCTGGTTCGTCGGCTACAATCTACGCATATCTTGGCGAATTTCATGCAAAATCAAACAGCTCTCGTGCCATCATGGGTGCCTCTTTTGTGTTTGGAGTGGGTTGTATCCTACTGCCACTGATCGCATGGTCAGTTATCAACCAGGAGTGGGAATTCACGATTCCGTTGCTCGATATCGTATATCGACCATGGCGTCTGTTTATCGTAGTTTGTGGATTGCCGAGTCTCGTTTGTGGAATAGCACTGCTATACTTCCCGGAAAGCCCGAAGTTTCTGTTCTCCAGAGGACATGAACAGGAAACGATCGAGATAGTGCATAAGATGTACCGATGGAACACGGGCAGTAAGGGACCAAAGCTGGAGCTTACATCGCTGTTGCAGGAAACCGAAGCACAGCAAACTAAAATCCGTCGCGAGGAAGCGGCCAACAGCAAGAGTGTTCTTCGGCTGCTGAAACAAATGTGGCAGCAGACTGCGCCACTGTTTATGGGAACGTATCGCAAACGCACTACGATCATCTGTGTGCTACAGTTCGGCATTTATCTTACGTCCAACGGAATGTACATGTTCTTCCCGGATATTTTGAATCGGATAGCCGAACTGGAGGATCAGGGAGTCTCTCGAACGACCGTGTGTCAAGCGGTTTACAATACTCAGGTGGATCTCAGCCAATTGCAACAGCCCGACCTTAATGCAACAGTACTGCCCGAAGTGTGCCATCAAAAGCTGGACATTTCTGCCTATGAACACTCGTTCGTACTGGAAACCATCTACGCACTGGGATTTGCAGTGATAGGGCTCATCATTAACGCAGTCGGCAAACTGCCTATCCTAGTTTTCATATTTGGTTTTTGTGGAATTTGTGGCATATTGATCGTCTTCATCGACTTACCTTTGCTAGCAATCTGGTTCTACGTGATACTGCTAACGTGTGGGTTCTGCATTAGCGTCGTTAATGCCTGCACGGTCGATTTGTTCCCGACCAATTTGCGGTGAGCAATCGTACTTCCGGTTGTAATACAAATCACAGTACAGCATAATAACATTGCACCATTTCTTACCTTTACAGTGCCATGGCTGTGTGCATCTCGCTGATGTTTGGACGGTTGGGCAGCGTGGTCGGGGCGAATATTGTAGGTCTGCTGCTAGATTCACAGTGTGAGCTAACGTTCTGGATTTCCGGTGTTTCACTGATTGGTTGTGGAGTATTGTCCTTTTTCATTCCTAACATTTACAAGCGAAATGGGCTGCAAGACAGATTCAGCATATCGTCACGGTGAGCGTTCCGTGGTAACAATGACCGGATTAAAAGCCTTGTAGTAATTCTTTGCCTCAATAGCTTTTAAGTTTAAGCCTGATAATCGCTTCACTATAGAGACTGAAATATACCAATCATTTTGTAGACGAAAAGATCAATTGTTTGAGTATGGAGTGTAGATTCTTTTGGAATCGATAAAAAAGGTGAAGTAACGCAAAAGGCTGCCTTGATCCAGATGTTTGCACTGATGTGTTTAGTGCCTGTACTGCCACGGCTCTCCCATTTCATTGTTCACGTTGTTAAAGTATAAACGGATTCTTTTAATGCTTCTGCTATCTTCACTACAATTAAAATCTGATCCACGGACACATTTCAATGCAGAGTACATTTTGTAGAGTTTATTCCGACTGTTTTACATTTATAATCAAACCAATGCTTATGCCAGCAAAATGATGTGCGAAACTCCCAACTTGATTAGGAAATGGTTATTTTTATTTCACAGTGTAACATTTTTCACGAGCTAATTGTATCATCTGTCAAATGACATGGTGCTCAAGGAACGTCTGTGCCACTGTGCCTAAACGCATTGATTGTGGCGGCTTTAGAACTGCAACCTTGCAATTCCGGTAATTGAAACAAAAAAAAACCATCGCTCCTGTAGTTCCATGTAAGTTCATTGCTGAAGTTTGACCAGCAGATATCAGTAGTTTTTGCTGATTTCGGTCCGTGCTTGAGAGAGATCTGATGCACGTCATATTGTTGCTACCATTGCGGTTATTGTTTAACTTCGTATTGTTTTAATTCTACAGAATTGACGTTGCGAATACCGTTGTTTAGCTACGGAGAGTTTTGGCGAAGTAATATACTGGTAGAAAAAGAAAGAAAAAATACGTCGAAATAAAAATAATGTGGGACGACGACGAGTGTTGGGATGACGATTCTTCCAAGGCGAAGCCTGTATCTGATAATAGGTCTTCCGAAGTTTCACAGCCGTACCCGGATCCACCTTCTCATAAGCCACACAGAACGGCAAAAGATTCACATCATCGCGAAAAACGTTCGCGGGATTCAGTGTCATCTGGTGGTGATAGTGTTCGTATTGAGGTACACAGCCATGTTATACCGAGAATTATTGGAAAACGAGGTGCAACCGTTCAGGAGTTACGAACGCGAACCCAAGCACGCATCGCAATTGGTAAGATCAAGGAATGCAAAGGGGTAACTCATGGGTAAAATAGCAAACCACATTGTTGACCAAGTACATAATGTCTTTGCAGATAATAATCGGGATGATGATAGCATGGGAACTATTACCATTTCTGGAGAACCAGAACACGTAAAAGCGGCTCAAAAAGCTGTGCAGGATATCATAAATGGTACCAGCACGGACAAACCGCGCAGTTCCGACTCTGGTCGGCCTCCTAGATCTGGCTTCAGCAGTGGTTCGACAAATGATCGACATTACAGCCGTGACGATCGTAGCAACCGTTACGAAAATGCTAGTGGAGGAAGCCGGTACAAAAATAGCGACAGTTCCTATGGTGGTGGTGGTGGTGGCCGTGCTCGTAGCGGCGGACACAACGATTTTTATGACTCGGGTCGCCGGTCGAACAATGATTATAGTAATAGCTATCATTCATCTCATGCTGACAAGAATGCTACAAGCGATGAAATTATCGACTGGGCTTCGCTGAACAAAGCGGCCGACGAGGCTGCCAAGGAACGATGGGCCAAATGTCCTCCGCTCGTGAAGACATTCTACACTGAGCGAGATGAAGTGGCCCAAATGAGCCAGGCAGAAGTTGCCGCATTCCGAGAGGCTAACAACAATATCGTTGTAGAACGCACCTTTAAGCAAGAGAGTGGAGAACAGAAACCAATCCCAAATCCGGTGACAGATTTTCATCAGGCGTTTGGAGATTTTCCGGACCTGATGGAAGAATTGCGTAAACAGAACTTTACCAAACCTTCGCCGATACAAGCACAAGCTTGGCCCGTACTGCTGCAGGGTGACGATCTAATCGGTATCGCACAGACAGGTACAGGTAAAACGTTGGCCTTCTTGTTGCCGGCGTTTATTCACATCGAGGGACAACCCGTTCCGCGGGGCAGTCGGGGAGGACCCAATGTGTTGGTGTTGGCACCGACACGCGAGCTAGCGCTACAGATCGAGAAAGAGGTGGCGAAGTATCAGTTCCGCGACATAAAGGCCGTCTGTCTGTATGGAGGTGGTGATCGACGGGCACAAATTAACGTTGTACGGGGTGGCGTTGAGATACTGATAGCCACACCGGGTCGTTTGAATGATCTCGTGCAGGAAGGTGTGGTGGATGTAACGAGCATCACGTATCTCGTGTTGGACGAAGCAGACCGTATGCTCGATATGGGCTTTGAGCCACAGATTCGCAAAGTATTGCTGGACATACGACCAGACCGGCAGACCATCATGACCAGCGCAACCTGGCCCGATGGTGTGCGTCGGCTTGCGCAAAGCTACATGCATGATCCGATACAGGTGTACATTGGTACGCTTGATCTGGCTGCTACGCATACGGTCACGCAGCAGGTTGAGGTGATAGATGAAGATGACAAGTGGCATCGTATTAACGAGTTTGTCCGCGACATGCTGCCAACCGATAAAGTGATCATATTCTGTGGCAAAAAAACGCGTGCCGACGATCTGTCGTCCGAGTTCATTTTAAACAACATCCCATGCCAATCGATTCACGGCAATCGGGAGCAGTCTGATCGAGAGCAAGCACTGGAGGATATTAAATCGGGCGCGGTAAACATACTGATTGCCACGGACGTTGCGTCACGGGGACTCGACATAGAGGATATAACGCACGTGGTGAATTATGATTTTCCGCGTAACATCGAAGAGTACGTGCATCGTGTAGGACGTACGGGTCGTGCAGGGCGTAGTGGTATTTCGCTAAGCTTTATGACACGCTCTGATTGGGCAGTGGCGGCCGAACTGATCAAGATCATGGAGGAAGCCGATCAGGAGGTACCGAGCGAGGTGCGCGACATGGCAACACGGTTCGAGGCTCGGCGCGATCGTGGTGGTGGCGGGGGTCGCGGGGGTGGTGGGGGTCGCGGTGGAAGGGAAAGATTCGGAGGCAGACGACAATGGTTATAAAATATTCCCACCGGTAAGCTTAATACAGTTAATTTTTGCAGCTCATGGAGCATTAATTGGTATGAAATTCGTTCCTAAATTCTATCGAATTTAACTGTCATATCGTTTCCATTAAATTGATTCTTAAAGCAGCACGCAGCAGGCACCAAGTGCGGCGCTTACAAAGACTGGTACACTGGTATATTGGCCAAAGTAATTTTACGTTACCATCATCAGTTTCCTTCAAACGAATGAAAGTAATTTCTTAGCAAGGTATGTTGGAAAGCTGATGTTATCCTAGATAAATCACCTAGGGTGTGAGAGATAGCAGGGCACTCGTAACAGGTTGTGTTTCTAGTAAAGGAATTCGAATAATACATTTAAGTGCCTTCAATGTGAAGGTTTGTTCGGCGCGAAGGAAATAGGAAGAATTTTTAGCAAATAATGCAAAGAACGCACTGCGTCAATCCATCCATTATGGAGGCGCCCTCCATTATGAACATTATACTTTATCATTTGTTATCGTTTTATTGAACTCCAGCAGAATGTGAAATAAAATAGCTGCACGCAGCTAAATTTGCAACGGATTTGGTGGATTGTTGAAATTTGATCCATTCTTCTACCATAAACATGCATAACACGGAGTAACATGAGAAGTACCTATGCTTTTTTTTGTAAAAAGAATTTATTTCCACTAAAAAAAGTGCAACACACATGTTTGTTTCGCAAGCACCACCCCATTCAACACACATTGCTCTTTAAACAGAACATTTCCGACGACGCCTTTCTTGTGTTAAACGAAAAGGTCTATTCGGAAGACTGGTTGGTTTATATTTTCCCCTATCTCATCCGATCTATAGTCAGATCGTTCAAATGGATTGAACCGCTTTCTTTGCTGCCTCGTCAAGATCGTAAGCAGACTCAATCTTCAGTCCGGACTGTTCCAAAATCTTTTTTGCCGCCTTCACGTTCGTGCCCTCCAGCCGAACAATCAGTGGCACCTGTAGATTCATTGTTTTCGTGGCGTTCACGATACCGTTAGCGATCGTAGCACAGTTAACGATGCCACCGAACACGTTCACCAAAATCGCTTTCACGTTCGCATCCGAGGTAAGAATTTGGAATGCCTTCAGAACCTGGTCCTCCTTTACGTTTCCTCCGACGTCCAGGAAGTTGGCCGGCGTACCACCGTTCAGCTTGATTATGTCCATGGTGGCCATCGCAAGCCCGGCCCCATTGACGAGGCAACCGATGTTGCCTTCCATCGCGATATAGTTGAGGTTGTACTTGGACGCCTCGATCTCCTTCGGATCGGTGTCTTCGTGTACTTCCATTGCGAAAATGTCTTTCTGTCGGAACTGGGCGTTATCGTCGAAGTTGAGTTTTGCGTCAACCGAAATAACCCGTCCGTCGTCCGTTTCTGCGAGTGGGTTAATTTCAATTTGTACCGCGTCCACCTTAGTGAACAGACCGTATAGCTTCATGATTTCGTCCGCCGCTTTCTCGATGAGCGCACCCTTAAAGTCAAGAAACCGGGCAACATCGACAGCCTGCTGTCGCGAGATTCCATTGGTTATGCTGATCGGCATTGTTTTGATGCGTTCGGGCGTGTCTTCCGCAACTGCCTCAATGTCCATACCACCGTCCGGAGAAGCGATCAGCACCGGGCCATTATGTTCCCGATCCATCACGATCGAAAGGTACGTTTCTCGCACAATGTTGATGCTGTCAGCCACCATCACCTTTTTCACCAGGATACCGTCTTTAGGCGTTTGTTTCGTTATGAGCTTGTGGCCAACCATTTTCTCCACCAACGGGATAACTTCCGAGCGGCTGGTCGGGATAGGAAGAAGGTATTGTAAACTATCTTAGCGAATGATCATTGACAGCAGAGCATATTCCGTTACTTACTCCTTCGTGATGTGTACGCCACCTTTGAAACCATTATCGAAGTGACCTTTGCCACGGCCGCCTGCCAAGATTTGTGCTTTCACAACGTACTCGTTCACATCTTCATCAATCAAAATATACACCCGTCAGTTCGATTTTGTTATCTAGCGCTGTTACAGCGAAAAGAATATTGCAATACGTACTGAAATCTTTCAACACATCAGCATCCTTTTTGCCTTCCAGTATGCGAAAGTTTTGTATCGCCACTCCGCTCTCTTCCAACAGCTTCTTGCTTTGGTACTCCAACAGATTCAGGTTACGCTTAGGAACTCGGAAGCACTGCAAAACAAAAAGGGGAACATGCGAAGCATTAAACTGGTATGATTTTAAACGATTCGTTTACTTACCGTTTGAATCGTGGGCTTTGCGAGATATGTACAAAATTTCGACAACGAAGCTAGTGTGGCCATGTTTGTGCAGAACGTTGTGCTTGCTCTGGTCTTGCTTATCGCACTGTCGAGTCGTACTACCAACGATCAGAACCAATCGCACGGCCGGTCTGTAGGCTAGCTGTCGTGTGTAGCGTATATAGTGCGATAATCAAAAGAACAGATTAGATTGTAGCTCACTCCGTATGCATTGTGGGTGATGAATAGGTGGAATAGACCTTCGCTCTAGCATGTACATATGCAAATTAAATGATAACAAGTTTAAACCACCCAGGAACCCAGACGACTGAATTGCGGCACATTGGATGACCGATCATTACACATCAAATTACAACCGATTGGCGAAGAGTTGCAAATATTTCCATGTAACAGACCCATCAATTTGATTTCACGAATTCTGTGCGCGTGTGTGTTTCCTCCTATGGTCATTGACTATTACGACATCAAAACATTTGCCGGTAGAATGATAAGCACATGCGTTTGTAGGTACCGTTCACGTTGGCACTAAATGTTTGTTGTTTTTTAAGGATTATGCTACTTTGCTAACGCCCTTTTCTTGCCCCATCGTTGAAAGAAATACCTTCATACCTTCGTGTACACAGCCCCTGGGTAGAGATTTAGCACAAATACAGCAAATTACGTATTTTGAAAGTTCCTTCAGTTGCGTACGGGCTAATGCAAAACGATTTATTTTTGGTGTTGGAATTGGTTTTGATTGAATGTACAAGCGGTTGGATCATGTTGGTTCGTACGACGCACAAGGTTTGTAGAATTGATTGTTCATTGTTTTCGTTGCAATTTCTTTCTTCGAATTTCCTAAAATTTCATGGAAAGCGAGCGAGCGATGACAAAACATTTAATAATTGGCTCACATTTCTCATCTATGATTGCGTTAATCGTTAATCTTTGTGATGTTTGTGTAAAGTTTTTAGTTGGCGTTCCTCTCCTTCAGCAATCTTGTGACTGATTCAAATTGTCACGCATGACGGTTAAAAAACAAATCGGTTTACAGTGTTGAAAATAATTGTATGTACGTTTGGGTTTTTGTGGCCGAAAATTAATTCGCTATATCATAGATGTCTAAAGTACGATGAATCAAAGAGGTTTACACATCCATTTGTTAACTTTAATCAATACTAGCATTCGAAATTAACAATCAGTTAGCAGACAGAATTACGCATTCTAGAAAAAATATTGTGGCGACCCGGTGGTGTATGTGGTAGCCATACCGATCTCTACAAGGCAAGAACGGGTATCAATTCTCATCCGGCCCAAAACCCCGTTCGCAGGACTGACTATCTCGGTACGGGTAATTAAAATCAAGGACCGCCTGAAATGGCAGGCCAAGACCTCTTCAGTTTGTATTGGGACATAAGAAGAAAAATATATTTGATACAAAGCGAAATCATGCAATCCTGCTCTACAGCGCGACACGTGCTATCGTTTTCAAACAAAAGTCAATATTTGACAAAGTGCAGTTTTTTAAATGGTAATTAAAGTCCAACGCTATTTTAAGTAACACATTTTTAATTCGATTTAACGTAATAAAAAAATATAAAACTGGAAACGAGTGCTACAAACAGCAAGTAATAGTAAGTAATTACTCATTGGTTCAACAATGTCTACAAGACCGGGAGATATCTCTAGTGGTCGGATAGTGTTTCTCGTACGAACAGCGAGGGTCTCATTATCGATTGGACTGAAATTGCTGATAAGATATGAAGACATTTGTTCCTTCTCCGCGGTAACCATTCGAAGGTTTGCGCTTGTTGTGTTACTTTTCAATTGCTTTGTTTCGAGGTGTTGGGTAAGTAACCGCGACCACCACCTAGTGGTGACTAAGCTACGAGTTATCAGGGCGGACACATTTGCTTCAACATTTGTGAAGTGTGCGAATCTTATCAATAACGAAGCAGCAGGGAGTTTCTAGTTTCACCTTCCCAAAATGAAAGATTAATTTTCACTCCGGTTTTCGGAGAGAGTAAACAAACTAGCCTATGCTGTACTGCATAGGCTCCCAAATTTTCCTAAACGCAAATAGTTTGAAGTCATTGACGAAACACATTTCAGAAGTGTTTCTACTTGATTGGCAATTTTTAGATGACCTCGATTTTCATTCCAAGTACCACACTGCCACAGCTTAGTACGCCAACAACTATGACTAGTCAAGGCAAAATGAAACGAAAGCATAAAAAACTCCCTCGAAATGGAACAGTCATCAACAGCTAAACCGTTTTGGGATTTTTAAACGAAACGTGCAAAACGTGCTTTTTCTCAAAGTAACCCAAACACAAAGCCAAAATGAAGCAGCGTCGAATGGTTCATTTCTTTTTTTTCACAAATGACATGCTTTTTAGCATTTCTATTTATTTTCACTATATTCGTGTAGGTGTTGTTGTTTTTTTTCTTCTCGTTTTAATGTTCACTTACAACCAAAGGGTAATAATTAGATCAATAATAATATTAAAAATAGTAATAGCAGTAGTAATTACATTTGTTTGTTATACACTAGTGCCAGCATGTTGCTGTGTCGTAGTTCGCGGCCCTTACAATTCTTACCGAACTTAACAAATAAGACTAGCATTTGGTTGTTGTTTTTTTCTTCTTCCTCTTCTTCTTCTTCTATATATGTATGTATGTATATCATATGCATGTTCGCACTGGAACTTTAAGACTAATTACTTTCCGGTCTGGGAGGCTAAGGTGCAAAATGAATAGAAAAACGATCCTCAAATAACCTATATCACACCGACGTGCTGTAGTGGTGTCTTCAACATTAATGTTTTTGTTTTTCCGTTTTTCCTTCTGTTTGCTGTGCGTCAGAACACTGCACGTACACCCTTTTTCCTCCCATGCACACACACACACACACATACACACAGACACACGTTCAATCTCTATCTATCTCTCACAGTGTGCAAATTTTTTCCTTCTTTTATTGTAAAATTGTTCTTGCTGATACTTCTGATTATTGTTGTGCACAATCATACCGCAAGAGCACTTTTTCCCCACGTTTATCTTATCGCGTTGCCATATGTTGTTTTTGTCGTTTGAATCAGGTGTTAAAAAGATAGGAGATAGGCAACAATAAAAAGAAAACTGCACATCATACTACAGTCGTGGCCCAAAACCATTAGGTGCCCATGCCACAAAAACCCCCCCCCTTCCCCCCCCCCCCCCCCCCCATCACCAAATTATCTTTTCTTTTCCTTCTTTGCGAGCAGACCGATTATCAGGGTTTGATGATTCTTCACATTTATCTTTTAAAAATAGTAGTAAATAACAGGGGAGGGAAAAACACTGCACTCCACACACGAGATCCTGATCCACAAAGGTACACAACCACGCAGGATCCCACCTCGCTTAACTAATCCTCTATATCCTTTAGTCGGTGGCTATACGCACTATTTTCTCTCTCTCTCTTTTACTATCGCTCGTCGTGTGTAGTAATTTCAACCCGCTGGTAAAATCTACTTTAAGGTACGCGCATTTATACTAAAGTTTCAATTAACTACATTCGTGCGTGCGTGCGTGCGTGCGTGTGCACTATTTTTTTATCGTTGTTCTCACACATTATATTTCGCTACGCTACACATATGCTATCTATTGTCGGTTTCGGCCATTTAGTTATCGATGCCTTGGTTTCAATATATACTGGATTCAATTCGACGGATGCAACCTTTCCGGGGCTGTCTCCTAACATGTGCGATGATTTTTGCAACATTATACTGCTTCTTCGTTAAATGCATCTGACACGGGGGAGTTGCTCTCTCTTTCTCTCTCTCTCTCTCTCTCTCTCTCTCTCTCTCTCTTTCATTCTCTATTATGATTAATTCAATCTTTCACACGCACGCACATGAGAGCACGTTGATGTTGCTTGCTATTGACTCTCGGATTCTGTTATCATTTTTATCAATTCGCTGTCCCCTCCCCCCAAAAAAAAACAAATATCCTGTATCAATGCGAAACCACTTTTAGCATAACAGTATCGTTAAACAGGCGTTGCGCCAGACACACTTGATATGGCTTGTATTGTTTCCCAGCATATGCTACTTAATCAAAACCTCCTAAATTCCTACTCTCGCTTAAGGTTTGAGAGCAATAATGCAACGCAATTCGCAAACAGGATATGGTTTGTGAGATATGGAAACGTAAGTGGATAAAAGGATGAAGCAAGATCCGAAAACGTAAAATCGTACAGTTGTGTAGTAAAGGAACCCAAACAAAATATTACAGCTGCTTCATCAATCTTTTAAAATCAAACGTACGGAGGAAGAGTTTTACTTAAATTAACAATGTAGAAACGATCAGACGATCGATAGGGAAGAGGCTATTTACAAAAAAAAAGAAACGGAACAAAAAGCTAAAGCCACACATCCGAGGCTCTCTCCATTTCACCAATGGGCGCTATATAGCTTGGGAACATACGGGGTAGGGTAGAAAAGGGTAGGATCCGTAGTAAGGGTCCTTGCCTTCCTTTTTATCACACGCATAGTTTTTGTAGTTCCTAATTTAGTTCTCGTTATTTAAAGCATATATGTTAGTAGCAAGCGCACAAGCTTATTCTTTTGAACTGCACTGTATTTACACGGTGCCAAGACGAGCCGAACGTGACACTGTGGCTGCGGGAAAAACAAATTCGTTTCTCCCATCTGTTCACAGGTGCACTTTTATCGTCCTCGCCTTGCATACCGGCCCTATCTCTTGCGCTTGGACGCCTTATGCCCTTTCCGAACCCATCAGGAACCGTTTGCGTTGCGACGATCGTCAAGCGAGTGGCAGGTTGTCGACGGCGTTGTTGCGGCAGCACCACCTATCGTCGCAGCCACGGTTGTCGTTGCCAAACTCGATGGTCGGTGTGGTGGTCCGCTGTAGGAAGCTTTCCTAATACCGATCGGTACGCCCATCGTCGGCGATATGGCAAGTGTGGGCGATGGCGTGGACGACAGCGAGGAAGTGGAACAGCAGGACGATGATGACGATGCGGAAGACAAGCAGGACGCGGAAAGGGGCGACGGAGACGACGGTGGTGACGTCGGTGTCGTCGGTAGCTTCAGCGTTAACCGTGGTGGCAAAAACCGTCCACCGTTGAATCCGTTACGATAGCTTGCCGAGGACGACGACGAGGAGGATGAGCTGGACGAAGTGGATGAGGAAGAGCTGGCCACGCTACATCCACTGTCCCGGTTGTTGTTGTTGTTGTTCTTGCAATCATCATCGGCGTCACCGTCCCCCTCCATCGGTGTATCGCGCTCGTCCGCCATGCTGTCTTGGGTTGTGGCTGCGGCTGCCGCACAGCGCAGCTGACGGCGTGTGGCCACCATCTCCTCTTCGTTGAGCGGATGGTACTTGGTGCAGTTATCGATGAGGAAGAACGGTGGCTGACTAGCTGGTGGGGCAGCCATCGTTGGTGACGGTGGCGGTGGTTCCAGCTTACCATCCGCTATTAGGTTTTGTTCCAGCTCCAGCAACTGACCCATGAAGTTGAGGTTGGGCGAAATGATTGGGCGGGCCAGCTTCACCAGCTGGTACGCTTCGAGCAGCGACAGGCCCTTGTAGCGCATGACGTATGCGATCGCGATCGTGGCACTGCGGCTAATGCCTGCCTGACAGTGCAGCAATACGGTCGATCCCTTTTTCCGGGCTTCCTCTGCAAAAACACATGAAACGAAAGAAAGAAAAGACAACTGTTAGCTACTTTGCGTTTGGTAAAAATCATCTGAAAGGATCATCCCAGCATAAAAGACGGAAATGGAAGTCACTTGTTCGTGAAATTAAGCTTCCTCCCAGAATCGAAAGGATTACATCACCCTTCTTCAAATAAGCAAACTGTTTTTTTCTTCTTTTCTTTGTAGACACGTTATTCTTAGTGAAACCAAGCTGCTGTACGCAACATGGGCTTTTACGTTTACAGAGGGGTAGCTATTTATTGCAGATTTATTCCGTAATCCCAGAGTGCTCAAGGGACTTTTTTCATTCTACCAAACCGGAGAAAGTGTTCCTTTCTCGTTACCATTCAAGTTTCTTCTTTCAAACATTCAGGTCTCCCGGGAGAGGCTGAAAAAAGTCGTGTTTGTTTGTTTTAGTGATGTAGAATGGTTCGGGTTGAAAGATGCGAGCGGTCTTTTACCCATGCTGCCGATGTTGCAACGCGTAATAGATGCATTTACACCCTCTCTCGCACTGTTTGGGAGTAGCAGCTGGTTCGAAGGATGCCGATTCAGTTCCCTTCCCTCTGGGAATCATCGACGATCGAAAGGGTCTGTTCGCTGCTTGTTTTTGCTGGGTGAAAGTATGACTCATACTGTTGCTCAGCAGCACTGGTGCTGGCACTACTGGGACTGTGGTTTCGAAGGGTGCGTCGTGTGCGTCGTGCATGGTTCCTTCCTTCCGCTTTTCTCGGGTAAGTAAAGCCGCTATTTCACGCACGACCGCACGCACACCACCGGGCCGGGACAAAGGTAGGAAAGGGTGCCCCGGAGCTGCGGAGGGGCAAGCGAGAAAATGGAACGACCCAAGGCCAGCTTACAAACCTAGCAGCTGATGATGAAACGTTAGACATGATCTAGCGTTGTCCTTTTCATCGCTTGTACTTCGTGGTTAGAATTTTTAAAACTAAACACCCCAAAAAGCACGAAGTCGTCTCCTTCAAAACACAACGGAAGCATTGTTTGTCATTGGCCATTCACTTGGAAAGAAGAACGCGCCATTGACATGGTAGCGTGTCACTTATATTTTGAACATTTAAAAAAAATCGTCCCAACAACGGAAGCCAACTCGCTTGTGATGGGTTTCCGTTCCAGCGTTAGAAGAGTGACAAGTTTTGTCAATGTTTCATTCAAAATTAACTAAAAAAAAACATAACAAACAGAATCTTGAAACGGAACCTCAATTGAAGTGCAATTGTTGTTGGAGGCCTGTTTTTGGGGGGTGTGTTTTTGTTTTTTTTTGTTTTGCTGTTTCTTTTTTATTTCTAGCGCTTTAGCACACTTGACTGGTTACAAATAATGAACCGATTTGGCGGTCCGTGCACGATCGATGACTCAAACGCGGCACACGATGGTTGTTGTTTCGACCGGAAGAGCTAAAAGTAGGAATGCGAGAACGGCACATTGCACCGTACCATAAAGCGGAACCGAGAAGAGCGTACTTTTGTTCCGATCGTACCACTTTCTGGCAAAAAAGCAGAAAAATACAAATAAAATAGGTTGTTAATATGGCCACTTTTGACACTTTGTGTTGCTATCCTTCTAGGCGACCCTAAAGGGAAAGCTGCCGGCCGAATAGAACAACAGCGGTCGAATATTTTCAATCGTCGAATTTCGGTGCTAGCTAGGGTTTTATTTCGGGAATGTGTGAGTCATAGTTCGTTGTGAGTGCGTCGTTCGCTTGCCACGCGTGCATAATAAAATGCGCCTCGCCAAGATCAACCAAACCGAGGGGGCAGGGAGGGAAGGGGATGTGTTTTAAATCATCAACCCACGCAGACGCAAAAGGAAAACGGACGTTTCGATGAATTTCGACGTGGAAATGGCTATTTTGCTGGGTTTTTGTTGTAAAACGTTTCGTTCTGGTTTAACCATACAGTACAGACAGCGCCGCGTGTAAGCATCTTGTTTACTATTTACTCTACAGCGGATGCTGTACAATGCACTACGCAAAAATGACGTTCATTACAACGTCCAGCTATGGTCGGTGTCCATTAATCAATCACTTCCGTTCGGTGACGTATTAAATGTGTGGAACGGAATAAACATCCGTGAAACTGTTGAAAACATCGGGGACACACACACACACAGTCCACAAATCGGTCACCCCTTTGTTGCGGTATATCCTGCTGGCCGAAGAACCATTATCCAAATTAGAGCACTTTTTTAATCACGTTGTGGAGCAGGCGAACGGTAATAAAAGGATTTATCCCTTTCGTTCACGATTGTTCGCATTGTAATACACTGCTTAACATAATAATACTCGAATATCGTTTTTTATGATAAAACTAAAAAGCTTGAAAATACAGTTTTACAATTTCTTTTCAAATTTGCTATTTTCTTGTACATCTTTTGAGAATTTTTCAGCACTTTGACAAAATATTGTAATCAAATGGTGTAATCAAACACTTGCAAATCGGTTACAATCATACGCATTTAATTCATCATCATTTACTATTGTTGTCTTCCATATATTTGTTTTTGTTCTCAAAAAAGTAAGCACTGTTATACTTATGTTACACACTGTATTACCAAAGAGCTATTTGAGTAAGAGAGACTAAAGAATCATACGAAATGGGAAACACAAAAAGCATTGTAAAGGTCTTAAATTGCAGATTGAAATGGAACAGAATTATGGCGTATGTAGGGCTGGATTGTCAGAATAGCCTAACATCTTCCCTCAACCGTTTGTTTGGTGGTGGAGTTTGGATGAATTAAAAACGAATCAGAACATTCTGTCCTATCAAATCTAGTGATATTTGATCTTTTACATCCCGTTGGCTACCGTACCTTACCCTCTTTGGAAATTTCAATTCATCCCAAATGCTGAACACACAAAGACAGGAAATCGTCGAGAAGATGGAGGAAATCAATGCTTTTTAATCTGTCAGCGAACGGCATGATATCCATTACACAAATAAGGAACATTGCACTGGCCTTGGGTTTATGGTGTGTGTGTGTGCGTATGTTTTTTTTAGTATGTTATTCTACCAATGTTTTGGTAACTTAAGATGGTATGAGCACATAAAAAACGTCTCTAAAGCTACGCAGGATGTGGTGTGACTCATCCATCTCACCAGTATCTCGCTTTTTTTGTTGAGTCCTGGTTCATCCCGAAACAGGAACAACTGCGCACAAGGCGATGATTCATACTTTCGGCAAGGGCCAGGACCTGCCGCTGACAGCATGTAATCATATGATGTTGATGATGATGTCTGCAAATGAAAGCAGCAGCTGATTTGTCATCTTCCACTTAAACTAACGCAGAAAAAGTCCTTCCAGCAGAATAACGATTGTTTGTTTGTCTTACATCTCGCGGCTTGTATTGGTGGAGATGAGATGAGGGGAGAAACAAAAAGAATTAGTAACCAATTAATCATACCCGCTGATCTTTACCCATCGATCTTGTGTAATGCGCATCCGATTCTGACATCATCCGATGGGATTCCAAACTGGGTACTGGATCGAATTTCTTTTAAAAACCATGATCCCACGGATGACATCAGCGACAACATTCAACCACATCTCCGTGTGTACGATGTGTGAATGATGATCGCTTGTGAAGTGTCCTTATTCGTTGCGGTAACAGCACAACACAGAGCCACTTGAAGCAGCTCTTTTCCAGTGGAAAGATTCGTTCTTCGAGGGCGTATAGAAAGTACAATGGAGCCTACGACCTTGTCCTGTCCTCCGGAACATCTTCGAATGGGTCGCGTTAAAGATAGAGGGGACATTTTGAGTGACTCACACGATTGCATTTTTACAAGCGAGAAAATTGTCTTATTTTTGGTTTGCTTTATCAACGTTAAGATAAAGATAATTTAATCATTTGTCATTTTTGATCGTTTTGATACGTTACTTAACGTTAATTAAAAAACAAAGCAAATATATATGTAGATATATACACCAGTAAACTAAGCTTCATTTTCTCACTATACAAAACAAGAATCGTATTTGGATTGTCGATTGGTGCGCTAATTCACAGTGTTTACTTTTTCCAACAGACCTCGCACGATCATTTAAAGGAACGTAATAACAACAACAACAACAAAAAACTGCTGACAATAAGCAACATCACCAACAGCAAACAGAGTACCATATTGCCGCGCTACTGGTGCCGGTTTTACCCCCATTCAAAAATTTGAAAACCTTTTGATTCACGGTTTATGTGAGTGCCATCAAACACACATGTAGCGCACGATGTTTAACCATTGATTCGTCGATGGGATATGTAAGTGACGGATATTTTCCGACAACCGGCTACCGGGTTTTGAATGAAGAACCCACGATAGCACGAGCGCGTATGTCTGTTTGTGTCTCTACGCGTGCTGATCCGCGGATGTTAATTAGAATCATTTCCCAGTGTGATTCCCTCTCTCTCTCTCTCTCTTTCCCTCTGTGCCAGCTCGACAGATCCAAGCTAACTAGGAACGGCATTGAGTAAACATAGCGCGGTGCACTTTGCTGGATGCTGCTGTTTGCACTTTGAACGATGGGTACTATCTGCCACATCCCACTGCAAGCGAGAGTTTATTGACAGATCACGGGTCGGTGTATGATTCATTCATCGTGGGTTTGAAATTTTCCATTTATTCTACAACGACTGCTGCACGATCACAATTCACTACCGCTCGGATGCGCATCGATAGCCACAACAACTGGTATTGTTTGGTTAATTCTTGTTAAACGTTGTGGTTGGAATAGAAAGAGGGTTGTGCCCTACCAGCAGGCAAGCAAATGCAGAAACAAAAAAAAAGGTTCAAATCCATTCATTCCATTCATCAGCGAGAGCAAAGAGTGCAGATTGGGTTCTGTCGCACGTCACAGGAAATTGTAATAAAATGCATTCCTCAAATACTTACACTCATTCCACAAAAAAAAAACACATCCTTGCAATGTGAGGGAAACTGTCGTTTGCTTGAGTTCTACCACCCGGCCCGGAGGACACGGCAGTTGTAAGACAATAATGTTTCTCTATTAGCAGCAGATGTGAAAGTGGCTATCGTGGAACACAGCATATTTACATCATGCTTTTAAAATGCGGGGATTGTGCAAATGTTCTGAACTTCAGACAACGAATGGTGAAGCAATAGAAAAAAGAAAGTGAGGGAAATGTGTTTCTAAGGTTGTGTACCAAAGACAAGAGAGTTGTAGGGGTTCTTATCAAAACGGTTCCCATTCGCACCCAAAACGTGATGGCAATCTTGCTTGCTGCTGGACGAGTTGGAGTGATGGTGATGATAGTTGCATCCATTTATATCCTCCACACCAGCATTAGAAAAGCAGAGCAAAAGAAGTGTTTTCCATTCTGTGCCCGCCTGTGTTCTATGCTATGGACGTACATCATTAATCTTCCGTCTGTGAAGGAACGGCTTTGGCATAGGGACGACATCGAACTATTACTCTTGGCTGTGTTTATGTTTTGGCACCCATACGGTCTAATTCAATAAGGACGATTTGCTACACCACTGTTTCTTTCCACTCCCTCCGGGGCAATTTAACACCTCTCCATAAGCGGGATTTTTATTGGACTAATTTAATCTGCAGTGTGCGATGGAAAAGTTGAACCATTTCTATTCCAGCCTACAGATCAGATTGATCAATTTTATACTTTATTTTTACGAAAGTTTTTCCTTTACCGTTACAAACAAACCATCATGTAGTGGGTGAAGTGTGGTTTCCTGTTGTGGTAGAATGCTTTTTTTGTTGCTGTGCTGTGAAAAGATTTCCTCAGGTTAACCTCACGAGGTCGCAACGTACACGCTCTGGAATGTGGAAGCTGTTCGTCAACTTTCAAGCCTCAGAAAGCCCGTCGTCGTCGTGGCCAAACCAATGCAATCCATAGCAAAAAGCCATCGAAAAACTGTACGTATTGGTGAGTGAAATCACATCGTTTTGCCAAACCACTACAGTGTAACAGTGAACCGACGGCGCAACATCCTCCCGTTTTCTTCTACACCAGCATAGGCTCGATATGGTTTGCGTCTTTTGGGGAAGGTTGGAGCATGTTTGGAGCGGTTTTCGTTGTACGGCGGCCGTACGACGCAAACCGGTTGTGTGTGTTGTTGCAATGTGCTGTTTGTTGGAGTTCGTGCGGAGCTTCGAGTTCGGCCTTTGCCATGACGTCACGCCATTAGACAAAGGTCATTTGAGGAGATTGGTGTTGCTGTTTCGTGCAAGAAGTCGCGCAAGATGAGTCACACACCGTACCGAAAAGGCTCTTATGATTTGCACTTTAATTCGTTGATCAAAACCGTGACAAAAATAAAAAGAAGGCATGTGAATTAGAAGGGATTATGTCGATGAAAAGACTGCTCCAAAACTGATGACTCTTGCTCAGGACGATGCTTTGACGAACAATTTTGCTACTTATGCTTAGTATTTGATGTGTTAGAACCACATTTTTTGTAAATCATGAGGGTATGAGTTCTCACTCCCAATTCTCAGTCAGCCCTACATTTGCTAGAAACCAAAACTGTGTTCTCTTATTTTCGCTTCATTTGTAGGAACTCGTAAAATTCCTATTGGTAATTCATGTTGCTAACAGTAACAGCGGGTCGCATATGTATGCGAAACTACCTTCCAACCGAACAATGGCAGCAGGGCAGATCGTATTATCGGAAAACGAACTGTAATTGAAAATATTGGTAACAGACGGTTCACGAAGGGTGTTTATGGCTTTCCGGTTCCATTTCCCCGTAGTATGGCCGTCTGCTAATACTGAAGCATTCTCCAAGGAGGCTTGGAATGGTCTTTTCCACCCGCTAAACCAAACCAAGGGTGCTAACATCTGCAGTTGATGGGCACGCATGGCAATTGGCAGAGATATACGATGGAAACAGTTACACTGCTTCAAGTACAAGGTGTGTGCCCGCGTCGGTATCCCTTACTTACTATGGAAGGTAGTGGAGCAAAGTAGGAAAGAACGAGCAATAACTTGCCAGATGCTGCCACTTCAGATTTGCTGCTGCTTAAAAAAAGAAACTTGACAAGTTAAGAAATTGTGCGCAAAATATTATAATCGGATTGTTACCCGAACCAGATTTTTTCCCTTACCAAGAACACCAGCAACAATAGAGCGAATTTTTCAATATATATTTATAGAGTTAAAGGATCGTAGAACTTCCGGATACAAATGAGATCACAGCCTCAGACAGTAGAATTCAATCAACGAAAAATTCCCCCGAATTTGAGGGATAAAAACTTCCCCCTGAAGCCACTGTTTGAGCTTTAGCATCTAATTAACAATTCTCTTTTTGCATCCTGAAATGATTGACACGGAAGTGTACGTTATTGCACACCCTCGCCCCTTCTTTATACTGCAAAATCCCTTCAATTTTGCGTGTATTTATGTTTAACCCTCCCGGGCATATTCGTCGTAGTAGCGGGCCGTCCGGCTTTTCATTCATTCAACCAGAACCCAAAAAACATCAACCATCATCAAAACCGCATCAAACAAATCGCATGAAAACAATTCCATTTCCCCGCACGGACGTCGTCATGGAGTATTAACGAACCCGATTAGCAGCTGGGAAAGAAAACCCGGGCGTACGATCTTCCCTCGTCCATTAAAAACCCACCACAGCGCATAGAACACGGAATGAGTCATCGGCTCGACACCAAACTGTGTTCTTGAGCTTGCAGCATCCTTTGCCATTGCTGTTGTTGAGCCTTTTCCGGTTTTGAGACAGTTTTCGGTGCTCCCTGCTGACATTTGCCATTGGCAGGCGGATCGTTCCAGTTTGGTAAGGACCTGGCTCGCATCGAGGTTTCAGCCTAAACCAGGGTAAATTAAGTCCATTTTAACGATACATTTTTTATGTTCTTTCGCTTCCGTTCCGAAGTAAGGGAAAAATTACATGTAGAGTAAAGTTTAGCACTAAATGATGCTGTGCTTCCGGGATATGGTTGGAAGCATCCATTGCTTTTTGTCCGTGGAGGGCGTTAATGGGACACGTGCCCAGGACCGCATAGGATGGTTGAGTGCTTAGAATGGTACACTGTTGATGATTACCGATAATGCTAGCTGCTCCAGATATTTTCGGCTTACTCAAAAAGGGACACATTCTTTTGCCATATTTTGGCAACCTTTCTGCTACTCAAATCCGCTTCGCCATATTCCAAGACATTATTGGATGCGTTTGATAGAACATTGAGTTGCAGAATTTCCTGAGATGATGGCGGGAAAACAGAAACAGGAAGAGATCTCGTTCCATGTTGTCTCCTACTGGTGTTAATTGGTAAACAATGATGATAAATACGTATGTACGAGGCGCCAGCCACTGCTAGCGTGCACGTCAGATGCACAATTCAATAAACTACTTCAATGACGCCACTGCGAACAAATCAAGCTCTTCGAGGACAAATGTTCACATGGCTTCCCGTGTGAGAGATCCTTCCGCGATAACCAACGTGGTAGGTACCGCCCGTGTTTGGACATCACTTAAAAGCTAAACTCATCTGAGTGTGATGACGTTGGGAAAGTGGGCAATGGCGGGTACTGCGCCATTCATGCGCCTTGATGATGACTCGTCGTCAAACAAGCTCGACGCAAAGTTTGCTTTCAGATGTGTATGGTGTTCTGGTGCGAACACACTATGCCGCTACTTGACTAGCATCACTTACAGCACATAGCGTACGTCCCGACAGTCTTTGCATTTTACTCTTGCCACCAAAACAAGACACAGGAACATTGTTGTTTCCGGGCCACGAAGTTGTAATTGTGGCGTTATCTCGCCGCATGTGGACATTAGCGTGCATGGCAGAACGCGATGAGCAACGATAAAGGATTCATTATCGATTCTAACGTTCTTCGCACTTTATAAAAGTATGCGGTTTGTTGAAAGGCTTCTATAGAGAAGCTACACCTTCCCTACCGATCTCTGCCTTTGCACGCCTTTCGGCTCAGGCGTGTGAAAATAATTCGAGCATATATGTTCGCAATAAAGATGAATATAATTATCCAGTCATATCAACTATAAAACAGAACAGTCTACAGTCTTATAGAGTGAGATGTTTGTTGTCGTTACTGTCAGTCTAGTTGGGGAGATTAGACAAGAGACAATAAATTTATTTAAGTTTTCAAAGAATCTCTAAGCACATACTGCTACTACTCAAGCTCCAGAAGAGTGAACGTTGTGTAAACTTCTCATGTGCGAAGACACAGTTGATAGTTCTTATCAACACAACAACAACACCATATGCGTAACCATTTTAAACCACGGTTCCCTGTTACGACACTATCTTACACGCTGTACTGCCATTTTGATACCAGTCGCGAGGACCCAAGGCGAGACCTGGTTGAACTACATATTAAACACTAATCGTTAAATGGTTTTCTATTCTTTCACGCAATGGTAAAACCATACTATCACCTCCAGTACTGTTTGCGATAAGTGAACGAAACCACAGCAAATAATATATACCTTTCGTAATCGGCAGTTTTGCTATATTACGGTACAAGGGAAATTGAAATTAGAAAAAAAAAAAACAATAGAATTAGCCCGCCGTTTCACCCTCTATTTCTTTCTCGCACATCACCAACATGCGGAGTTCCTTCTTTTCCGCATGACTATTGATCTGGTTGTTATTTCTGTCACACCCAACAAAACAACCGTCAGCGTCTTATCGATCAGCAGTAGCGGGGTCGGTATTGCGACGGTACTTGGGCTATTGAATAACACTTCAAGCCTGTCTGAACGGAGGAACGAAGTGAGTCATCCCTGCGACCGCAAGTCAGCCACACATCGATTGCACCAGCTTAGAAGGGTTGCCCGGTTAGATGTGGAAACACATTGCTCCGCTTTCGTTGCTCCCAATTCCAACGCCAGACGTTTGTGCCAAGGACTTGTGGCGCACACTCGTGATGGTTTGTGTTTCCTGTCCTCGTCGTGTGGTGGCTGATATGCGACCATACTGTTATCGCAGTGTCGATTTGACAGTGCTCACCAAATTCAATGGAACCCGATCCATCATTCGAACGGCTATTTACTGTTCCGGGTTTTCAACTTTTTAATCTGAAGTCGACTGTTTATGAACTTGCAAATATGTTCCAAAGTTCTATTATATAGAAGTTCTTTTATATAAATTGTAAAGTTTCAGTGGACAGCTATACAATACAATGTGTGGACCCTTTATTATTCCCATTCTGGACACATGTTTTTACTACGCTTTCCCATAACTCACAACTCCATTACCAGACATTGCAGGTGATTGCGTGCTTATAATTAACCGACATACTGAATGTTTTATGTCTGGCGCTTAACTGCCACCAATTTTCTAGTAATCTCAGCAACTTGTCGGGAAGTTTAGCAAGAGTGTCATTCGTCTTATTGAGAAGTTTTTACTATTCCTAGAAAGACTAGTAACCATAAATGCCCTTTTTCGTACACATAACGTTTTGTCTCAACAAAGATATTTTCGTCAGCAGAGCTACAAGCAGAGAACGAATTTCCCAACAGACAACATTGTGCTGTCCCTTAAAACGCCGCAGGGTAGTGGAGAACGGTTCATTTTGCATATTTAATCCACAGAACCCGGTCGGGCATAAAATTTCCCCTAATAGCTACCCGAAATCCTGGGCAAAACAGCAAATTTAGATAAATTTTAGATAAATATTTAGATAGGCACCAAGTACAGTGCTTAAAGGACCATGTTACATCGGTGTGTATCGAATCGTTTATCATGCGCAAAACTCTTGAGAACCACTCAGAAGGGGTGGCCAAAGACCATCGTCGAGTGGCTCGATAACAGCAGCAAGGGTAGAAAGGTAAGCGGTATAAAAACATACATCAATTTAAAACATCCCTAGACATCACTCAGGCATCCGGGGTAATGAAAAAAAAGGGGGAACGGACAACTCTGGGAATTAATTCCATCGACCGTCGACTGCCAATTTCTGTCGGATCTTTCCTATCCACTGTCAACCGCTCTTCTATCTGTCCTCCGTACTGTAGCTGTGTTTGGGGTTTCACCTCTACAGTGCGCGACCTGTAGCATTAAAATGTCACACAGTGTGCTCTTCCCCATCCCGGATGATGTCGTATTCGTTGTAGTTCAACGCATGAGAACCTGTGAGTGCGTGCGTGCGTGTGTGTATGTGTGGTGCTGCGGTTTATTTACATAACCATTCTATTGGCCAACCGTTTCATGAGCCACTGACTCATCCCCGGATGCATAACGTTTCGGCGTTTCGGGACACTTTAGGTGTAATCGTTATCGTGCAAACGTCGTTTGTTCAGCTGCCGCTTTTCCTATTGCTGGTGCCCAATACCCTATTCCTTGTTTCAGATTGAAGGGGACTTGCGATCTACAAACCCTGGGAAGTATGAAAATATGATATCCCGTTCCCAGTACAAATCACCATACCCTTGTGTCTGGACAGCACTGATTGATCGGAAATGGTAGAAGAAGATAACCGGGAAGCGTATGGAATACCAACAGAAAAAAATACGAAGACTTCCTCCCACGTGACAATGTGATATGGGGAGACATTAAGGACATGTATATCTTTCCGCGCTAATCAACCAACAGTGCTGCGATATATTATTATTAGCACCCAATTATAACCCACATATGCACAAAGCCTTACTACACATCGCACCCGGTCGATAACTGAGGACACATTTAACCATATCCACTCGGTTCCAAAAGCAGGGTTAACGATGATGGTTTCAAGTACAATCGATAGCAATTGAAAACAGGTCCTACAAACATGTTGGTAGATGATGAATCATCGCCCAGTCGATATGGTGTATTGCGCGTTAGAGGCCCTCCGTGAGGGGCGCGATAGTGATGTAGTAGGTGTGACCGGGATATTGTGGCCCGTATCATAATAGTGTGCCAGTTGGTTCGGCAACCAGCAGCACATTGTGGTGTATACGAATCATTCCAGGTGAAGGTGTGCGTGATTAGAAAAGACTAACAGGAAGGGAGTCATGCCTTGTTCTAACATAGAATTATATGATGCTATTTCGGCCAAAAAAGAAGGATTCCAAATACCCATGAATTAAACGAACTCGATGTTTATTACACGCAGATTAGCCACCTCAAGCCTTCAATTGCGGAAAAAGGGGAACAACGATAACTTATTCACTGCTATCTATTGATATCATATGGCATAATCAATTGCTGGTGCTCCCTCCTACATGTTGTCGTCCCCTTGTTGACTGGTTAGCTTATTACCATATCGTACCCTTCGGTAATAACTGAGGTATTTTCCTATTTTTTTTTCTTTTTCAAGGCCTAACTTCGTAATATGTCATCCCGCTGATCGTAAGTCTGACAAAATTAGAACACGTGTCCTCTTGGTCTTAGCTTATCGGAAATATCACCCTGCAGGCGCTCGAAAATATAATCGCACGTGGCCAGCGGGAAAGGTGAGGATTACTGTTTTATCGACATTGGCTGTCATGTAAATCGGAAGCCGTGGAATGTAGCTCGAATAAGAACTTAAATAGTTTACCCACAACTGCGCACGCTTCATCGTTCTTTCACAGGAACGGGAGAAGAAGAACCTTTTTTCTGATTCAAGTTTTTTCTTCGGTGTTCTGCTTCCAAACATCGCTACCGTTTAATTGAGTCAAGTCACGGAAGTTGCTCCATTCTATTTTGGTGTACAAGTCGTAACCTTCTTGTGTATGGAATGAATAACTTCTAGGGCTAAAGCTAGCCGTATGAAAGGCTATTCTGTGTTCAGTCTAACCAAATCCGAACCATGAGAATTTCTAATAGCGAAGGTACAACACGCAAACCCCCAATCTGCTGCGAGGCGCAACTCGCATCGGAGAACCTACAACCTATGAGTCATTCGAACCACACATTGCCAACTAAACAAAGTTCGCTGCGTACCTTCAAGGAGAGAAATTACTGCATTAAGCTGATACACATTCGTACTCCAATCGTCTCCATTGAGGGGCTTCGGTTGTGACATGCCGAAAAGGGGAACAAAAAGTAAAGGTGAAATTTGATTCGCCTGCTCTAACCTGTTGGGCTATATCGGCCACTTTCAGTGCGTGTTACTTGAAATGAACCCACCAAAATCTTGGCCCTAGTTTCGCACTTTTTTCACACGCGACACGTACCATTTTCAATGGGGCATGATGTCGTTGTTTGTGAAAAAGTGTGACCCCAAGAAAATTCCTTTACAATCTCACTTCAGACCTAGAAAAAAAGGCTTGCCTGTATGACAACTAGTCAAATAAAAAGATGGCTTTTCATTTCTGGAAAAAACTGTGAAAAAACTTTGAAACATATCAGGAGTGTCCTACTCTAATAACAACCTTCGGTAATGTAAAGACAGCCTTCATTTGACCCTGCTACTATAGTCAAAGGTTCTGGTTTGCCAATTTTTGTTTGTATGTCTGTTTGGTCTTCCATAGCCACCCGCAGTCGATAGCACCGTCCCGTGGCCATCGAAGGACGCGAAATCTCGCCCGCGTGGCATTTCTACTTAAAACTTGCCAGCCTGTGTGTGCTTGTTTCAGTTTACTTTGCGTCATTTACGCTTGCCTCCCATGTGTCCGCGGGTTTCTTCTTGTACGCCACTACGAAACGGCCGCGATTACGAGCGCTACTTCACCTCTGATCGCCTCTGCTGCCACGCTCCGACCAAAACCGCCGTAAGCCCCTTCCGTTGGCCATGGTCATGTGGCAACGGTTAGCCATGTGTATGAGTGTGGCGGAGCGTGAGTGAAGCGAGCCAGCAGCTCGTTTCATATCGTGCCATTTAATTGTGTTTAAATACAGCTCGTGACTCATCGCAAACATACCGCAATGCAAGCGAATGGTTAGGGGTGGCATACACCAGCGAGTGTGTTGTTGAAGCCAATCTCTTCTGGTTCTCGTTCCCCCAACAGTAACTCTCACTCGTTCGCGCTAGGTTGCGATCTCTTTCGTAAACAGGCGGGTATATACACGCACACCGTGTTTCGCTATCAGTTTACGAAGCAACAGCGCAACTACCCCTCCCCATCCAGCCCTTTATTTTCTCTCACCCTCATTTACGCTCACCAAGAATGCCACATTCAACGAACAACCTTTAACGAGCAAGTGAGAGCGAATTAACAGCCGAAGTTACGATGAGATCGTATGGTGGTAGTGCTAGTGCCTATACTACGCCATGGTAGTAGTAGTATTGTAGGAGCAGGAAGCACGCATACACGAGGCTAATGTATATACCGAATGTACTTAGCAAACGACTTCGAAGCAGGTGCACTAAGGATCGCGACCGTGCCACTAAGCAACGGAAAGTCATTGTTGTGTTGACATTTGTCATATCTGCTGCAATCGAACTAGGTACTCTATATTGCGTCTTAACCTGTCAAATCTCACTCTTCTATTCTTTAAATATACCACTTCGGCTATCTTTGACTAGGATTTAGCTGCAATTTTGACCTCAATTGAGTAATCCACCAACATGACTATTACTGATGGAATGCCTTTCTGTCGCGTTCTTTCCCAACGTGGAACATTTGCACCAAATGTGCTTTAAGTAGTGGAATTTAACCACAAAACCCACTTGTTCGCTAGGGGAAGTGGTCACGATAATACCGATGACTCTATGCTGCGAACCATTTCTCCCCAAATGGAGCACAGTGCATGGTTTTGTGTCACATGTACTTGAACCCCACAGAACTCTTCCATGGATCAGCACACAGACCGCTCATACTGATAAAGCTCCACATACAGTGAGGAGCCCCCATCCGCGTATTCTCACCGCAGTAGATAAGCCTTAACAAGGTTCCACAAACGTTTGCTCCCTTTCCGGTATCAGCTGTGGACTTGTATTCGGTTCCCAGCTAAACATCAAAATGTAATCAGTTTTAGTAACAGAAAAGAAGAGTATGGCGACGGGTTTGGATAACATGTGTGTACCATTTCAAAGGCCCCAAATTTCTGGCTGTTAGCATATCATAAAACCATAGCTTAGCGGTTTTTGCTGATATCACTCGAGGCTCGGTACATATGACAGACTGAGGAAGCAGAGTTCACTAGACGGATTGTCTCCCGGATGTTGGGATTACTTTCACACACATTAAGGGGGGGCAATAGCATTGGAAGTGAAAATTCAAATAGGAATCCAAATCCATTGGGCTTTTTAAAGATATTTTGGAACATTGATATGATTTTTTAGAGGTGAGTGCCACATTCTGCTTATAAATATTTGCTTATTTACTTCATTAGAATCAGTTACTATTTAAGCTAGGTTACGCGCCACCAATTTAACGGTAAAAACACAGGTTATCAACTAAGAGTACCGGTTCAGTAGCGAACCGCCTTAGCGAGAGGGAAACAGTGGGATGTTTTGTGTACTACGTGTTCCATTAGATGCTTGCTAGATCACCCCAAACGGAAACGAAATATATTCACTTGTTCCGGGTGGCCGTCGCCATCGCAAGGTCGTCCAGAACATAAATACTTCCTTCATCCCTCAACATGCAGAAGAGTTCAAGGCAGCACAGGGTTCCGGTGGTCGCCAAAAAGAAACTAACTCCGCATATGTTTGGCCGTCGTCCAACAGCTGGCCGCGGCACACAAGGTGGAAAAAAGTGTGGCCAAAGTAAATGACACGACAAAATGAATTTATGAATTCGCAACAAATACTACAGAGGTGACTCCGAAAGGTAAAAAGCGCACCAAATAGCGCGGGAAGGGGTGAAAGAAAAAGAAAACAGCAACAACAACAACAACGACCGAACCATTTAGTATGGTGGGGATGATGATGATGATGATGGTGTTGCTGGTGGTTGATGTCATTGCTATATTTGAACCACAACCACTTCTCGCATGAGCAACGAGCAGCGCACACACAACAGTTGGCAACCGTTCTCTCACTCATTCCATGTTCCACTCTTTTATTTGCAGTCATCGATGACAACAAGACACGGCAAGCAGAAGATAGCGGCGGTTTGCGATGTTTTACATTCGATGTTTCTACTTGTCTATTTTTCCCAAATTGCATTTCGCTCCTACTACTTAGTTTCTAAGGCGAATTTTATAAAACAGATTTCTAAAACCAAAATGCAGTCGATTGCTATGGAATTATTGCAGTTTTCCTTCCCGCTCGGCGTGGACAGTACGCTACACGATTGGAAATGGATATGTAGCTCCGGCTTCCAATACCGGCACATTCCGATGTGTTTAAAATTAAAATCTTACGTATCCTCGACGATGCGATCACCTAGCCCACATCATCGCAAAAAAATGAAAACAGAGAGAAAGAAGGAAAAAAAAACATGCGCACCCAGTACAGTTTTGAAGGATTTTCCTAGGTGATGGGTTGGGGTTGGGAATGGTGCATGAAAATAAACACCTAAATCGTCAAACAGCATTTTGCTTTATGTTTTTTGCCCACATTCGCGATTTGCGAAGGCGATAAAAAACATAAACCTGACGGATCCATTTTTTGTGGTTCGTTTGTTGCTTTCTTCGTTGATTCTTTCTCTTCGCTATGTCACCCTTCCTTTGGACGCACGCATGAATTTTAAGATTTGCACGAACGGGTTTGTTATTGGTGTTTCTGTTTTATTCTTTAAGTGATATTGCTTACGCTTCAACGTTGAATCATCAACAATCGCGAAACGCATCTGGGATTCTACCCGTTGGGTAGGTGATCGTACGGATTGCGATGAGATCAGAAAACGATGAGAAGCGAAACATCGTTAACATTTCATTCAACTTTGGTGCGAACGAATGAAACGAACTCCGAACGTTATTTGAATGTTTTTTTTTACCAAATCGGCCTTGGATTTGGAGGGTATATCAGGACGTAGGCGCTGATCGAAGGGAGACGCACCTGTCGCAAAATTTTCTCGTCAGCATGCCGTTATTGTCGATTTTTATTAAAAGGTACACATATACATTCGCAAAACGAGCTTACTAAAGCAGATTCGCTTCCCGTTAATGGGTGTTCCACATATTTGCACATTTTTTTTTTTGCGCTGGATGCAAACTTCAACTCACCGATAAAGTCGAACGCCTCCTGGAAGTACTGCTTGATGTTTTGATGCGGCGTGTCGCTGGCCGGTATCTGTTTGTACTTAAGGCCCGGTTTCAGCTGGCTACTCGGTTGCTGGCAGGTGACATTAAGTACGCAGTTTGCACCGACAGTTGACGGATCGATCGCGTCTCGACCATTGCCAAGCAGGAGATGCGGGAAAACGTGCGATGCAGGGTGCGATTCGATATCTGCAAGAGAAGAACAAGGAAAATGTAAGAAATGCACTTATTATCGGTGCAATATAATTTAACTGTAATGAGGAATTTAACACGTTGTATTGATTCAGCTGCCACGTTTTGTAAACATGAAGTAAAAATAAATCTTCCCATCTCGCGTATCATTCTCCAAAAACGATTTGGAATCGCAGGATACACAAAAACAAAAGGCATAAAAAACGTGACTCATATTTTTATCGTGTAACCGATCGTCAACGGTTAATTTGCAACGGAAGATTAAAGTGTGTTGTTTTCTACGATTCTACGATTGAAACCCAAAGCGGAACGAAATTTTATAAAGATACGTTTTATACATAATGCAAACTCTAACATAACAAATGGTTTCTGGTCACGCTTCTCAACTATCTAAGCAAAACGACACTCATCCACTCGTACTGTGCATTATTGAATGAACTCAGCTGGAGGTTTGTTCTAGCGAAACGATTTCGTTATCATTCGGTAGTTGGCGCAAATCGGTTTCAACGTCCCATTCATAAACCGGGAAAAAAACTTCCGCGCCTTTGCCAATTCCATCGAAGCATAAAAATAGCTGACGCTAAGGGCTCGACACGGTATCAACTGTTTCGGACGGGGTGTCTCTCTCTCTTGGAACAGTTATGTTGTTGTATTAGTCGGTACAGCCGGAATAAATTTGTCCACCCTGGGGGAGGCACACATGTACAAAAACACACTCGTTCGTTCCGATCGCAACTAAATGCGAGCGGGTTGCGCGAGCAATCGGGAAGTGCGTAGTCTGCGGTTCAATTAAAGTTCAATGATATGCTACCCCTGACGGCATCACAGAGCTACAGCACACAAACTATTGTAGACATATCGAAGTTGATTGGGTCATTCCAGTGGCGGTGTAGTGAGAAACGGGAGCTACTAAATTAAATGTTCAGACAGATATTTTCGTGGCAAGTATTTATGCATGAATCGACATTTAAGCATCGACGAAGTGACGCTGATCGATTGATCACGCTTTGTTGATGCTATTTTTGAACTAAACAAAATCTCCAATTTCACCGCAGTTACTAATGATAACATTTGTAACAAACTTCTTTTCTGCAGGAATGCAACCATCTGGAACCGTAAGATGGTGTAATTTAAATCATTAGACAAGATGCAACACAACTGCAACAGCACATGCTTGTCCAAATTGTAGACAAATCAAATCCGCTGTGCTGACGCATTTGCTGAAACAAGCGCTCTATTAATAATCAACACCATCGGAGCAAAAGCGTTGTCAACATGGTCAGCGACCTGTCAACATTGCATTGGAGAACGTTTTTCCATCATTCAAATTCTTCCTATTGCTTTGACTTGTTTGTGGTGTTCTGGTGGAACGTTTGTTATTTTCTCCCGTCATTCGGTCTGTAACCGAATTCCTTCAACACCTCAACACTTGAAAGCACGAACACATCGTGGCGTGGGTTTTAACAGCAGAAAAGCCCCCTAGAGAAATACATTCCAGAGTCCACCAGCAACAAACTCAAGTCTCTTCGGTAAAAAAAATCAAGCTGCAACCTACAGACCAATGCATTCAAATGCACACCACTGCTTAAATGTGCAATCTATATATATATAAATGTGTGTGTGTGTGTGTGTGTGTGTTAGTTCCAGCCAACACAAGCATACATTCCGAAGTGCATTTTCCCCTTCGGCAAAGACGGTCGCACATTCAGTTGTAGCGAATAAAAAAAACGGGAATAACACACCCAAGGATCAAGGAGTCTGTTGCAGAAAGATGGCTTAATGTTTGGAAGCTTCGCCAAACCAACCTTAACTAAAGTACAGCAAGAGCCCTCTTGCTTGTACACAACACAAACCGAGCTCGAAAGGGTTTCGTCGATACGAGAGGAACCCGTTGGCGACTTTGGGAGACACCTTTAGCCACTTTGAAGGGGCGGCTACTTGGGGAAGCGTAGCAGGACGGAGAGAGTGACGCGAAAAGTTGTCCGACCGGCCTTGAAACCGGATACGGAGCGACGGTTGATTTTCTGGATGCCTGTACCTTGTCGTCATGCTTCTCGCAGCATAAGCCGTACGCACAGCTTCTATTCGTTGCTTTTGCTTGCTCCGGTTGGACATTTTTTTTTCTTCTCATCGATGTTTCCCAACCAAAACGGTCGTTTTCTCGCTTCTTCTTCCTTGCGATACGGTGCGTGCGTTTGTATTGTTTTAGGAGTGCGTGTGTGTGTGTGCGTGTGTGTGGACACATACACTTCACCTTCCAGACAGGCGTCGTTTCGGTGCATTCAACAGGTGAAATTATTTTTCTACCCCGTGGTGAACTTCCTGACAAACGTATCACCTGGAAGATACGCTTTTCTAACGATCGAAAGATACAATTCAAAGAACGCACATTCACTTCCGTAACGGATCAACCCTGTCTCTCTCTCTCGGTAGCTCGAAAAAATCCTTGCCTCGGTCCGCTAGGTCACACGGTTGATCGTTACCGTGGTTGTTGCTACGCTCGCTAATTACCACTTGGCGTGCGTATATATTTAGCAAAGCGCTCTAATTTTATACATCATTTCCCGGACCACCGACCGCGATACTGAGCCAAGCAGAATGGTTGCAAATATTTTCCAAGATCAGGCGCGAAAATCTTGCGTGACATCGCCCTCGCAACCGTCTAGAATGCTTCCGTTGTGGCTCCTTAACGCCATATATCGCACATCATATCCGTGTTGATATTTGTCGATTTTACCACCAAAAAAATAAAACTTTGTGCCCGATGATGGGCTGATGTCATTCGACCGTTTTTTTTTTCAGCGACGCTCCAGTGCAAAGTGTCGCATTTGTGTTGCGTATGGTTTCGAGTGTTTCCGTCTTTCGGCCGGAAAAGTTTTAGCATCCACTAAAAACGGTCAAGACGATCGACTATGACCACCGACGCAAAACGGCACAAACAGGCAAGGAGGAAGAAACGAGACACACACAAAAAAGCATACAAAAATGTTAAAATATCAGTTTGATGATGATGGGTGTTGCCGTTTCGGGCATACTTAGTTAGCTCATCTTTTCACCTCGTTCCCCATCCATGTTTTACGGTTTTTTGGCTACAAGAAAACAAACAAGTCAATAGAAGAAAGAAAACCGCACACGCAAAAAAACGGAAACGTGGTTAAAATAAATAAATTAATACAAAAAGTTTACCTTTTGACAATTGGTCCTCGTCTTTTTCGTCGATGGTGAGTCACAGACAGAGCAAATGGCCGTAACGCAGCAAACCATTCGTTTTAAAAAATGTCAAAAAAAATTCACTGACTCTTTTTCTACTCCAACATGGGACCCCCACCACCACCACCACATTCTGATTGTGGTTTATAAATAAAAATAACAACAAAATGAACGAAAAAAAAACCACAGCGAGATCACACTGTCCATCTGGTTTATGCGTTCGCGCGTTGATGAGACCACCGCGCATCATCGGACAGATCATGCGGGGACACATTGGTCGGTATGTATATCCCGTTCCATACACGCAATCCATCAATTGGATAATCGCGCACCGTGGCTAAGAGATGTACAGCCCAGTTGCTTATCAGCATAAGCATACAAATGCTGGGTGTTCTCTGCTTGTTTCGCCGCATGATTGAAGCAATTTCGACATTCAGCTCTCTCAGCTTCCAATTGCTTCACGTTACGCAACGGCTAGCGCCTACAGAATGAACGGTACCATCACACACTGTTCGTTTATGTTCTGTTTACGCCGGGTCCGAAATTAACTTACATGTGAGAAGGATGTCGGTGGAAAGAACTACGTCGTTTCGGAAGCGTACAGACCCGTTGAGAAGCCGCTACGGAGGATAAGATTACGAAACACCATGCAAATCTGCTACGCGCACGTCATCGGCTAACTAAAAGAGCAGATCGGTCAATGCAAAACAAATCTTCCCAGACTCGGGGCGATCTTACGAGGGCGAAAGGCCATCTCTAGACCGTTATCTACAACATTATCCGTATATGCTCGAGGCACATAAACACACACGCACACGCACATGTAAACAAACACATTAAAAAGCGACAATGGAGTAAACAGAAAAGAACACAACCAAAAAATACTACAACATTTTCTCGCGTTGTTTTGACATGGCACCGGTTGGCTGGATGACGACTCCCGTGATCCGTCACTTGACGTCATAACAAAAACAAAGCACAACAATCACTAACGTTTTTTTTGGCAGGTTACAAGTGTCAAATGGCTGCGGAACTAATGGACCAATGACGCTTCACCCTCGTACGCGTTACATTTGTTGTGCATTCGTTGTTATATCATCACGTCATCATCTGGGCCACCTTTTTGCAACAGATCTGTTTGATCCCGGTGCATTCATGTTTACATGGATGTTGCTTTTTTTTACTTTTCCGAAATCCATAAACTTAAGGGATTATTGTTCTTTGTGTTTTAGTATTGCGATCTCAGGAATGCTTAAATCTTTTTATATTTTTTAGACATAATTTATCCGTAACTGAAGCTTGAAAACGATCTACACGGGATTTGGTAGAGGGCCTGTGATGAACCTTTAGACACGTCGTAAAAAACGGAAACGTTCGTTGAATCACAAAAAGCGTCCTACTGGAACAATTTATATATTGATGGAAGCTTCATGAATGGTGGTTGGAAATGTGTGTTTAAAATCTTTTAGAAACGACTCATTCATTGGTTCTCGACCATTTACTCAATGAGCTGTTGGGTAGAGCATAATGTTACAACTTACCATATGATACTGCAGGACTAGAACAGCTACGCGCCAGAGGAACCCGAGTGCTGGAAGCGATCGATGAATCATCGCAACTATCTTTGTGCCGTTTGTGTTGCCCATGGATGGCTGAGAAAAAAGAAAGAACAAATTGCAAGATGAAACAAAACGGAAGCAAAACAAACCACGGAAAGCGAAAGTTTGCTACTAGCTGCGGATGAGGGGAGTTTTAATACATTTTTCTTTTGCAGTTGGTGGTTTCCATGCTATTCTCGCCGATCGTCGGTGATGTTGGTTGCTCGGACGGTGAGCTACGGCAAATGGGCAAATGTGATCGGTAAAGCATGAAGTTATTACTGATGTATGCTTCATCGATACCTAAATACAAGAAATCATTTACTTTTGTTTAGTGTTATTACAATCACCAAGACACTAGAAAATATCTACACGACACTAGTATGAGTGTCACAGCATAAAACGCTCATGTACTCACATCGTTTGTGAGGGATCCATTGACGATAAAGCGCGTTCTTGCGTGAAACCTTTAAAGGTCGTTCGAATACCCGACAGGAAGAGAGAACTGAGGCCAACCAGGAGCATTTCAACTTGGCAGGCTGAAGTGAGATCAAACTTCAGTAGGCGATCGATTTTCTCCAAGTGGTATAAAACTAGTTCTCTCCACAATGACAACCTCACAACAACCGTTGTTAAGTGTGGTATGCGTTCGTGTGGGCTGATAGGTAGGACACATTGTGACTGGAGGCAGAGCAATGTTTGAAGGTTTGGATACCAAAAAATGCTAACTATATTTTATGAACTATCTACAGGGAATGCTGTCCATTAACCAAAAATCAGAATTTATTTCCAGATTGATTTCTAATCCTTAATCTAAACCCTTAAAAATTTGAGAAATGAATTTTAGTGAAAAGATAACAACTACACAAAATTGAACGCATATCTCAGATCAATGGGATCTACTCGCATTCGCAACTAAAAACATGCAAAGAATTATACATCACGTTGATGCGCCGTCGGAAGGCATCGTAAACTAAAACCATGACTCACGATGCCGAAACCAAAGTTTAATGTCTAGATCGTGAAGCAATTTCACGCAGCGATCGCACTGATCCGACCCAATGGAAAAAAGGGGTAGGTACATGACGTAAACAATCGGAATAGAGGGTGGTGGCATTTGGTTTGCCGTAGAGGTGCGCATATCGGAGGTCAAAGTGTGATGCCCGGAAAGTGATCTGTGGTTGTGCACGAAAGAGTAAGCAACGAACTCATCTAGCTGGTATAATACACACAGACGAGCTACGACCAAAGGCAGACAGAGGCACTGAAGACAGCTGAAAATAAATTCTCTTTATTGCTACACTTCGTTTCATCATTAGCAAATCGGGCGTAAATCAGTTTGATTTATGTGCGAAACAGTAAAGCGGATCAGCTTTCTGATTCATTCCCAGCTCAGTTCCCGCAAATGTCCACCGAAGCAACATATGTTCTGCCGTCCTTTTTCTCATCCCCTCCCAAACTCACCATCCCGTTTTGTAGTAAACCAAATAACACAGGGGGAAAGCTTCACGATCGGAAAACTTGTTAGTTACCAGTTACCACATCAATTAGAGCACCTCAATCCCCCCATCCCCCTGCCTCCCTCCCTGTATGTGCATGATCGCATGCGTCCTTGCCTTTTTGCGTGCTGGGAAAGAAGATGGATTTCGCTACTAAAAATAGTTGGACCAAATGTCCCTCACCGCCCGCATCTCATGCCGTTGCGAACTGGTACATCGATCGTGCAAGATGCTGCTGTGGCCCCCAGAAGGTAGAACACGATACGTTCACCACAGACGGCACGGCTCGACTAGGGTGCCGAAAGCATACCACACTCATGATCCTCCGATCCGTCCCAGTGCAGTGGACACAACAGACGTGGCGGTGTATATGCGCGGATGTGGATTATTTTCATCCCGCTTCTTACTTATATACGTGTCAAGCTGCTGCCTTCATGCTTCGGAAGATCGGTTCTTCTTCGTGTTCGGGGGGGGGGGAGGGTTGAAGCAGATTATTGCTCTTGCCGTTGATCAACACTATGCTCTGTCTGTAAAGTGCACGCGAACTCACGGTGCTCGGTCTCTTTTCTATTTTCTTTCCCGCACAACCCGCTCTTAGCTCACCGTTTCTCAACCCTGTTTCCGTGTACAAATTTTTTAAGCATGCCACCTCTGGCGTTCGGCCAACGGACGATGAGTCATCTTCGAAATCGAAATTGGCCAGGGGGGTTTTCTTGAACAGCGCACACACCACGCTATTCGCGGCTATTTCTAGCCATCAAAAATGCGTCTTCTCTCTTTCGCACTTTCGCAAAACCCTTCACAGTGGGAGGGCCACCCGTTTCCGCTGCCGATCAGCACTCATCCCGTACTGTGGTATCCCACTGCTTTTCGCTTGACCGTCCGCTTTAGCTCTCGTACCAAACTACGGAAATGAAACTCTAGACAACGGTTCGGTGAGACAGATGTATCACGAAGCCGTAACCGTAGGAGGTAAACCACAAAAATGTACTTCATGATCTTTGTAGCGAGAAAAAGGGAAAAACGAAACAGATTTCCTACATTTAATCGTGACAAATCACGTAATGTGAATGTTAAATGTTTTTTAAAACTAAGCAAATTGTGTCGCTTGCAATATTTTCTGTCAGATCGCGAGATTTTGCGATTCGCTATGAGAAGCATGATATACGTACTCCGATTCGATTATGCTTGATCGAGCATTCGGGGCGAATGCGAGATCTGCAAACATATTCACATGATGAAACACACATGATGAAAAGAAACTATTTTTGGGGCCACTCACATCGGTCTCTTTGGTGCAATGTTTTCTTCTCGAATCGGTGTAGAAGCGAAGGTGGAATTACTGGCAGTAAATAGTTACTACCACCCATTCCCATACCTGATCCCCTTCGTCTATCATACAAAATGCGATTGATGTATGATTTTTGTCGGTTGTTTGTACCGCATCATCATTCACCGTTCATTCCATCCGTCTCTGGTAACGACTAAAAAAAAAACAGTTGCCGTCTACATTTAGCTCATTCTTTATCCATCCATTTCATCTACACGATCGAGACCGTGTCGCAGTGATGATTCATTGCGGTTGTCGGTGGAATGCCAAACTTATTTGCGCTCGACATGCCATGCATTAAAAACCTCCCCGTCAACCTTCTCGCTGTGGTCGAGGACACAAGTACGCGGCTAAAGGTTGGTGACGTTTTGCTGTTTCGTTTACGCCTATTTTACCTCAGACACCTTGCTAAACATTGGAACATTTTATGCGTCTTTTATTTTTCGCCAATCAGCCAATCATTGCTGAGTTGACCAAATTTGGTTTGACAAAGCATTATTATTGACTGGAATTTGAACAAATAAACGATACTTATGATACCCTCGGACAGTGTTTTAGTGACTCTGTAAACATTTGTTTAGTCTATTAATTTTTGTTTCGGTATTGTAGATACGACGAACATATCCATTACTACCGCTATCAAAAGTTATTTGTATTTTTCCAGGGAAATGCAAAAGTAATCATCGTATCAGCATCTCTAACCGTCGCATGGCATGTGGCCTCACTCGATTCTTCAACAGCGAAGGGCAAACAATATCGCTTCTGGTCGATCGACAGGCAACGTGTGTTTGTCAGTTCGCAGAAAACGCACATGCAGACGACTCCGTTCCAGAGAGTATCCACAAAGACCACAGCCATTATGGTGGTCCGTTGCTGGCACGTTTCATAATTCTCGGAAGCAGCATTTCTCAGAGCTGTCGATGAAGTTTTTTTTTCCTTCACAAATCAGTCATCATGTTGACTGGAATCCCTTCAAATATCAAGCTGGATTGCTCAGTTGTAGCTCTTCCAATCTTGAGATTAAATTTATGATTCTTCGTACAAGACCATTGATGCTGCTACCAGTAACTAGCATTAATTAGTGCATATTATTCAAAACAAGTGAAGACGTATTGAAAAAGAAGGCTTTCAGTAGTTCAAGATACTAAAGATGGCACAACGTTATATTTGTATTTAGGCGTATGCCTTATAAATTGCGTTGATGAAATTATTATAACTGATCAATGAAAGATCAGTTGTATGATCGATGAACCGTACCCATTCTTGGCTATCCAGCTAGGGCTGAATGAAGTAGAAAAAAACAAGCTATAATTAAGCCATGCTGAAGGTTTATCTATACCAGGAAACCAGAAAAGAGTGATTGCTGGTATATTATCGACCTCGAAAGCTTGATATGACATTATGAGAAAAGTAAATTGTCCTTCAAATTGCTACCTGCGAGTGGTTTGTTTCTTTCTAATTCGCAAAAAAATGCTATCAAAATACACAAAGGGCATTGGCCAACAGGTTTTGTCTGAGATAGTGCTAAATTAATGACCGCGCTAATCATCAATCAATGTTGACATATGCTAACAAAAACAGAATCATTAGGAACTTCCGCGAATTTTGGCTACATCCGCTGCTGATGGGTTCTTGGATTAAAGCGATACACATTTGTTTATTTGGATGTGCGTAGTATGCCGTAAGTAGCGTTGTATCTTACCGTGTTTATCTGTCGGCATAAACCGTAGCATCAGGCAGGGCGATTTATGTTTCATTCTCATTTTGCTGGACGTTTTGAACGGGTTGTTGTTGCTGCTGCCGCTGCGCCCGGTACTGCCCGGTGTGACGGATGATGCTGCGCCTGCTGCTAGCGGCTTGCCGTCGTCGGCGTCACACGGGCAGCTGGTTCCGGGGCGGCTGTCAGTTGAGATGATTGTATTTATCTTTACACTTTGTGATCACCCGTGGTGGGCAAGGCACGATTAAACGCAAAAAAAACCGAACTATATATCAAGGGAGTGGAATTTTCACGTCAAACACTAATTTAACAAGCAAACGGTGTTAGCAGGCACGCACACACATTTACACTTGGTCGATAAAACAATCGAGAAATCGATCACGGTTGTCAAGAACACACGGCCACGCGACATTCACGAGGTAGCGATGGTTTTTTTTTTACACTTTACAACGTGATGATCGCGCACTATCCTTACGCGGCACCAATTGTACGACAAGAATGCCACCGAAACGGGCCGCACAAGATGAGGCACTGTTTTGTGTCGAGGTGAATTAAACACCACTATTAACAGCAGGCAGTATAGTAGTAGCAGCTGTGTTTTTTTGCCCCTACTTATTTGCACACCAGATTGCCTACGAACTAACTCAGACAATATGAATCACACCTGCAATATGCACTCGGGCGCGCTCATCATTATTAGCTCGTTATGTAAGGTATTTTTTGCTCTTCCCGCTCTTTCTTCACCAGCACTGTATTCGCTATTCTGCGAACTTGTTTGTTTCACGATCGATGTTGTTAGCGTAACATTCACAGCGAACAACTGAGGAAACTTGCGTAGTAACTCCTGTGTATTCCAAACACCGTACTACAGGGTTATGCTGTTTGTTTTGCTACCGATGGACTTCTCCCGTTTCTTCTCGCTGCAAAAAGCGAGCTGTTATGAAAATGCTTGCTGGCGATGATTTGTGCCGTGCTTTTTCTCCTTCTGCTTCTGCTGCTTCACACAAAGCTGATCCACTTCCACTACTGACACTCGAGCAGACACGATAGCGTGGCTACTTTGTAAGCACTTGCTGCGGGATTGCAAACTGAATCACCACCGTTTCCAGCGCGCTGAAAGCAGGCAATGAATCATCGGCGCACTTTTTGGGCTTTTTTCTTCAGGCAATCGATTCGTTCGATTACTCACACGCGTGCTGTGCTATTCGAAGAAGCGCGAACGACAATCGCAAACCACGGTTTTACAATGTTTACTTCGATTAGCGTTGAACTAAACTGTCAGGATCAAGCAGTAGGTATGCGAAATAGTTCCACACAAACTGCTTTATGTTGTTAGTGCTGCTGGTAGCAGTCTTTCCATGGACGCTGGATGAAGAGTGTTGGTAATCCAAATGAAAAGGCTTACGGGAGTTTACCACGATAACAACAGAGGGAACGACAATCAGAGAAACGAAAACCGAAGGGTTTTGTGTTAAAATCCACCAGAACCGAAACGAGAAATCGAACCGAACAAACAAAATGTACGATTCTCCTGGTGGCGTTAACGTTCGACGCGGACGCTTGGTTTTTTGCGAATGAATGAAATGATTGTGTTGGCTTTTACGCTAGTCAGCAGTGGAAAATTCAACGGCACGCACACATTCATACCAAACACGGTGTGTTGTGTGCGTGATGGAAATGGACAAAATGTTTTATTTATTTTAGAATCGTATGTTATGGAACTTAAACAAACGAAGACAGTCATACCATATCAAAATTTAACATTTGTTGACTTTAAGTTTTTAATAATGAAAGAATTACAATTTAATTTCACGTTGTTAAACTGTTTAATGCTGTTAGAAATATCTAGCATTTTTTGCATAGTATCCTTTTGCTTATTATTTATTTATATTACTTTTGACACATGCCCAATAGTATGAAGTAGTTTTTGAAAACATGATAACTACATCAGAAAAGAAATAAATTTCTCTCTAAGCCCACTGTGCAGTACTCCATACGCACACTACTGCATGACGCAGCATTTGAAAGAGAAGCAACGGCAACCGCCTAGTGACGTCATTAGAAGAAGAGAAGAAAGAGACTAGTTTTGGCGGACGGACGGGGTATCAATCAAATCGAGCTCTCTAATACGATGCATCGCACGTGTCGCGAGTGTGTAGGTCTTACGCACACACACCCATCATCACCATCAGCACGGTGGTGTTTCGTTTCGTAAGCTAATGATAATTGCATGGGCTACTACAGCTGGTTACAACTGTGCGGTGTAAGTAAACAATCGAATAAGAGAATTAATTAAACGAAACGCGCGTATCGCCGTTAATTTTTGAGCTTGATTCCATCTATAGCGAACCAGCATATTTTAGCTATTGATGAAGATTCCATTTGCATAACGATACACATTGCTAGAGCGAGCGATTTAGGATAAGTTCACACGCACACATTGACGCAGCAAGACAGCTGCTTAGCGGGAGATGCTTAGGAGAGTGTAAGACTGGCGGCTGGTTGTGTTAGTGCTAGTTTGTGATGTAAAATCATTTCAATTTTGTTCGTTTACAAGCGCATATAGTGTAAATAAAAATGATTTTGAATTTCTAAAGAAAAATACACACAAAATAATTCATCGTTCGTTGTGTTAACGAAGAGCATTTAATGCATTCCTTGTTACCTTGCTGTACCGTATAGCTGTGTGCGTGAGCTTACGCTGTTTACATTCCTTTCTGACACAACTACATCCCCACGGCACACATCTGTACTCGGTAGCACCTTTTGCACGTGTTGACAGCGCGCTATGACTCATCTTGCTCAGCTCGCACCGCGAGCTTCCCGTCTTTCTTCACACTCCCATTCCACACGTTGATTCGCTATGGCGCAGCGTGTTCTGCAGCGCCTGTGTCGCTGTGTGTTTGTGCTGTTGAATTTCGATGTCACGAACTCGATCCCTCGTTTGCTTTCCGCGGTTGCCTTGCACTGGCTGGCTTTGCCGTTGCAGCGCGTTGGTTTCTTTTTCGCGCTTTCCAACCGTCTAGCTTTTCCTTCTTGTTGTACAACGTCTGTCACGCTTGTGTTGTGTGTTTTCTTGCGACCTCGGTAGCGTACCTGCCGGAGCCTACACACGGGCATCCGGCGAGATGTCTGGGTCCGTGTCACAAGAAACCTGACCGATGGATGGGTTTGGCGATCGGTTTGCAAAAATTCGTAGCGGTTTCGGTTTGCAAAGCCTAGCGAGCAGTGGAATTTTACCGACCAAAATCATCGTGTACGATAAACAAACGTTCACTACACGTGACACGCGTCTCCCGGACGGTGTTTTTTCAACGCGGATGAATATCGATAAGCACCGTAACATCGGGCAAATCCCGTACCGCACACTTTGCTATGTCATTCAAACAATCAAATGTCAGTATGAAATGATAAACAACCCTACGCCAGAAAACAACCCAAATGCATTCCATTACGTACCTGCTGCGTATGTATTCGCGCGCGTCTTGTAATACAAGTGCGCACAACTCAAATAGCTAATGGCTTCTAAAGTAGGTACTAACGAAATTGTAATTAAATGACGAATGATTTGCTGACGCAAGCAAAAATAGTACCAGCAAAACGTTAGGTTGTAATTTATCTCATTGAAACTTCTGGTTTCATTCAAGTTCGCTTGATTCTTCCAAGTTCGCTGCGGTCTGCATGATCTGGTGGTGGGCAATATGGTTTCTCATTCAGCTTGCCCACAGTTGGCTAAGTTTCGTTCGTGTCAGGTCATTGCATTATCAACTATCTACAACGGCCGTGGATAACTGTGATTCATCATCGCTCATTCATGGCGGAAATCAAGCAATCGAACTGAATACTATTTTTTGCCTGCCGGGGGCTCGTCTAATGTGAGCAGATATACAGAAAACAGCGTTATAAAAATGTAACCAATGTTAAAATCCAAAGTGAGTTTTTATATTTAAAATGGAATCATGATGTTTCAACCTTTTTTTGTAATAGAAAAACCTAATGTTAAATTGTAGCTTAATTTTTTGCCATTTGCAAACTACACGAATGATGTTTTAATTACATTTCTTGTAGAAGTTAGAATTTTAATTTAAAAAAACATACACATTTGTTGTACAAAATAACAAAAAAAAAACACAAATAAATGAAATTTACACAAACTAAAAGTCAACTCTTAATGAATGATAGCCGAATATGATTGGGATGAGGCAAAATACAATGAGGAAAGTGATGGCGATAATACGGAAAATGCCATTAAAGTATTAATTAAGGAATAATAAAAACAATAAATATATAATTAAAAATTAATAAACAATACTAACAAAATACAATAGTAAAAAATAGTAAAAAATAATAAAAAATAAACAATAATAAAAAGAAACAATAGTAACCGGGGCCACCCGGTGCATGAGATAAACGACCACACGTAGCAAGGACTGACTATCCGGCTACGTGGTAAAATAAGTCTAGTAAGCCAGAAATGGCCGGCGTGACCTGTAAGGTCGTTAAAGCCAAGAAGAGAGAGAGAGTAACAAATTACGTGTTGACATCTAATTAAAATTGTGCTATATTATTTTTGGCCTAAATTGTTCTCGTTTTGTAGATTTCTTTATAATTTTATAATTATCTTTCATTTTTACAATACTTGTGATAAATTTGTTTTCTTCTCTTCTCAGTTCTTAAAATGGAAAAAAGTAAAATGATTAATTTCAACACAGATCTAGCGTTGGTTAAATTAACGGCCAGGTTGCATAGTTTTGATCTTTGCGATCTACTGCAATTTGAATTACAACAATGCAGTTAACAACTGCGATACGTAATTTGATCATTCCAATGCCATCGAGCGAACCGGTTGAGTCAATGGACGAAAAATTGCATATTAACCGTGAGGGCTGGAAACATCAGCAGTGGTCTGACGATTTATTACACATTCTACCGACTGCCACTAACAATGCACCATCATTGCTTCCGTTTTGTTGCTCATGCAATAGCGGCAAACATGTTAGAAGTGTTTAACCGTCTATCGCCCACCATCGATGACGTTGCATTAAACAGTCATTGAGATGGCAGTAACATGCACTACACCGTGATAGGACACTTTTCCTGGTTCCTTCTCAATTGTAAGGTATTGTTTTAGATCGATTAAAATTGGTTGCAAATGTTCGCTGTATGTTGTATTTATTTTCGTATGTTGCACGAGAAAACCCGTTACTAATTTGTGATTAATCGCGGTTGGTAAAGGTGCTATTAATAGCAGAAACCTTGATTGGCTTATCGCTATCGAAGCTGTTGTGCCGTTGTACGTGTGCTGTGCCAATTACAGGGCAAGATAAATTTACCTTCTCGCGGTCGGAAAACGCATTAAACTTCCCCTTATCGTACGAAGGAAGCGTGGCGTTATCAAAAATCGTCTCCAATGTTCGAGGTGTATACGATAAAAATAAAACTTTTCATGCTCTTATCACACCCAGGCGGAAAGGTTCTTTTCTAATCGATGACTTCACCTGCGGCTTGCGTTACCAGCTCTCTAACATGCATGACGTGTTATCGAACTTCAGTAACGATGAAGTAGTATTTTGTGAATGCCTAAAGTGCAACCATTCGTGCAAATATTGAATCGGAACGAATTTTGCTCATTCAGGATGAATATGTTTTGTTCGATGAAACATCAAATATTTAACCCAACTGAACGTTTATTTCCCTTTTCTGGCGAAATAACACTTTTTGTCTTTGTTTGGAAAAAAGGTGTCCCGTTCTTTTTCTAACCTCACCGGTACATTCATCTACCTGTACACTAATTGGTTGCCGTGAGGATCTTTTGTGGGTCAAGATATGTATTTTCTTTCCTAATGTTTTGATACCTGGCCTTGCGCCACTATCGCCACTGCCTGAGCACAATTAGAAGGTCCTATCCGTTACAAAGGTGTCTGTCTCCGTCGGCAATCCTTGTCTGTGCATGACTCATGACACTTATGAAAGCAAGCAAAAAGGCTGTAAACGATAAGATGGATAGAGAGAGAGAGAGAGAAAAAAACATGAAGTAAAATTTCATATCAAGGTAACAGACGTTAAAAAAGAAACCGCAATCCGTTTCTTGCACCAGCAAACATCGGTTCACCAAACCGGAGGAACTTTGCAAGGAGAGGTAAGTAGGTAGACCGGGGGATTTAACTAACTGTTCATTGTTTTTCACTTAACAATTGGTAACGCGTACGATAAGATATCGGACAGACGCCGTACATTAGGGTTCCAAATTTAGACAATAACTATTTCTTCACGCAACATCTTGAAAGGGAGCAAGACGACTTGGGTGTTTGTAAGGTGAATGAAAATTCAACAACATCCATCTTCCCATGTAGCTTCATCTAAGGTCACCTACAGCACTACTTAGCGAAAGTAACGTTTTGTACCCATTCGGGTAATGGGGTTAGATCATTGATCCTCAGTACTATTGGATTACCTCCGTAGATGCCGTGCGGTAACAGAAGCTTACAGTTTATTCTACTGGCCGCATAGGCCGTGTACCCTTACTAGGAAGAGGATCGAGGTAATCCGAAGTTACTTTAGATAATGTGCAAAGGAACCGTTTATGGACTGATGCCTTTTACCGTCGAACAACCCACCACCGCCATGGCGAGTAATCGCACACGGCTTTTCTCGCCATCGGAAAGCAATAAAACTTTTTGGAAGAGGACGCTATTTCAGCTTCAAAATACTTCACGGATGATGTCATATGAGACGCCAGGCTACTGACCCGGGATCCGATGACTAACGGATTGTCCCAGAACAGTCCCATTGGCAACCAACCATCTGCGATCAATTCCCTTGCGCTACAGAATCATGTCAATATATCCTAGCCGAGAGGATTTATCACTATTGTGTAGAATCACACGGGGATGATGCGTAAAAGCGTTACTTAAAAATGGTCCATCAATGACGATCTCATTGCTGCCGGAAGTGAATCCCGGAGGAGAGGATTAACGGATATCTAGAACAAGGATTATTCATAGCGTCCGTGCACTTGTCGGCCGTTGTTCACGTGATTCACGATGAGTGTCGTCGATTGTTGGTGACAAAGAACAGACCGATTCTAGTGATGTCCGGAATGTAACTCTTCTCAGCGTTGCCAACGAGCCAGTCAAACTTATTGCGTCGTTTTACTTTGTTTACTTGTCCACAGGCAACGGGGCGGAGGACCTTGGAATCGTTTCCCTCAAAAAAGGGGCCATATGGTTTCGACTGTGAGACCATGATGACGCTTGAGGGAACGAGGAAAGGGGCAGGTTAATAATGGTGAGGAAAATCGGGAAATGCTTTCTCTCTTAGTCGGTTCTTGCAAGCAGTGACGCAACCGACATACGGTAGACGATCAGCTATGCTCTTCATGCGTTGGCCCGGTTGTGATTCTTAGGTTCTGGAATGCTTTGAGGTACTTCCGTCAGGCAAGCACAACGGAACAAACGCTAATGTGCACGTTTCTTTTTCCTTCTTCTTCTTGTGACTCAGCCATACTAATCACCGGAAAGGCTGACGAGTGACATCGACTGCCGATTCGGACGCTTTGGAATGCGCTTGGTGGCAAGGGAAAGTAATGGCATTGATGATGAGTTTACCGGCTGGTGTTTAAATGCTCATGAACGCATAGATCACAGCCGGCATCCATGTTGATCTGATTCATCGAGAGCAAATATTTGCAAAGGCTAGAATGGACTGGGCCAACGGTGAGGCGTTGAGATGCTCAATATGGTCTGTCGAGTGTGTGCGCTGCGGGAAACAAAATGTCTGACAACGTTTGACATATTGACGGAATGGTGGTTATGTTTAAATTATTCATCTTTTTGATTTGCTCATGATGTTGAAGCTTTTCTCTTGCAGCGCAAAACGTATTTGAATAATTAATTGTAACCATAATGTAGAACTGTAGTGACAGATGTGGAACTTAACTGTGAACATGCCAGAGAAAATTTGCGTTTTGTTGAATGTTACCAATACTCCAAGATTCACTCTTTGTAAGACACCTTTTGAAATTTGACATTTTCTATGTTTTCTAGTAAGCAAAAATTACGCTCATATTTCACCGCACGACTGGAATTTCCAGCTTAGTATATATTTAATTAGTAGCAGAAGATATTTGAAATTTCCAATAGTTACTGATAATATATTACATAACATTTCTAGGTAATTCTTTTTTTATTGATAAAGAACAGCTCGATATTGTTACATTCCTAGGATATAACTAATATAGTTTTAAGTATTTAATAAATTAAAAAATCGTGAAAGTGTCATTTCACTGATGAAAGATTCATTTGACTCGTAAACGTGTCATTTGAATCAAATGACACTTTTCCAGGTAATTGCACTCAAGAGTGATATGACTCACCACAAAGAGTCATGACTCTTTCAAAAGTTCATCCCCCCCTTTCCCCCTGGTTAAGAATTTTATATTGAATAATAACTCTTCAAAGAATCAGTCGAAGAATACACTCATTTATGTGAGTCACTCACTCGGAGTGAGCCCGAGCACCAATCTTAATCAGTTATTATTCCCATCTCTAGATCGAAACCCAAAGTACGACAATGTGGGACAATTCCTAGGTATAGATCATCAAATTTGAATATAAGTTGAAGTATGGACAACAAGAATAATTTATTCTTGTTTCATAGCCATTTTGGTCTGGTGTTAGTATGATTTTAGTGTGATGAATTTGGTTTAGTATCTAAAAAAAAAACACATATTTTATATTTTTATATTCGACCATATGGGTTTCTACCAGAAGCATCGGAAAGTGATTTTGTTGTGCTTTTTGTTGTCCAATGTTAAATAACGTACTATTAGCACCAAAGATTCATTATGAACGAACGATTCATTAACATTACCTTCCTGGGAATTCAAACTCGTCTGGAATTCTTCCCTCTTTTCCTTCTAAGCATCTCTGCTTAGACAAAACTAATAGGAAGCTAGTATCATAAATGTTTGTCTTCCTGGTTTTACATCAACAGTACCACTGTTGATGCTCAGCCGAAAGATTTGATCCACAGACATGCTGCAATCCCTTGAAGTGAAAGTGTAGCATAGGAGTGTTGCAGGAAGCATCCTTGAGGTGCCACACTTCAAGGTGAAACATACCATGCGCCGCCATTTCGTGTCTGTTTATGGAAATGTTTCTGTGCGCTCCTGACTGTTCATTTACAGTCGATCGGTTTGTTTACCGGTGGATCGACGTCTTGCCTTCTTCGTCGATCTTGCGGGCCGGAAGATCAACAGTACAGCGAATCGTCAGACAGATCGGCACAGATTTAACCTAGGGCCCGACCATACCATGACTCATACAGTGCCAGAACCGTTCGTTTGCTTTCCATTTCGGTTCGATGCGCATGAGGTGCTAAAGCATCGGTGCGAGCCACTCAGACATCTCAGACGCCTGAGTGTGTGAGTGTTTCGTTTTTTCTTCTTCTTTTCTTTCCATTAGATCGAAAATAAACGTACGCACAAGCATCGGAGGATCGATTCGGCATCGAACCGACATCAGCTGCCTTTAGCGCTCGTGTGTTTCATGATTGATTAGCACCAAACTGAATGGTCGGTAGGGTAGCCCCATCCGCACGCAGTGTCTTCGGTGCTTAGCTGTTGGTCACGGGACAGATGAAAGAATTTCGTCTTGCGCAAAACGGCCACGACAGTCACCACGAGAGTGGGAGATGCACGCAACTAGAAGGACAAAGCGTGTGAATCATGCACGTTTTCGTCGGGTTGTCGCTTGACACCTTTCATGGCCGGACGCATTCGTGCAATGGCCGCTGACCGTATAACCCTTTGCTGGATTTCGGTACATTTTTACTGAAAAGAATCCCGGCGTTGTTATGGTAATTAATTTTACCATTTTTTTATTGATAAGTTTGGAAGGAAGACAAGAAACTAAAATTAATGAAAACATAACGTGAATAATAAATGGTACAATGGATAAAACCAACAGTATAGAATCATAGTCCACAAAAGGGTTATAAAGGTATCGCGTAGTCGGTAGTTGCGGATATTCACCAAGCCCCAAAAAGGTGGAGCAGAGAACTCGAAGCATTTTGCCAGTCACCGAGATTCCAGCCACACGCGACACACGATCATGGATCACGCGGAAAACGAGCCCGAACCCAACCCTGGACGACCTGCAGGCATCCGGTGTGACACTTGGAGAGGTCGCCTGTGCTAAAAGGCAAATGCGAATTGTAGAACTGACCGAACGAACAAATGGCCCCGATCGCTCAATTGTTCCCAAAGGGGGTCGACTGTGATCGTCGGTATGGGTACCCCGGGACAGCTCAACGCGGTCAGTATTAGATCATCCTGCTGCTCATTACTCATAGCCGTGTCTCATTATCTGTCGGGCGGAATTTATTTGCTTTATTTTCGTTTGCTCCCGTTGCGGCCCCGCCGGAGCAAACGTCGTCCTGTTGTGTTCGTTTCTGTCGTACGGACGTAAAACCCACCCTCGAAGGTACATATTTAACTGCAGTCGTCGCTCGACGATCGTCGTCGCTCAAGGATTATTCTTTGTTGGCTGTGTATGAGTCACATCTCCGACCATCAAGATTGCTGGTCCAAGGATGGCATGAATCGGTGTCGGTTGCTTTTAATTATACCAATTTTTACGTTATTTTGAATATGAGATGGGAAGTTTTTTGTTCTGAAAAGACTGCACCATTGGAAGGCATTGCAACAGGGGTGTTTGACGCATCACCATCATCAAAGTTGCCGACATAAGTTAGGTGACCAAATTAGCACCCAACACCCTTCTTTGTCAGTGTTCTTAGTTGTTCTGCTGATGCAACTAAGTTGAGATCATAATTAGGTCATTGTTGGCCAGACGATTCCCATGATGTGGTTGGAAGGAACTGATTCGAACCATGGATCAGTTTACTTCTTCCATTGGGGTGGGAGATATCCATGCCTCACGATTGTTGCAACTTGGACGGAAATTTACGTTCGGGTAGGTCATGAATCACAGTGCAGCGTCTAGATCATGTTGTAACAAAGCGTACAAAGCTGGTCATTAGTTTGTTATTTAAAGTTTTCAAACGAACGGAGAATACTTCCGACTTTTGTCGATAGTAGATGGTTAGATTTTAGGGTAATAATCTTTCAACATTATGTTTGTTCGTGTAACGCAATAAAAGATAACAATAGACTTTATTTACCAGCGGCAAGCGTAACCGGCGGGTGCGGTAAACAAAAGTGAGTCACATTTTTGTAACATTTTGTAACAGGCATGTGATCACCTAGCGCGTCAAACAGTGTAATCAATTTACCCGCAGATCGGCTTTTACATGACAAGTACATCGGCGAACACGTAAACATGTCGTCATGCTGACAGAATTTGTCATTCGAGACCAAAATTGGGACGCTTTCCGTACGCAATGAATAAAAATGATTCCACCTGTTCCACGTGAAGCCGATCGTGAATCCAGCGTTGCTGTGACTAATGCACCTGCGAAAGAGGTGCAACCAAAGTAACCAAGGTGCCCCTTTTAAGGGTCAGCAATGGGTCGCACGAGTTTCGGGGCCAGTCAGTGCCCGTATTGCACCGGGTGCAATGTACGAATGATGACTAACGTGGGTGGCGCTTGGCCTAGTAGATATTGAGGTTCCGCGGGGTTGAATCTTCAAGTGATCGCGTTTGAATTTTGTGCGAATCGGCTTCAATTCACGTTATAATGCCTGTCATCATGGTGTGTGAGTCAATTGTCGCAATGAATCCTGTCGGCAACGGTAAGGATGCGCAAAACCGTAAAAGATCCCAACCCATGATGAATGTCCCTAAACGAGGAGATGACAACAATGGGTTGGTTGTTGGTCAGGTTGTGCACCTGTCACAGTCAGTGATGGTGCGTTAATCACCACCCAGTAGGAAGGGGTCACACTTCAGGGGTGGTTCAGTGGTTTCGTTTGCTAATTTTAACACAACCCGAAACGCTCCTTCCGATTTAATCGCTTTTCAGACGACATTTACATAAAGGAAGGAGAATGAAATAACAACAACCAAAAAAAAGCCCCTCGCAGTAAACGATCTACAGCTGTTGCCGTTAATGCTAACGTGCCAGACTTGCTTCACCGGTGTCTATAGTCTGCTAGAGCACAAATTGAGAAATGAAAGGTGTCAATGCGTACCGTAGTGACAGAATTTTATTGCATTTGGCTGTGAGTAGGATTTTAAGTAATCCCATCATTACCTAACAACATACCAATTCGTGGAAAAGGAGCAAGTGGACTGTTGTTAACTGCTAGCTACAAAACAGAAACAGATGGTTGTAAATTATGTGATCACACGTAGAACGAACTGGTTTAAATCACAAACCCATCCTCCCCGACATCTCCACCCATGTGTGTATATATTGGTAATCCAAAATGGCATAATCAAACATCCTGATAGGGAATGTGACAGACGGGCGTAAAGATAAAGATTCATGTGTAGAAACGGTGAGCTGTACGCATAACTTCCGCCAGGCTCATTAGTAATGCATCCCATGTGTTCGCAAAGGCACGTCAGTCATTTCTTTGATCTTTTCAGCAGTGACTCAGAAAGCACTTCTACTTGATCGTGTCACCGATGGCTCAGTGTGTTGGAATGTTCGCACACTTTGTTAGATGAGAAGGAGAATAGAATGATTACAATCATTACTTTAAGATGTAAGATTAGTTACATTGAAAATCAGGCATGATCGTGTGACACAGTCAGATTATTAACAAAATGCCACAGTGGCTCATTAATTTTCCTGCATGTGTCTGTCAACTTACACATGGTACAATTAACACTGTTATTAGATATAGTATCAGTTGATATAAAGATGATAGGTCTTTTGGTAGAATATATTATGGCTTGAAAATCTAGCATCCACGCAATTTGTTTATCATGAAATGTGGTTCAGATATTTCACTGTGCTCATAAAACTACGAATGATCAGTAGCTCAGTTGTCGCTATAAAGCTGCAAATCACAGCACATTTCGCAATTAAGTATCGTTAAAATTTTATGCGAATAGAATGTTGATCTTTCACATCCAATGACTCATAACCTACGTGCGTTACTGTACGATGCACCCGTGCGATCTCCGTGCGAGTTGGTGAAGTGTTGCTAAATTTATGTTCTTCATCTCCACAGAATTGAAAATAAATCTCAAATTGCCAGGTACTACACATACATATAAACCATTCTACTTCCCGGTTTTGTTTGCGGCGAAGTACAAATGACCAATCAGCACGCAAATGACACGTTGGTAGCATAAAAAAAAGTGCACACCTTGCTATCTTCCGGGCCGACGAATAGGCGCCTGCGTTGGTACGGACCAAGATTCGCTTCCTAATAACACACGATCAACTTCATCGAGTGACGCGGGTGACCATGAACATGGCGCGCAGTTGTTGGTGGTGGGGTACACGCATGCAAAAACAAACGGAAAGGAAAGGTGTGCGTACGGCAAAGGAATCAACGATAAGTGAGCAAGAAGTCACCACACTGATGACTCAGGTTCGTTGTACCAGCTCAGGCTTCGAATGACCTTTTCGCGGAAGTGCTCGGGTGCGTTTTATCGAACAGTTCCCACCACCAAGGACGCTTATTGAGGACTGGTTTTCAAAGCTTTCTTGTGACGAGCCCTAAATAAAAATAGGCATAGGTTGATGATAAGGGGTGTGGAGCAGATACCTCCCCGCTGATGGAAATGAATGGTGTGAGGGCGACGGGAATGGAAAGGGAAGTCGGAAACAATCCAAGAGCAACGATCCCGGGCGGTGTATAATGTACGATTAAAGAAGGTGTCCATTGGCGAAGGTCAGCTCCACAAGCAGAGGCTCGAGTGGGTTGCAGCAATACGGAAATTTTTATCTCCGATCATACCGATCACGCACCCCCGGATGATGTCGAGTGATTGTGCGCGAACAATGGTGCAGTTTTATCTGGACGGGTTAAAGAAAACCTTCGCTTTCGCTAAGTATCAATCGAGAAGTGAACAATCCTTGCAGTAGAATATACGGAAGTTTACTTCCAGCTGAGTGCTTGCAGATGTCGGAAATGGAAAACCGTGAATCATGCGTGCCACTATCGGGAAGGAATTATTGAACTGTGTTTTCTTCTTCTCATTCTTGCCTGATGCTAGACGGTTTACTGTCGATGCTTTCTTGAAACTCTCCACCGAAAAGATGATGAATCAGTCCGTTAGAATCAGTGGATGGTCATTAAATTAGGAATTCTCGCCGCCAGCCAGACGGCCCGGGAATATCCGTTCGCAAACAGCGCTTCCCCTCTTCGGTGCGTCTATTGTTACACACTTTAATGGGATTTTACCATTCAAAAAATGTCTTTCGCTTGAAATGACGCGACCGTATCAGTGTGGAGTTTGTGGGGTTTTTTTTGGAAAAAAGAACTTAAACACCACAGCACACAAATGTGGAAGCGAATTCGTAATGTTTTGTTTACGGTTCGAACCCCTTTCGGTGGAACGGAGAGGGATCGTAAAAAAATATTCATTTAGGTACGCTGTGGGGGATAAAATCAACCAGAAAATAAAAATGTTTTCAACGTAACAAAAAACAAAAAACAAAAATCTCTCATCATCGCGATCCCATCCGTCTGCGAAGTTGGTCGGCTTAACGTGTTGCTTCAGATTTATGCATAACTAACGAAAGAAGTACAAAAGAAAAAAAACAATACATACCTTCGACACTAAACTATTGAAGCAAACGAATGGTAAATCTGGAAAAAGACACATTTTAATTGTGATTTTTGAACGTTGCAAATCTTCAAGATGCTCCTCAGTGAGACAGGTTAAACAAATTAACTCTTCGTTACAGTCCGTGTAGCAAATGAAGTTGCTATTATTGCATACCTTTATGATTTAGTGCATCCCAATCTGCAAGTGCCATTTACAGTGCAATAAAACACATTTCTCATTAGCAGTAAAACGAATTGCTTATATGAAAGGTATGCAATAGAGCTCAACATAAAAGCGGAACATGCGTTGTACCTTCTTTCAACAAATACATTCGCTATAGTAATTATCATTTATGTTTATAGCAATAATCATATTACAAGCGTTTAATTTTACCTTCTCCAGCGTTAGACATCTTGAGAGTGCATGAACGATTATTGGTCTACGGTTGTCTGGATGGTTTTCCATACAAAATTGCAAAGATGTGACTTAACGTTTCTAAAGGACATAACGTTAAAGGAGCTGTAACATTATTTTTTAAGCGTTTTTAAGCATTCATAAATTTAAATAATACACCAACGATCCACATGTAACTTTTGGGTTTAGTGTGAGTAATTGTGACTTTCTTGTAACTAATCAATTATGCCTTCCGTCAAGCATTTTCAGAATTACAATACTTGTGAATCACAGCAAGATGAGCAAGGTTCCTCAACTTCTCAAAGTAACGAGTTCTGAAAGTTTAGTTACGTCGGAGATGTACTAATTTAGTAAGATCACGAAGAAACGATCACAAATACAGGTGCATACCTGTCCGAATGAATTGCGTATGAATCACTGGTACAGCTTCGGCAATATGGTTGAAGCTGTAGAACTATTGCTGCACGTGTATATGTATTAAATCCATCGAGAAACGCGTGACAGGTTAACAAACAAAACGAAATCACACATCAAGGGATTGTGCTGTAGCCGATGATGTTATAGAAATTTGGTGAATCGATTAATGAGTTATCATGAAACCGATCATCGCCTCCTGATCAGTGTCAATATCATGTATGTAAAACACATGTGTGTGCGTGTGGGTTTGTATTAGGATTAATTAGGCATCAATACAAGCAAGGTGTAGCAGAGTGAGGGAGGAACAATGGGTGGTTGGTAGGAGTGGAAAAAAACATTTTTACAACTAATCAAGAACGTCCAGCAGGTGCATCATGGAGCGGATCGCTCAGCTCGGACTCGTAACTCCCCGCGCGATGATTCACAGCGAACGGGAACAAAACCGTCTGTGTCATACGGTTAATTGGCTTCGGGGTGTCATGCTCGGTGTTTGCAATTAGGAAAAAATCATTCATCATGCGAAAAGGTCGTCACGGTAGCGTAATGAAGGTCGCACTGGTGGTGGCGGATTTGAACCAGAGTTCTTGCTTGCGTCGACACAGCCACACTGACTCACAGTCGTAGATTTCGCAGTATTTTGTCACCTGCTTATGAGTCGCTGTTTGTGGTGAAACGTCATGTTTGCTATCAAGCAAAACTAGTTTCGATAAGCTGAAATAGCGTATCGAATGTGTGCCTTCCAGATCGTGGCGGAGACCGCAACGGTCCGCAGAACTACCTTTGGTCACAAATTTGCCCAATAGCTTCATTCGATGAGGTCTACGTAACGTTGTGATGGAGATCGGTAATAGTTCAACTAAAACTTTTCGATTACAGAGGACAATGGAGTGAAACTACTTACTTACTTACCAGGCGTTATAATCGCTTTTAGATCTTGGCCTGCTGCAGGAGTCCTCTAAACCGCTCACGATCGAGCACTTTCGTCTGCCAATCCATTAACGTGGCTTTTTTGGTGAATGCATCAACGCTCTAATTCCATCTCAGTTTTGGTCTGTCCACGTGGACGACTTAAAAGGACTTTAGGGCGCCCTTCGCGTCTTCGAATTCGCGTCTAATTCATGGTGTGAACCACTAGTTTCAAATATTTCTCAGATCAGTACGAGATCGTGTTGCGATGATTTGCAAGTACTTATTTTTCCGTTTCCATGACTTATAGGTGCCACTAAATACCCTTTTTACCCATCCTTTATTTGTATTTATTAGGGTAAAATTTTTTTACTGATTCAAGGTTAAAGAAAATAGTTATTAGTAAAAACAAGAACAAAATTCTTGAATATTTACATCACTAAATAACTAAAAAAATATTCTAGTTTCTTTTTTATAACGCAAATTAGACTTGAGCTGGATTTAAAAAATATAAAGTTTTGAGAAGAATTTTTCATTTCAATGTTTGTTTTATTGCTGTACTTGTTATCGACAAGTTTCTTTATTGGTGATATGTCATTGAGCACTATTTGTTTTTTTTTCCAATTTTTATTTACAAAGTAATCAGTTAGGGAACTAGCAATCACACCATTCTACTCCATTGGATGTTGATGACGGTTTGCTCGTGCTACATTTTTTTTGCCATCGATCGGCTTGACAAAAACGATTTCATATGAACAAAGCGCATTTATATTGATCGTTGCTCAGGGGTTAGAAAACTATAATTTTTTTTATTGTGCGGAAGGAAGCCCTGGAGAATTGTACTAGTTGACACATATTTATCAAGTAAATAAATTGATTTATAACCTAAATACAATACAACCGTTAACTTTATCATGCTTCGAAGCTGTTGGATGGTTTTAAGTATATTATAAAGACTAAAAAAAACTTTTAAAATTTAAATTAAAAAAAAATGAACTCTAAAAAATAATTCAATTGCTTTTAGGTGACGTCGTGATTTTAGCAAATAAACATTAATAACTTATTTATCTAACTTCAAGAAAAATTAAGAACGAAACAAAAAGAAAGACATAGAACAATTATGGCAATAAACAACAAACCATAATTCTTAAACAAACAAGCTAGACAAAACATAAGCTCTCTACATTCTGAATAATTTCTACATTTTATGTATTGATAGTAACAAACCGCTCTTGAGCGAAATGTAAAAACAAAATGGAAGCATTATTATATTTGTATGTAAGCACTGAGCTTTGTTGCATGGCTTTACTCATGGCATGGCATCAATAAAAGTGGATTTTTGGTTCAAGAAAGTCTTCATTCATTATATTACAATTGATAGCTAATGAATGTACCGATTGATAGCAATTTATTGTACAAAAATTAAAACAAGAATCAAAAACTAAAAAGTTTGAGCGGTTTCATTTTGTCGAACCCTGGTTTCGTCCTCAACAGGATCTATTAATCGGTATTATTAGCACTCCACAATTGATAAAACCATAGAAAACCACACAGAAAGGTTTCTCATTTTACTTCCGCAGCAGTTCATATTTATACTGCAATGGATACATTTTATTGTAGTCTTTCGTTAATATAAGTTATGATTGTAGATTGTAGACCATTCTCCTGAGAATGAAAAAAATTGTTATGATTACGACAGAATACATGAAAAGGTTGTAAATGACGCTTTAAGGATCATTGTGTTTAAAGTATGAATAATAGGGAAATATTTCCAAAACTGAGTCATACAAGGAATCGTCATTCAAAATTGCTATAAGCGCAAATTACTTTTGTGCTTCGTGAGTTGTGTGAAAGATATTGGTGTTTATTGAACTTGTAGGATGAGGTATTGCAAGTGTATTTAATGGAAAAAATGTATGTACACAGTTTAACGCTATGGCGTTAGTGCTGTTTTACCATAGTCATTTACATGAGAGTTTTGAAAATAGCAATACTAATCATCAACATTTGCAGCTATCAATGTAATGGTCCGAGGCCATTGCATACCATATCCAATTAAATTTTCTGACACAATGAACTTGACATATTGTTTGTGCATACGTTGTACAGAAAAGCTCCTCATTGAAAGTATTTGAAGAAAAAAAAAACATTGAACATGTGTTCCCCAATTGCTAGCCGAACGGATATGCCAACGGATATGAGTGTATAGTAATTGAGTGTAATAAAAGTTGCATGAGTGTTGTCGTCCCTAATGGTCAAAACTCACTAATTGGCAAGCATTTAAAAAAGGAGTTACCAATGAAGATACAATCATTAGTAATCTGGTAGTAGTAAACCTTTTTCAACAATTTTGTGAATTGTGATGGAGTGCAGCAATAGGAAGGGACAGTTTCCTCTGATAGATCTTACTATAAGAGGGCTCAAAAAGATTCGTTTTTGGAACGAAACACCTGGACAATCGTTTCCGACTATTGGTTGGATCATTGTTATAACCTATCCAATTGCTTGGCTTGTTCCGAGTTGGCTGTTTATAGTGTCCTCGCAGAACGACCTAACCCGTTTGATGAAGGCAGTCAATGAACAGATTGTGTTCTTTGCTATCTTTTTCAAGTTGTGTGCTTTTGCTTTGAATTTTCGTCGTTGGGAACAATTGTTTTACGATCTACAACGTGCGTACACCACCGTTATGGTTAATCCGAACATGGATGTGCAACGGATTATAGGACATGTGGAAAAATCGTCATACTATCTAACCAAATGGTATGGTTCCGTGTTGAACTTTAACTGTGCTTTGTACGGATCATTGCCAATGCTGTTAGTAGCGGTAAAGTATGCTATTACTGGATCGTATGATGTACCACTTTCGACACCAATCGAGGCAAAGTATGTATGTGCTAATTGTAGTATATATATAAAAACGAATCCTTGTACAACGTTTCGCTCTTGTTTAGTTATTTCATCCCAGGTATCCGTACTAACTTTTGGATCTGGTTTCCACTTGACATTATGTTGAATGTATTGCTGCAGATTGATGCGATAGCTTTATTTTTCATTGAATGTTTCACGTGGAACCTTGTGCATGCTACATCATGTTTGTTCAGAGTACTTCAAATTCAAGCTAACGAACTTGCGCGTCATAATGAACGTGATGATGACTGGACTACCAAATTTACGAGCTTTGTAACGTTACATGATTCCGTACTAAGGTAGTATATTGGTGTGTAAAATTACGTTTTTAAACAACTAATTTTTTTCTTTACAGTTCTTCTCAGACATTGGATAAGATTCTGAGCATCCAGATGTTATTTATTTATTTGTCAACCGTTTTCGCATTGTGTCTAATGATGACTGTGCTCTCCTTGGTAAGATACTGTACAAGCTCATCGAACGTTTCTTTCGATCAAGAATTCGAACTCTAATTTACAGGCTTTCAAGGATATGTATCTGTTGGTTGCTATGAGCTGCGTCATCGGATACTGTCTATTTCAAACATTTTCCTTCTCTTATCTGGGTACCGAGCTCATAGTGGAAAGTGGTGCCGTGGCTGAAGCTATTTTTCACAGCACATGGTATGATCACTGTGTGAACAGACAGAAAGATCTTTTCTTTGCGCTTATGCGAGCTAACAAACCGGTTAGATTAACTGCCGGAAAATTATTTATCGTAACACGAGACTCTTTCACAGTGGTTCGTATGAAACTTTACTTCAAACCTTCATCTATTGAGTAACCTTACAATAATGTTCATAATACTTTGTAGGTGATTAAACAGTCGTACACCATCTTTACATTGATGTCCCAGCTTCTGGAAAATAATGTTAATTGAAATTCAAAATGTACATTTCACTGAGAATGGTGAGAATAACATTTTCTGATATCAGTAGTACATATTAAATGACACCTTACAAAATCGCAAAGCAACAAAAACTTATTGCTTAAAATATTAAACTAACATCACTAATATTTCACGCACCTTATGCCAAACTCTCAAAGCCAGAACTATTCTGTAGAAAAGAGCAAACAGGCACGACAAAAAATAAAACAAATAAATTGAATGCAAATAAATCCGTTTTTAGTTGAAAAAAGTTTTAATTGCAAAAAAAACGAAGCCTTTTGCAAAATAGTGTAAACAACATTCATCAAGCGAAAAGGTTGTCACGGTAGCTTAATGAAGGTCGCACTGGTGGCGGATTTGAACCAGAGTTCTTGCTTGCGTCGATACAATCACACTGACTCACAGTCGTGGATTTCGTAGTATTTTGTCACATGTATATGAGTCGTCGTTTGAGGTCGAAAGGAATGTTTGTTATCAAGTGAGACTAGTTTCGATAAGCTGAAATAGCGTATCGAATGTGTGCCTTCCAAATCTTGGTTACAATCTTACGGCATGCGGCATAGCCCGCAACGATCCACATGACTACATTTAGTATCAACTTTGTGCAATAGCTTCATCCGATCAGTTTTTATATAACGACGAGATGGGGTTTTGGGTTGTCTAGTTTTTTTTTAATATTTTATTTTTTTTAATTCTTCTTTTTGGCTTAACGACCTTACAGGTCACGCCGGCCATTTCTGGCTTACTAGACTTATTTTACCACGTAGCCGGATAGTCAGTCCTTGCTACAGGGGAACGGTCCGGATGGGATTTGAACCCGGTCCGGCCATGTGGACTGACGCCGTTTATCACCACCGGACCGCCCATTTTTTTTAATTATCAGAGATTAATAGTGAAGTAATTACAGGGCTATTGCGGTGTTGAATACCACCCAAAAAATTTTCTCCCAGAAACTACATGATAGACTTGTCCCATCAGTGGCGTATTAACCTATGGCCGAATGGGGCGGCCGCCAGGGGCCTCGTCGATCGGGGATCCTGTAAAATGTTGAACAACAATTACCGCCCTCCCGTTCCAGATTGATCGCCATGTGCATCAAAGAACGCTTGCTAATTCTAGAGGGCCTTAAGCTTGTTACTAGGGCACCCAAAGGAATCCCCACTCCGCGGTCGGCATTTCGAAAATAAACAACCCCTCCATGAAATTGTTAGAAAACTTTTCACGACTCCACCGTCCTCCGATCTTTCCAGGAGCCTCACAGGAAAAATCCGTCCCAGCAGTTTTGGAATCAATAACCGCATTATTTGCTCTAAATATGTCCATGAACACCCCGCGCCCCCTTGACAAAGTTGACACTAGAGTTCCTTCAGGCCCAAATTACCATTCCGCTTAAGGCCATTTAGTAACTTTATCAGCCACTGTGTCCCTTTCGTAGGAGAAATAATTGGATACTATCAGAGAGGATTCCGTAACGGAAAATCAACCATGTGAGAGATCGTGAGGAAGATGACGGAGCAACAGATCCGATCCGATGATAGCCAGGGTAAAGCCGTATGGAAATAATCAACATCACATGTCAGGTGACGAAGGATGGAAAACTCTCAGGACCCTTTGCTACCACGAAGGATCTGCGCTAAGGAGATGGACTAGCTTGTCCACTCTTCAATCTAGGGAGGCCCATCCGGAACGCAGAGGTGAAAAAATCGGGACTATAAGTAAATCCTGATCCTTGCTAATGACATCGACGCCCTTGATTTACGTTTCTTCTATGTAGCGGACGCTTCTCAATGAATCGACCACACGGCAGAAAATCTAGGGTTAGAGATAAACGAGACAAAAACCTCGTTGATGGTGGCATCAGCAGTGGGCCTGCTAACAACTAGTGATGGGTTATACGATTCATTTCACGGCTCGACTCGGAATCAATTCTTGCTCCTTGGGTGCAGCGGGTTCCTACCGACACGTAAATACAAGTTTTTTTTTAATTATTCACACACTTATCTCGCTTTTTACATCAAACTCACTTTACGTTTTATTGAATAAAACTCGACAAATAAATCGTCATGTGTACCTACTTTGATTGATTTATTCGTTACAATTTCAACGTTATTCGTGTGGAAAAAATGGCCTTTCTACTTGATGACCCCGTAGGAAAAACAGAAAAGAATTCGTAACATTGGCCAGAGGCCACCTAGCGAAACGAAAAGTAGCGGTAAACTTAATATAAACTACTTATACCCTTCTCAATACATATTTCTTTGTTGTACTTCAGGTATTTGGTTTAGCACCGTAGGTTTTTTTGGTGGTGTTAATCCAAAATCATCAATTAGTATTGATAACGGCGTTGGTCGAACTTCTTGACTTTACGTAGAAAAACGTTACTTTAGCTGGGTAATATGCGACCGTATAACACGATGTGCTTCTTGAATAAGAACATTGTAATTCACAGTTCCAATTTTCTCGAGGATGGTTGCTGGTTTCCACAGCCAGGAATTAGCTTTATGAACCTTAGCATATATATGTACTAGATTTCCCACCTGGAAATGTCTTCTGACTGCGCCATGTTTCTTGTAGAAACCATCGTTTTGCTTTGTTCTATTTCCATTTAAGACGCTGGTTGGAGTAGAGCGATAAACTTGCAAAAAGATGTTTAATGCTTCTTCTAATGTTTCTCCTCCCGCGCGAAGATTATTGAAGTTTTAGCAACATCAGCGAATTTTCATTTGATCCGGAAAATGGAATTATCTTCGTAAAGTGGTTCAGCCGTTATGAAGAACTCTTCAATTCGGATGCTCTCTATCTCTCTCTCTTTCTTTCTCTCTCTCTCTCTTTTTGGCTTAACGACCTGGTCCTGTTGTGAGGAACCGGCGTCGTTCATCACATACACCACCGGGCTGCCCCTTCAAAATTATATTAGATTTGAACTAAGTCCTGCATAAGAAAAAAATCACTCATTCATTCTCCTTCAGTATACACATCACTTATTTTTAAATGCCTTTATATAAGTTTCTTGTTTTTGATACATTTAAACGAAATTTCTATAAAATCTTCAATAATTCATACGTCTATAAGGTCTATTTATGACCAAACCAAGGTCCGAACAATTTGCATATTTTTAATTTATTTGAAAACCATTTAACCGGTTGTTACATTGACCCTGTACTGTTACATGACAAATATGTTGCTGAGTGCAAAATTATTTTGGTACTTCGTTTATTGTGTCAAAAAAGATTTGTTGTTTATATACCTTAGTTAATTGCGACTTAAAAATAAGGACTAACAAACCTGTTAAAATATTTATAAGCGGCTGCGATGCTATGTTCTTTTACCGTAACATTTGTTTGGACTGCTTATGTGTCCAGAAATTAGCAATAAGTGCCTGGGATCAATGATGCATTATTACAAATCAATATAAAGCACCGGGGTGATTACATAGGAGTTCCAATTAAAACTCATGTCGCAGTTACCTTCACTAATTGTAAGCACATTGTGTAGAAAAAATTCCAGACATTTCCAGTGCATAGGTAGGAAGATACACAGGATAGCATCATAGAATAATGAAAAATGGACGACTTTCGCCTATCGAGAGGGTAGCAGTTGCTTAATTAGAAAGGATATAAAATAGGAGTTACCAACGAAGATGCAATCATTTGCAATTTCGTAGCAGCAAAACCATTTTCAACAATTTTGTGAATTGTGATGGAGTGCAACAATAGGAAGGGACAGTTTCCTCTGATAGATCTTGCTATAAGAGGGCTCAAAAAGATTCGTTTTTGGAACGAAACACCTGGCCAATCGTTTCCCACTGTAGGTTTGATCATTGTTATATCCTATCCAGTTACTTGGCTTGTACCGGGTTGGCTGTTTATAGTGACCTCCCAGGATGACCTCACTCATTTGATAAAGGCAGTGAATGAACAGATTGTGTTCTTTGTTGTATTTTTTAAGTTATTTATCTTTTCAATAAATTTCCGTCGTTGGGAGCCACTGTTTTACGATCTACAACGTGCGTACACCTCCGTTATGGATAATCCGAACATGGATGTGCAACGGATTATAGGACATGTGGAAAAATCGTCATACTATCTAACCAAGTGGTACGGTATATTAATGAGCATGGAATGTGCAGTGTATGGAATATTACCGATTATATTAGTAGCAGTCAATTACGCTATTACTGGATCATACGACGTACCGCTATTGACACCGCTCGAGGCTAAGTATGTGAAAGGCGCAATGTACATAAAGATGCAACATCGAACGATCGTTCCTGTAGTTATTTCATTCCAGGTTATCGTACTAACTTCTGGATCTGGCTGCCTTTCGACATTGTGCTCAATGTTGTGTTACAGATGCATGGAATAGCTATATTTTTGACTGAATGTTTCACATGGAACCTTATCCATGCTACCTCATGTTTGTTCAAAGTGCTGCAACTACAAGCTGAAGAGCTTTCTGATGAATGTGGACGTAAAGATGACTGCCGAGAGCTCAAATTTACGCGCTTTGTAACATTGCATGATTCTGTTTTACGGTACGATGTTGGTTTATAAAAGAACTTTATAATGGCCGTGTCGTGACTTCCACCCATTTCTTTCACTGTCCTGACCATTTTCAGCAAGACAAATTCAAATTTTAGAATCTTTCTTTTTTTTATTATTTTTGACACGATCCGTCCACTTACACGTCCGTCCAAAAACTGACTGTCCTTTCGCTCAACTTACTCATCGTCGCTCGATCCTCTCTCCTGAAGGATCTTTTTCGTTTTCTCACTCAGGATTTCCAGATCCTCTCTTGTGCAGCTTCTCTCACGTGTTGACAGCTAATCCTCTCGCCCATGATGAATTTTCAATTTTTTCTCTTTCTTACTCTCCAGATTTCTTAATTTCTCTACCATATTTTATTCTATTCTCTACAGGCCGCTTTTCATATATCTTTTATTACAGCGTTGCCCGGACACTAGAGCAGATACTAAGGATTCCGATACTATTGCTCTATATGTCAACTATTCTTGCGCTGTGTCTCATGTTGATTGTGCTTTCTTTGGTAAGATACGATGCATGCTCTCTGAGCTAGTGTTGAAAAAGTTCTTCAAAAAAAAGGATCGGTTCGGAACTCGATTTTTTTTAAAGTATCGAATCGTGAACCTAGGTTACAAAAGATCGATTATATATATTTATTTTTTCCATTTTTTCCAAGTTATGCCCTACATATGAATCACAAAGTTTCTTTTAATTACATTTTCTTATTAGTAGTTTGTAATGAGGGATTTATTTTAATTTTTATAATTATGGTTTATAAAATTGTTGTTCGATTTTTTTTTCGGTAACATTCTCCTACTTTGTTCTGTGCAAATATTTCCAGCTTTAAAAAAAATCCGTTCACATAGCACATAACTTGCTGGAATAAATAAATGGAGAAATATCAATATTGAATGTGCTTCGTAACGTGGAAATAAGTATTCGATTCTTTAATACGACACATAAGCGATGCTTTAAAGCAAATTCGAGTGTCGTCGATATTTATTTGTAACGCATTATTCGCGTATCTTGAGTAATTACTGTGCAAAAAAAGAACTCTACTCTGAACGATAATTATATTAAAGGATTTCATTCTTGTTCTACAGGCTTTCGAGGACGTGTATCTGTTGACCATAATGGTTAGCACTCTCGGATACTGTCTTTTCCAAATATTTTCCTTCTCTTATCTCGGTACCGAGCTCATAGTGGAAAGCGGAGCCGTGGCTGAGGCTATTTTTCACAGCACATGGTATAACCAGAATGTTCAAAGGCAGAAAGAAATTTGTTTCGTTGTGATGCGTGCTAACAAACCAGTTTATTTAACTGCAGGAAAGTTATTCACCGTGACACGAGATTCCTTCACTGAGGTTCGTATGAATCGTTTTTTAATCCTTTTTTCAAGGGTCTGAGCGTATTTATTATATTTTTATAGGTGATTAAACAAGCATACACCGTGTTTACATTGATGTCCCGGTTTTTGAGTGATAGTGTAAATTGAAAAGATATGTAATAATATATTTATTATTTATATGCGATTATTTTTTTTTACAATGCAAGTTCTTGTAATCAACTTCTTGTTACATGTAATCAACATGTAATAAGCGTTTTTATAGACACACCTCCCCAACATCACAAATCAATAACACTACCCACCGCTAAATGATGTTACTGTAGAAGATAGTCAAAAACACTTGGTAGCAAAGCAATCAATACATTTTTAATTACAATCGAGCATGCCCGGGATAAGGCAAAGGACGAAGAGGAAATGCCTTGTGAAAATTGTAATCACTTCAGCCTTCTGTGGCTGACAATACGGCTAAAGCCGTGATGATGGAAAATAAATAAAATTAAAATAAACATTTTCAATTAATTATGACCTATTTGTCACAGTATTACATTGTTTTTAATTTATTATTAATTTTCTAATACCACCTCCCATGTGCTGCTATTATAATTTTAAAGAAAATGAATTAATAGCAACAGAAATATATATTTTTTAACACTTATAATTTAAATTTTAAGCAATGCACAAATAAATTGAATCATTTTGCAACGCATCTGCAATACGCCTGAATCTATGCAATACGCATCAGATTTTTTCCAAAAATCTTTTTTTTTTTTTGGATCAATAATATGGACTCTTTTGCCATAAATCTCTTTTAGTGGTATCGCGTATTTAACCGTAATGTATTATCACAATTCAAGATATCTCAATTTTTTTAGTAACACAGTTTCTTTACATCACACATTAAAAAAAACTTCGTTGATCCGTTTGAAAGAATTCACAGGTTCAAACCAATAATTCCTTCTCGTTCAAAATTCAAAATGACACCTTGAAATATTTCAAGCATGCTCAACGTAACTCACCACCAGATGGTGCTACTGGGAGAAAAGAACAACCAAACACATGGTAATATAATTTAAATGCTACTCGTACGAACCAAACGAAGAATGTCATATGTTAAAAAAAAAACTTATTTTGCTCCAGCAAAATCAAAAATGACGATTTCGGTCTAGTTTTGTGCAATTTTAGTTGGTGTAAGGTGAATATTTAGCCCTGCATAGGTGGATACACGCTTCAGGGAAGTTTTTAACCGAGACCGAGCGTATTATTTAGAACTTGCTTATCGCACGCGCTATCGCATCGGTTCAACTGAACGATTGTCCATTCAAATACCGTCTTTAAACAGACTTTGCAAAATAGAATTGAAAACCATTCCCCTAATGAACTGCAGTAATAAATTATTTATTACGGATGGTTTATACCGCAACCAATACGCGCAATGACAGATAATGCAATACTTGATAAGAAGTGTGAATGGTAGGTAGGAAAAATAGACTCCCCTTACCGTATATCTTTAACGTTAATTATACTTTTCGGTATTTATTCTCTCTTCTCCTGCTCGGTTTGCGTCACTTTTTGATTTGAATGACGTGTTTAATTTGGGCCGTGTTATAATAATACAATTAATTGTATGATGTAAATTTATATTAGATTTTATTGTTTCTCAATTCGCAACACAAAGTGAAGTTTTTTGTTTTGTTATGGAAAAAACCGTTTCCGCATAGTACATGGAAAATTGCGCTAGCAAAATTATTCACACAGTAATTCATACTATAATCTAACTGTTGCACCATAAAATTCATACTATCAGCATTTTTTTTTTATAAAAATAAGCAAAACAAAACACCATTTAACATGGGAACATAAATTTACTAGATTTAGCAAGCCACTACGGGGAGGGTTTGGCATGGAATGTTTGTTAACTAGATGCTGCCTCATTGGGGAGGGACAGAAGGACAATATGACCCTTCACTCGTAACGCAGAACGTAACGAAAGCGACGAACACATGCTTCCGGCAATGGGACGGAAGTGATCGTGACCGAGCAACAATGGCCGTTTGCACGTTGTACCACTTCTGTCCTGTGAAGCGGTGGAACAAATATTTGCTTTTGCTTTCTTGTTTTCGTGTTGCTATTATTATCATGCATGTTAAACGTGTTCGGTGAGGCGATTTTGTCAAGGTCTGGCTGCCTGGACGCGTGTGCGTTTTTACAGTTTCGCCTTCAGGCTGACGGGTTCGGGATCATCGCGCAATTCGGCCGGGATTAGATTTCCGGCAGCAAAGATGTTGTTTGGATCCAGCTCTCGCTTGGTGGCTTTGTAGAGCTGTACGCCCACATCAGATACGCTCTGCGGGTACCACCGGGATCGAATCTTGCCGACACCGTGATGATGCGAGATGGAACCACCGGATGCAAGGATTTCATCCCGAGCCTTGTTCTCGATTTCCTCATAGATGGTAACGGGGTTCGCGAAGCCGGCATGGTTAAAGCCGAAGTAAAAGTACACACATGCACCGGCATCGTACGTTTGTGTCACCCGGCACGAGATGAGGTAGTGTTGAATGTTGTGTTTGGCACATTCCTGCGAATGGAAAGGGAAGTTTGGCATCAACAATGGAGACGCATGGTAGTTTGATGTGCTTCGTATCATTTTCTTGTGCTTTCATTCGATATCGTTTTACCATCTCTTTGAATTAATAATTTGCTTGTATATTAAAAAGAAACAGTAAATATACTGTAATTAATCATTTGCGTGTTTAAAAATGCGGCATCTTTCCTCCAAACAATAAAAACATGTTACCAAGGTAAAGTTTGAAATCAAATACTGGAACATTCATTAACGGCCCACACACGGTGCAAATCGTGTAAATATTATCTATACACATCTTCCCACTCATCACTGTTTCAGTGGTTATTAGCGGATAGTTAATTTATCTAACACCTTCATTCCGGGGTGGATGGACACTTATCAACAGTTGTCGCATGTCACATCTACCTTAGTTAGTACATTGACAGTTCGTTTTCTGTGGCCGTGTAAAGATTACTTATCGACTCGAAAGCACTTCAAAACAATGCGATTACGTTTGCCTGCCAACGTCAGACACCTTCATACCTTTCGGACGCAGCTTTTTACGTTGGTACAAAGTGCTTCGCAACGATCCCACGAGACGGAGGTTTCGAACGATTCGGCCACGATGCTGTAGTCCAAGGCCAGGTCCTGGAAAGATGTGGAGAATGAGATTTGAGGGTGATTAGTTAACAGTTTGCTTAGTCACACTAGAGAGTGCAAATGCCACAAGTACACCATTAGCCGTTTCCGATTGTCCACAACCAAATAAACCAGGCTATTGTCTTATTTGCAATGCATTTGATGCAACTATCTCTCCACCACCCATTGTACAACCGCTCGCCTGTTGGTGAAGTGCACTTGACTGCCGTTACACGATGCACATTTATCGAATGGCTTCTAATTGTACGGGCTGACCTAAACCCCCCATGTCCCGTACGCACTCACCCTGATATACGCGATGACGAAGGTGAGAATGTAACCCTTTTCACCGTTGCTGCTACCGGCCGAGAAACCACCGTGACGTTTGGCGATGGCGAAGATCTTCGCCTCGTGTTGCTTCACCTGGTCGTCGTGGCCTTCGAACAGCAGTGTCGCGATTGCGATACGATCCAACTGTAACCGTTTCACGCGCGTTAGATACACCTTCTTCAGCTTTTCGGCAGCCGTTGCAAATGGGCCGCCCGGTATTTTAAGCGCCTGTCCAAACACGAACTGTTCGTTATCGATCAGTCGTATGCTGGCCGGTTGTAGACGCTCCCGGGCAACCTCGCGCAAACACCGAACACCGGAACCGAAGTCGGGAAAGACGAGCGAACCGTACCGCTTAACCTGTGGTAGTGGACGTATCTTTATGACCACCTCCGTGATGACGCCTAACGTGCCTTCCGAGCCGAGCACGAGATGGTTAAAGTCAGGCCCACAGGATACACGCGGTACTGCTAAGCTGCGTTCCAACACACCCTTGCTGGTTACCATTTTTACACGCACCAACAGATCCTCGATGTTACCGTACACGTTCTTCTTCATACCGGAGGCCCGTGTCGCCACCCATCCGCCGAGCGTGGAAAACTCGTAACTGTCCGGTTCGTGACCGACGGTAAAACCGAGCTGACGCAATTCCCGCTCGAGGTCCTGCCCAACGATACCTGCCTCGAAGCAGGCCACCAGGTTCGGCCGATCGATCCACAGCATCCGATTCATCTGGGATGTATCGAGCGCTGCAATCGGGCGTGTCTCACCTTCCGGACAGGTTACCGAACCGGACACGGAAGTACCGCCACCGTACGGTATGAGCACCACATTGTACCTGTTGGCGATGTGGACAATTCGTTCTACCTGCTCGTGAGACGTTGGAAACAGTACCACATCCGGGATACGTTTGAACGTACCCGTGCGCATCATGTGCACGTCGTGCAACGTTTGCCCATGGCATCGGATCAACCGATCTTCACCGTTCTGCGTACAATCGATACCGTGTCGCCGTACATCTTGCAGAAACTCCGGGCAAGGTATCGGGGCGGGAAATTCGTTCGGTACCGGCACACCCTCGCGTCGATCGGAAAGATCAACGTTGAAGTTTTCGATCACATAGTCACGGAAGTGTGGCAGCGAAACTTTTCCTCCGATTGGGTATCTTGAGCAGGGGAGAGAAAATGTGCATTGTTGAAATCGTTATCAAAAGGGATTGTAGTGTTCACGGTATCCTTACCTATCGCCAGTGAAAACGATCGTTCCATCCTGATAGAGAAAGCGCGAGTCCTTGTAGCCCCAACCGTTCCATTTGAGCAATTGTTGTCTACGCATAACATAAGAGATTGATTGAGTTATTTGTTAAGTTATTAGTAACATTTCAAGTAAATTTTCAAATAGGTCCAAAAAGGTAATTAAATGTCCAGAACATACAGAGAAAATTCATACAGAGGATTTCGACGTATAATGACGATGGATGTCTTGAAACTACGTTTGATAAATTACACGATGAGAAATGTCGCTCCATGTCTATTTGAACGGTTGGGGAGATCTGATGTATGTAAATTCAAAATTTGTTGAATTTTTTTTCCTATATTGGAGGATAGTTAATAAGAATGGAGCAGACTTTGAAATCTATAACACACAAGAGAGCAAGTGTGAAAAGGATATGATACATGTGTGTCCACAAATAAGCCCAGAACAATGGTTTGTTTTCAGATTTAGTAATGACAGCCGAACTGTACCTAATAGAGAATATAGGAGAACATCTTATGGAGGATTAGAAAAAGCTTGGGCAGTTTTGCTTTGTTCAATAGTCGGAGAAGGAAGATGTCACCAAAGTCTTCTACATACGCTTTATGTTCATTTTTTGACATGTCCGTTAATATATTGTCGTGTGAGTTGATATACGATCAATGTGATCTTTATTGATTGATTGATTGATTGACGATCAGTATCAATAGACCATTAACCGTTGACTGCTGAAGTTTACGACATTTTTCATTAATTCGAGGCTTATTTAGTAACTTAGGTTAAGATAGATAATACCTGAAATAGCACCCCAAATAGCCAAATTATCTTAAGCAGCTAATTTGAGCACGCTAAAGATCGCTTCTCTAATACGACTTTTGCAGTAGATGAACAGCTTCAAAGTTCGTCGTACTTTTAACCGACCCTTAAGCAGCCTGGACGACAAAATGTTAAAGAAAGTGTCTATGCAAGTTTTATTTTCAAGTAAGATTATAATATTATTATTATTATTATTATTATTATTATTATTATTATTATTATTATTATTATTATTATTATTATTATTATTATTATTATTATTATTATTATTATTATTATTATTATTCATGTTATTATATTATTATATTATAAAAAACAACATGAATTATGAAAAAATTACTCATTTCTGCTTGGAGTTGCATTTATACATCGTCCAGACATCAGTCACAATCACAATATTTTCTTTGAATGTCGAAAGATGCCGTTTAACATCGTTGAAACTGTGGACGCTTTAGGGCATAAGAAACTGTTAGCAGTTAGCAGTCAAGGCAAAACTTATCATTTGAGGTAAAATAAACGACACAAGAAACGTTTACATTAACGCACAGAAGACGACAGCAGTTTCATTTGATCGCGTTTACGTTAAATTTCCACCGATTTTTTATACTTTGGGAATACATTGTATTAATAAATTCCACTTTTAAGACCAAATGGCGTCGTTTTGCGATGCCGATTGTTGAGCCTTGTAGTTCCATTACGAACCACTAACCGACCAATAAGAAGCCCCATAGTTCCATCAAGTACCGTGTGCTTATTGATGGACCTTATAGTTTCATAACGAACCATTAACCGACCAGTAACAAGCTCCACAGTTCCATCGAGTACGGTGTGCAGTTTAAACGGGCCCAAGGTTCGGGCAAGGTTCGTTTTTTCGTTAAGCAGCCTGCAAGCAGCGTTATGGTTGCATTTTTATTAATTTGGCTACTTGGGACAACACACAGCTAATTGTTCAAATCGACAATGAGCTATGCTACTGTGGAGTCATAACATATCAAGCCACATTTCCTGTTAAGAAACATTTGTTTATTTACTTTCACATTGTTTGCTGTACACCTGATGTTGTGGCATCGAGTATGACCAGATTGTTTAATGGGTGTTGGTGCGTATAAGTACATTTAAAATCAATATGGCTTGGCACAGTTTCTGTTTAATTTTTACAATTAATAATATTTTCAACTATGTTTTGAAACTCTTTTTTTACTCTCTGTGGCTTAAAGAAATTAGAGTGGGTCATGTCTACAACTCGCATCAGAGTTTTTTTTATGTATTTTTATCACGAAGCCAGATGCATGCCCATGGGAATAGTAGCCGGTTTGTAAGCGAATCGACTGGGGGTGTTGCAAACGCAACTCTCTACGCCCGTGATTTACCGTTTAAATAACGACGCAACAATCAATATGTTATAATTCGTATAACACTTTTATTTTACTCTGTGGCGGGGTTTTTAAAAACGCGGTACTTGGACGGTTTATAATGCGCAGAGGCCGTTTGCCCTACGCACGCTCCTTATATCCCTTTTTTTCCCGCGATGGCCGTTGCGCTCTCGCTTCGCTCCGATCATTGCCCTTTCGATCATGTTCGAAATTCCTATTTGTCACTTTGACAGCCAAGGTGCCTACATCCTACCCTATCCTGTCATGGTTTGTTTATATTTCCCTACCATTGTCCTGCTATAACCGTTACCATGCGGTTCGTCGGCACGGTTACATCATAACATTCTCCCCACCGGTATGCCACTTTAGTGGCCTACCTTCGTTGTGCCGACGTCCAATAGTGCGATATTCACCGCTGGCCTCTCCAATAAACCACTTAACGTTTGTACCGTCACGCGACGCACCTGATTGTCGATAGTACGACACACTTTGACAATCCGTCCCTTTGGCCAGCAGTTTCTAGGATTGTTCCCGTCTGCGATCAGCACCAGGTCGCCCTCCTCCAGCGGTTTAGTCGGCTGAAACCACTTTGTCCGTCTCGTCAACGTCGGTAGGTACTCGTTCACCCATCGTTTCCAAAACATATCTGCAAACTGTTGTGCTGACTTCCAGGACCTACGTACAGATGGGATGGAATCATCGAACGGTATCGGTGGCTTGCTTCCGTTTGAACTTCCTAAAATAAAGTGATTAGGCGTTAGTGGTGGATCGGCCTCGTCCTCAACCGGAACATCCGTCAGTGGCCGCGAATTCACTATCAGCTCGACTTCACTCAACCTAGCCCGGAGCAGCTCATCTGTGGGGTGATGGGGTAGATTGAAGGACGAAAGCGTTTTCTTCACTGATTGGATCAGTCGCTCCCATGACCCGCCAAAGTGGGGTGCTGCTGGTGGGTTGAACGTCCATTTCGTCCCAGGGTGCACAAACTCAGCCATCAACCGCTCCAAATCGATTAGCGCACACGCTTCCTTAAGCTCGCGCGATGCGCCGACAAAGTTAGTGCCTCGATCACTAACAAATTCCAGCGGCATACCCTTCCTGGCCGTAAAATTGCGGATTGCGAAAATGCAAGAATCGGTGGAAAGGCTGTTCGCAACCTCGATGTGAATGCCTCTGGTAGTGAGGCAAGTAAAAATGACTCCCCACCGTTTTTCAGTCCTTCGGCCCACTGCGACGATCATCGGTCCGAAATAGTCGATTCCGGTGTAGGAGAAAGGGTGTTGAAATGCGGCCAATCGCTGATATGGTAGATTTCCCATCGCAGGATTCTGTGGAACAGCACGATGCACCTTGCAGTGTTGACAATTACGGCACACTCGGCTATAGGTGGCTTTCAGTTGTGGGATATGGTACTTTAACCGAATTTCATTAATCGCCGTTTGATGGTTTGCATGCCGATAGTTTTCGTGAAACCAGCTGATCAACAGGCCGGTTACATAGTGACGATTTGGAATTATAATCGGTCTTTTTGTATCATCGCCAACCCACACGCATTTGTCGATCCTTCCCTTCATACGAAGGATTCCGTGCTTGTCGACTAACGGACTCAGTTTATATAACGTGCTCGATTTTTTAATTGGCTGCTTCCACGGATGCCTTTGTAGCTCACCATCGCTTAGTCGCCGAAGATCATCCGCATATTCTTCGTTTTGAATTTGTCGGTATATTGCATATTCCGCAAACTCCAATTCTTCTTGCGCCAACGCTCCAGTTTGCTTGGCCCCCTTCGATGTTCTTGCTTGACAGTTACGCATAAAACGGTAAACGTACGCAACTGTCCTCTGCAGTCTCTTCCACTTAGAAAATCGAGTGAAATCTATCAGCGGTGAGTCTAGTGTGTGATGAAGCAACTGGTGGCGCACTTCTTCATCCGTCTCACTCGATTCCATCGTAGTATTCGGCCACAGGTTGGTTGGTTTCCAGAGGAAATCGGGTCCGCGGAACCATCTGCTGCCTGGATTAAGGTCGGGTAGTTTTTGCCACTTAGTGCCCTCGTCGGCTACATTGGTCTTGGTGGATATCCAATTCCAGTTAGCTGCATTTGTCGTTTCTACAATCTCGCTTATACGTACGGCGACAAACTGACTGTATCTGCGATGGTCCGAATTGATCCAGCACATGACCGTCTTCGAATCAGTCCAAAAGACTTCACGTGTGATATGTAGACGATGTGAAGTTTTTATCGTGTTTGCTAAGCGAGCCCCTAGTACTGCAGCCTGTAGCTCCAACCGTGGTATGGACGTAAACGTCAACGGAGCGACCTTTGTCTTCGAGCCCACCAATGCACACTCTATCAACCCACTTCCTTCAAACCTAAAATAGGCGACAGCAGCCATTCCGTTTTCGCTCGCATCACAAAAGACGTGTAGTTCTACTGTCGTGCCTTTGGCCGTCGTGGTTAGTCGGTAACATCTGGGAATGCTCACTTCTTGTATGCTGGGTAGAACGGATAACCACACGTGCCACTTCTCAAGCAAGATACCAACGATTTCTTCGTCCCACATGATCTTAGTACGCCAGACCTCTTGAAGTAGGATTTTCAGGTACATTAACAGGTGACCGATTAAACCCATGGGATCATAAATTGACATTAAAAGGCGTAATATCTCTCTCTTTGTAGGTGCTCTACCGTCGAATATCAGTTGCGGATCGTATCGTTTGGAGATTTTAAAGGTGAACACATCCGTCTCCGTGTTCCACCACATGCCAAGCACCTTTTCTGTGGCCATTTCCATTTCGATGGGTACGTTGTTGCTTTCCGAATCAGTGCCGTTCATCGTGGTCTTCACTCTTGCTGAATTGGATAGCCAATTACGGATTTCAAATCCGCCCTGTGAGTGAACGAAACGGACATCACGTGCTAATTTAATGGCTTCTTCCTCGGTTTCTATGCTGGCGAGCATGTCATCCACATAGTGCTCATATTTAATGCACTCGACTGCCCGTGGATATCCGTCAAGAAACCGATCAGCATTGGTATTTTTTACATAATGGGCAGTGCTGGGCGAACATGCGGCTCCAAATGTCATCACACATAGTACATATGCTTGTGGTGTGCTGCCAATTTTCCCGTCGTTCCAGAAAAACATTTGGCTACGTTGGTCGCGCTTGTTCATGCGAACTTGAAAAAACATTTCGCGTATGTCCCCGGTCACTGCAACCTTATACTCGCGGAATTTATAAAGGACAGTCAGTAGTCCTACGAGCTGGTCCGGTCCTGTAAGTAGAACAGAGTTTAGACTGATTCCATTTACTTTAGCCGCAGCATCAAACACAATTCGAACTTTTCCCGGCTTGTTCGGATTGATGACGGGAAAGATCGGTAAATACCAATCATGTGGCTCTTTGATGCTTTGCTCAGTCTGGGAGAGTTTTCTAATATACCCGCTCTGTTCGTACTCCTGGATTTTTGTGTGCATTGCTTGAGCTAGCACTGGGTCGCGGCGTAACTTTCGTTCCAAGCAGTCATGACGCTTCAACGCCATTGCACGGCTATCTGGCAGCTTGGTAGATTCAAATTTCCACAGGAGACCTGCTTCATAGCGTCTGTCTAGTAGCCGCACGGTGGAAGTAAGAATGTTGAGCGCGCGTTCTTCATCATCGGAGCGTAAGGACTTAGCAGGATGATACACTCCCAACGACTCAAAAGAGAAGTATCTCCTTAACGCTCGATCCATTTCATCATCCCTTTCTTTATTGCAGGGACAAATATGCACGTTCATGTCTTTAACGGTATCTGCCGTGTCTGTCGAAGTTTTGCATGGTCCATATACTACCCAACCAAGTCGGGTCTTCGATGCTGCTGGCTCATCTGCCCCTCTCTCGACGGTTTTTAGCGTTTGGGACAGGAAATAATTGTCTACACCAATGAGCACTCTTGCTGCAGCATTTTTAAATGACGGTAACGGCAGTCCCATCAGATGCTTATATTTGGCTGCTAACTGCGCCGGTATCAATGACTGCTTACTCAGCCCGAGAGTACGAACAGTATGTACCGCAGGCATGTCGTACACATTGGATGCCCCGGTGCCGGATATCTTCACGGATAATTCCACTGACTCGTCCTCGACTCTGGTCTGGTTCCCGGTCCACGATATACACAAAGGGCGAGGTTTGCCACTAATCCCCAGCTCTCTGAGCAGATCATGCTCCATGAAAGTGGCCGAGGATCCGTCGTCGAGAAGTGCGATGGTGTCAACCTTCGTACCATTACCGTGAAGCGTAACCGGAACATACTTCAGCATCACACCTCCGGATGCAGCAGCGTGCACGTTGCAGTTAGTATTAACCCGACCTGCTTCCTGTCGGGTGCCAGGATGGAACTGGTTGCTGTTCGCTGAGTGCAGCAATCGATGATGCCGACGTTCGCATCCACTTACTCCACATAACGCGTCAACCGTGCAAGAACCTTGATGTTTGCGGAGACACGTCCTGCAAATGCCTTCACGCTTAATGAGTGTCCAACGAGAACTGACACTCATGCTCTGGAGTTTACTGCAATCGGACAATTCATGGCCACTCTCCTGACATCCATCGCAACGCTTAGTATCACCCTCAGCCACTGTTGGTTTGGCTGCTGGTTTTATTACTGGACCTGTGGAATGAACGTTTTGGTGAGCGTACTTACGGTCGTGCTGACGATGGCTAGTGTCAGTTTTTACATCCTTACGACCGCTAGTATGCTTGACCCCTCTGCTGGCAGCGCGCACTAGCTCCTTCGTCCATTCGTTGAATGTCGCCAAAGTGACGTGCGTATGACCGTTTTGGTAGTAATACCAGTTCAGCCTCACGTACGGCGGCAGCTTGTCCACGAGCTCCTCTAACAGCGGTCCTCCATCAAAGTAGTTGTGCAGTCCGGAACCCGTAATAGATGCGCAGAAATTCCGCACAGCCACACCATAATCCACCAACGTGTCGAAGCTGTCGTCCTTTATAGGCGGCGTGCGTCTTATGTTGGCCATCAGCGTGTTCACCACTAGTTCAGGACGTCCATAACACTCCTTCAGGATCTCGATGGCCTCCGGAACGCTGTCAGGATACAACAAACAGCTGGCAACTGCTTCACGCGCCTTCCCTTTCAAACACGCTTGTAGCCGCAGCATGTTCTCTCCGTTGGTATAGCCGCATATCGCAGTGGAGTGCTCGTAATACGATATGAAGGCCATCCACTCCTTCGGGTTGCCACTGAATGCTGGAAGCTCTTTGCTCGTGCACTTTCTCGCCGAGATCTGGCACTGACTAAACGTCGGAAAACTAGTTGTATTGTTATATGCCGATTGTCGTGTAGTTTCTGCCGGCTTAATAGGCACAAAACTAACGGCCGGTCTATATGGTTCAACACGCGGCTTTGGACTGCTTGTAGTCGGACGCATAGATTCTTCCAGCAGCCGTTTCTTTTCGGCCATACGGCGTTGCTCACATCGTTCAATTGCGAGCAATCTCTCTTCAAGCAGCTGTTGTTCGCACTGCTTGTCTATCCTCTCCATTTCCTCCTCGATCGCCGTAGATCGTGCTGCGGGGTTCCTTACGGACGTATTCCTTGGCGGCACATCGATAATGTAAGGCGGGAGGAAACTACTCTGCGGTTGTACCGGCCTTTTGGCGGTGGCTTGGGCACGAACCACTGGTTGCCTTTGATCAGTTTCACCTATACGGTCCGTATCACGTAGCCACTGATCAATTTCGTCTTCCTTTTCAGCAATCGACGAAGTTGTGTCCACCACAACTTCCGCTATTTCACGTTCGATCGCTTGCAGCTCGCGCTTGGCTTCGCGAGCTCTCCTTACTAACTCGTTCAGTGTCTCATTTCGCGTAGATGACGCCCTCGAGGATGGCCTCGATGATGCCCGTCCAGCTTCCGTAGGCCTGATCGTTGAATTGGCCAACGGATCTGTGCTGTTCCTGCCGGATCCACGGATGCTGCTTGGTCTACTGACGGAGGGGGGAAGCAGCTCCAGCCCTTCGCAAATAGGCGCTCCTTGATTCGGGATCGGTGTACGGGACATTCTGCAAGCTTCACTTCACTTACACTCACGACGTAACGAGTTATGAATCGCGATAAACTACGCGTTGTAATAATGTAACTACGCGTTGTAATAACGTAACAATCGCGTTTTTAAAAAAATGTTGCAAACGCAACTCTCTACGCCCGTGATTTACCGTTTAAATAACGACGCAACAATCAATATGTTATAATTCGTATAACACTTTTATTTTACTCTGTGGCGGGGTTTTTAAAAACGCGGTACTTGGACGGTTTATAATGCGCAGAGGCCGTTTGCCCTACGCACGCTCCTTATATCCCTTTTTTTCCCGCGATGGCCGTTGCGCTCTCGCTTCGCTCCGATCATTGCCCTTTCGATCATGTTCGAAATTCCTATTTGTCACTTTGACAGCCAAGGTGCCTACATCCTACCCTATCCTGTCATGGTTTGTTTATATTTCCCTACCATTGTCCTGCTATAACCGTTACCATGCGGTTCGTCGGCACGGTTACATCATAACAGGGGGCTTAGATAGAACTCCGTAACCACGTAGCCAAGAGAACGCCCCAAACATAGAGCTTAAAGAACTTCTACAACCAAAGTGTTTCTTTGGTTCAAATAAAGGTTTTACGTCTCGATTCTTTACAGTTCGTTTGATGAGTGTAGTAAAGTGATATATTTCCATGACACTGTATCCACTCTTATCTAAGAGATGGATTAGATTGGACGATCCATATTAGGTCACAATTTCTTATCAGTCCCAGATAACCGGAAACGGAACGAGTGTTTGATTGGAATCGAAGAAATGGGCACGGTTTTGGGATGACATCATCACTCCAACGCCAGAATGAATGAAGTTGTGCAATTTGCCATGCGAAAGGTGTCTGATTAGATAATCCACCAGCATTTTGAACTAAACCAATATTGACATTCGTGTCGAAAGTGAACGATATACCACTGTTGGCCAGATAGGCAGCGGTATGTCTCTGGAGGATAATGGGAAGAAAATAAGGTTTCCCTTCGTGGCGCAACGACCTGTTAGGTCATGCCGGTTATTTATTTTTTTTTTACTATTCTTAATAAATTTTAGATATATGTTTGAGAAAATGAGTGACTTCCACTTGACCGTTTCAGGCGATTGTAAAGATTGATGCAGCACTATTGGGCGACCGCTTGAAGATGATGATGTATGGAACGACACATTACGCATGTAACACGAGACGGCGGTTCCCATTTTAACTCACTTGTTCAATGGCAAACACTCGTTTATTAAGCTATTTTTAGTGTGTAGAGCGTAGTGGAATGGGCCTGATGGGAGCCGCCACAAGTGTCTGCCCTATATTTGGCCACATACTTGTTCCATGTTTTCTTACTGCCCGTCGCATGTATTATTTAGACGGTAGACTATAATTATAGCTCATATTTCGTATACATAACGTTCTATATGTTTCTGGAGTGTTTCAGTTATTTTTTTTTAAATTGTAAAAAATTAAGCCGCAAAGGGCAAAGGGTGCAAGCCTAATAATATCGTCGTGACGGATCGTTTTATTAAACCTTTTTACACTAGACAGAAGGCTACAAGAGTGAACCTGGAATAAAAAATTGTCTGATAGCTAATTTTTTGTAACCTGTATACATAAGTTATGAGAAAATCTCACATTAATCATGGTTTAATTATTTATCATTATACTTTACTATTTCATTTTTTATAAGAGTTCCAATGCAATACTATTGACCAAAATCACACTCATCGTACGATAACATTCCGGTAGTTGGTAACTGAAACGCATCAGTAAGGTGAAGGCTCGCTTCCGGTAAGCACGTGCTCTCCGGCTCCGGACGGAAAAACGATGCTTATGCACCGGCCGGCACCAACACATCGATGTGCCGCACACTAAAACCGAAGTACTGGCGATCGGTAAGCGAATGGCCATGTGGTGCGTCCGGCTGCCGGCCGAGCAACATCCAAAACAAACACACTTTTCCCCCGGTAAGGTAATGGTAACCGTACTACACACGGTGGGAAAATTCAAACCCCGAGCACGCGTGTCCTCTAGCGCTCGAACGCGGTCAACGAACGGAGGTAATGAATCGTTCATGTAAAGGATGGCTCTCGGCGAACTGTCGCTCTCTCAGATCTCTCCGTTTTGTGATACGGAAACGCTCTCATCACTCTGGAAACTCGTGTAACGTTCTCTCAAAACAAAAATTCGCGTTCTATCCTTGCTTTCTATGCTGTAGGGGAAAAAAACCGACCCCATGTACCTTTGCCTCAAACAACATTCAGGTATCCTGCCGGGGGAAAATTTGCTATCATTAATTTACTTTTTTGCCACTAAAATAAGCTATAAAAAACACGAGGTCCTTTCCATCCTGGTACGACACAGCTCTACAAACAATTACCCATAGTCCCGCACACAAACACACACACACACAATGGAATGGTAATCCCAGGAAGGAAAAACGAACATACACCCAAACGAACCTTTGCTTTGGTATGGCGCTGATAATTTTCTTCGGCACACTTGGATCAAGCGTGGCAGGTGGCTTGTCGGTGGTACCTTCGTTTCCTTTAGCAACGAATGTCTTTTCGGCCGATGTTGATGACATTCCGGTGTAAGATGCGGCAGCACGGTATGCTTTCTAGGGTGTGTTCTTTTTCACTTACTGTTACTGCCACTAATCCTTGACCCTGCCTGCTGCTACTGGCAATAAGGCTCTCTGGCATGGAACTATTAATTTCACAACGTTACCGCTTAACTGTTGGCAAGTCAATAAGGCAAAAAAGCAACACAAACACACGCATACACAAATAACGCTACTGCCTATCCCAGAGGGAGGGTTGATTATTGATTTTTGCGCGTTTTCATACCCCACACTGGTGGAAGCAATGGTGCTGCACTAAGCGTTCTGGCGGTACTTTAAGTTTCTCCGGGACACACTGCCTGGCTGGTTGGTTGGCTGGCTGCCTGGCGCTAAACGAACTGTCGAGACAGTGTGGTGATTAGAGCGTTAATTTTTCTTCCTGACCTGTGTGTGCAAAATTATACCGGGCACAGCGTGCGCAATGCGTGTGGTGATACAATCGACGAATGCTTTTAATTCACTTCTTTTCCACTGCCCAACTACACTACACACCAGCCCAGCACTAAATGTGGAAAATTATGTGTGACTCTAGATTACGACCGAGACATCGAGCACTGGGAAACTGAGTTTTGTTTTATTAATCTTTGTCCACTACACTTTACTGCGTTGTTGTCTTCAAAGCTAGTACAAATTAAAAGCAAGTTTGGCACTTGGGAATGAAGCTTTAAAATGTCCTTTTTAGCATGGAGTTTTTCCTCCATTCAAACGAATTTGCCGATAAAATAAACAATGCCACTCCGTTGCATCAATTACACGCCTTTTTACACAACTTTCTTTTTCTTATACTAGTGTTATTCTGTGGAAATTCTGAGCTCCAACCATGCCTCTTTTTCCACAGCGAAAATTTGAAGATTGAGGCGTCCAGTGCATAAAAGTAGGTCTTCACTGCTCGGCTGCCGAACAAGAACTATGTATAACCACTGTCATGTGTATATACATGCGCACTGGCTTATTTATACAGTGCACTGCGTTTGACTAGTTGCAAACACGTGGAGTGTACTTGGCTGATTGTTCGAACTTATCATACTTTATTGGGATTGTTTTTCTAATTATTTTTTTTGAACTTATACAAACGGGGGGTATAAAATTTGCATAACATATACCTACCTCGGGTACTTCACTTTTCTTCTTTTCGCAGCTTTGTATGTTTTACAATACAGTTAATGAATATGACTTAAGGGAATAACAAACTTGAATTTATATTTGTATTTATTACGATCAATTTCAAAATTTTATTCAAATTTACCATTAACCATTTACCATTTTCCATTTTTGGTAAACCTACTCACATTGTTAACTTTATTGATTTTTCTTCCGTTTCAAAAGAACACACTAATGTGTACCGTGTTATGAACAATAAGTTATTTAATCTAAATGTTTTGGAATCCTTTTTGAAAGCTGTTACTATTTATATCACCAAGTTCAACTAATAGATCTGAGCGCACTGTAACGCACGTACACCGATATACTACGATATGGTCTCACGTACAAATACAGACAAACTATACGAAATCGTATATACTAATGTTCGGTCTAACATTCTACCTTTACCTACCTTTATTTTAATTTGCAAAAAGGCTTAGTTTCATTTTCTCATCTCAATTACCATACACATATCACTGAAGTGTTTAACTTTTAGTAAATAATGGATTTATGATCATTCCTTAATCTTGTAATGTGTTTTTCACCTCATGTACGATCTGGAATGGAACGCCGAAAGTTTTACCTATTTATGCTTGCGTTTGCTGTCTTGCATTTTGGCAGCCTTTTTCTTCATCATTTGCAGTCGCTTATCGGCACTGATTATGTTTATGCTCGGTGTGCCAACGGAATTACCGGTACCGGAGGCAGCATTACCAGCGCTGCTGGATGAGGACGAACCACCTCCACCACTGGCCGACGAAGATTTGGATGACCGTTCGCGATCTCTATCACGGTCGCGATCACGATCACGATCGCGGTCACGATCTCGTTCCCGGTCTCGATCTCGTTCACCGCGGTCACGGTCACGGTCCCTATCACGCTCATGCGATGAATCGGACGATTTACTTCCGCTTTTGGACGACTTGTGCTTGCTACCGCTTGATGAACCCGAGCTGGACGAAGATTCGGCCGATTTGCTGCTGCCACTTTTCGTATGTGACGCTGACTTTGACGATGAACTGCTAATAGTAGGCGACGGTGACGATGCTATAGTAATCGGTGGCGTAGCTACCAACGCAGTAGTCAAAACCTTGTTGATCGTCTGCTTGTTGCGGCACATGGTACAATACCACGCATTCTCCTCGTCGTTAGCATCTACCTCCGAAATAACAGGCTTGTGGCAGTCCTGATGATATAGAGCGTGACAATCGGCACATTCGACCAACCTGTTTCGGGCACTAACATCCATTAAGCGACACACCACACACATCAAGTCTTCCAGTTCCTTCAGCTTATCTTCCTCCATGACGACATCATCATCTTCGTCGTTGCCCTCCAGGTCGGATGTGGAGATCAAGATCGAGCCAGACGACATCGGTGGTATGGTCAGCGCTTCCGGTGCACTTACTATACACTCGATCGTACCGCTCGCAATCGGTTCCGGATCCGGATCTACATTGATGATGGGTATGGGTTTTGGTTCAATCACCTTCTGCTTTCGTACGTAAAGATTGCTTCCTCCCGCCAACGGTTCCTCGGCCAGGTGTTTCTTACTAAGGGTGTTAATGAGCGTTTTTCCACTACCATACCGTTGCTTGATGAGCTCGTCTAGTAGATTACGTATTTTTTCCGTCGCATCTGAATGGGGTGAGTGGAGCAGTTTCAGCGCGTGCTTGAATGTTGGATCAATATCCAACGTTGAACCCATGCTGGAGTATTATTAGCCGAATTATCAGGTATTAGCTCGTAATTAACAATTATAATAGCAGCGTATGATTTTCGTGGCGCAGAGCTAACCCGAAAACAATATTCCAAACAAACAAATGTCAGCTGTCAATTGACATTTAATTTCGTCAAACTGTGTAGGGTTCCGATATTTTCGTTAAAAAGCTTTTTGAGTTTAAATTTTTATTGCACATCGCAATGGGTAGCATTTTCAGTCGATGGAATCGTTTCGAATGCTCAGAAAAATTTATCGCAGCGCAGGAAGTCGCGGAATGTTTGCATATTGCCTGAAAAGTATTCGCGATCGTAAGATATGTAAACAATTCTAGTTCTAATAACAAATTGATCCATGACTGAACCAAATAGTAACTGTATAAAAAGTTATATTCCCCTAGAAGATGTATATATTTTTCACATAAAACCTCATAATCCTTCCATTAATCTAAAATGGATATTAAAAAAAAAGCGAACGCCGTGGAAAAAAAACGCTACGAATGTCAAACGGAGCATCAGCATGGCATTTTGAACAGTGATCCAACCTCCTGTTAAAATTTGATCAACTGTCAAAGGGTGCGGATGTACCGACCTTTCATGCATGGCCGTCGGTTTTCCATGTGATTTTCTGAGTAGGTGCATGTGTGTTGCTGCTGTTGCCGTTCTAAATCTTCCAACGCGGCTAACTGTGAGAAAACCGGCAGTGCAAAAGTAACACGCTAGAATCTGCCGGAGAATCACAAACCGTGCTAATTACTAATTTCAAGCCGAATTGGTGCACTAAAGCTGTAAGCGAAGCGAAGGAAGAAACACGTGGACGATATCGTAAAGTTCCCGCACCGGAGGACCGGAGCACTGCGTGTAGATGTGTGCGAAGCAGACTGTACCATACCAATGCAGAAGAAAATTGAAGAGGTGGTGAAATTTGTGCACAGAAAGTAAAAGATTCCAATCAAAGAAGCTGTCCCGTCTCGTCGGCCTGCCTTTGTCGAGCGAAGCGGACTAGATGTGTTGGCATCCGGTATTGAATTCAATCACCCATTGAAAACGCCGGGAGCCTTCGTGTGTATGGTACGTGTTAGGTTAGCATGGATAGTGTGTGTATGTGTGAGTGTGTGTGTGGGTATGAACTGTAGTGTTGAAATAGGTGCGCATGTATGTGCAGGGACTGTAGCGGCGGATCGACCCTCCTCCGACAGGGAGGAATGCACCTTGCCCGGCGGAAATAATGCCGGCTTGCTTGTTGTTACGCATACTGTTGCGTGCGAAGAAAAGTTAATTTCGGTTATGTTTCAAGGCCGGGGAAAAGAGCTGATCGTAGAACAAAATGCTCTAGCATATGGATGTTTCTCGCGAAAGGTGTGATGTTGGCGTTTGATTTATGCTGAGGTGTGTTTGATAACGTGGAATCGAAACGTGTGCTCAAGTGAAAGGTTCGCACTCGGACGGATGTCAAACGAGTTCAGCCCAGCCGCCCGGGTGGGGCGCAACATGATGCCGCCTATAAAGAGTGGGGGGTATGGGGTAGACACAGTTTGATGATGTGTGCGGTTGGTTGAATTTCGCAGATTTCAAACACCGTTGCTATGTTGTACGCGTCCACTACTATTCCAAAATGGCAGAAAATAGTGATCGAAGCTACCCGCTAGGTGAAGGAAATGTCTCAAAACCAACCTCTTGTTGATAATAGAGCAAAATAATATTAAACAAAGATATAACAAAGATTGATCCGTCAAGGAAAGAATCTAATCGTTTTCACGGACACTTTACATAACGTGTCCTCCTCGTACGATCGCGAATAGCGTGTTGCGGTGTTTTTTTAAGTATCGGTCGGAAGGTGTTCATCAAGCGAGCTGCAACGGCCATCAACCTTCACTTTGGCGACCGTATCGGTTGCTGCCGCTTTTACTGGCGTGGTAATATTGGCCGATATTTTACGGTTGGTCACTTTGTCGCGTCTGAGTCAACCGAAAACGTTTGGTTTCCATTTTCAGCACATAACATCATGCCAAAATGTGTAGGAAATAATTTTCAAACAAAGCGTTGGCCTCGATTTTCCGCGTTGGCGATGTAAATTCTCGCACCTTTGCCACCGTAAATGGAGCAAAGAAAACGAGCCAAGATCGTATGTTTGATTTATCCTTCCCATCCTGTATGTCTTGAACAAGAAAGCGTGAGCAGCAGATGCAGGAGAACACAAATGGTTTTCCTTCGAATGGTACGCTGTCCTGCACACGCGTCCCTTTCTGCGTTCGCTTAATGCCGAACGTTCGTGCGCAACGATAGGTTCTGAGCTTTCTTTTCTGTTGAAACCAGGACAACACCCTTTCACCTTGTGTAAAATAAATGGATCACTTGCGCGGCTTTTTTGTCTTCTCTTTCCGTAGAGAAATTTTTACATCTGGGAACTTGAAAACAAAGATGTACTGTTTGACCGTTCATAAGTGAAAAAAAAGATTAAACAAAGAAAAGTTGGAATGATGCCACGAATCGGTAAATAGCATTTTTATTTGTCTGGTTCGCTGCCGAATGAGCTGTGGTTTTGTTTCTTTTTCGCATTTAATTCAATAGCTTTGCAAAAGAATCAAATTGACAGAATCATAACAGCAGGCGGCGACGGCGCGCACATGGCATTTCGATTGAACGTCACAGCCACGTGTTTTTGTTGATCTGTCAAAACGGACTAAAACGCATGGTGCGCGTTATCGCGATAGAGCCATTTCTCGCGCCAATCTATTTGTTCAACGAAACGGATACATAGCACGATGATGGTCGTCGAAGTGCTATTAAACACGCACTATTACATCTATCACTACACCTTTAGTAGGTATTGACATATTGGTCAAGCTGTTTGTGAATGCGCTAGTGCGTTGCGTTGCAGCAATATTTTATCACTACATGCGTCACCTTGCGTGCGCGTGTGTAAAGGTGATTGACAACAGCACAACCTTCTCGCGTGGTGTTGTGTTTTGGGGGTTGATTTTAAAAAGGTAGCTCGTAGATCTTTTTGAAAATAAATTGTTTTCTACCCGTAAATACCATTACATCACACATCTCAAGTGTGAAATTCGTCAGAAAAATGTCACACTTTAAGTTATGACGTCTGCAAAGATGTGTAGTTGTAGAGCAACCGTTACGGTTTGATAATATTTTCAATGAAACCATTATGTTTCATTGAACCAGTAGATACATATATTGATACGGATTTGTGCACGACACAGAACCTCCTCGTTCGTAGTACATCTTCACAAAGAATGCACAACTGGTTCTTGTTTATGGTCGGTATTAATAGAATCGTCAACAAAAATGAAAATAACTTGATCTTACATTAATGTTAGTGCCGTGACTAGTGCCAGGCGCAGTTACACAGTTTCCTGTACGTCATTGGAAAGACCCGCTCGTTGTCTGCGGTTCTAGCAAAGGTACGGATATCTTCAAATTTTAACCTGTGCCATCCCCATGCCGGTCGTGCTTCCGGATGGTGTTAAGATTGTCAGAATTGAAAGATAATAAAAGATTGAGACGATGAAAATTTGGCGCATCATTCTGCCATACGTACGTACGCAAATGGCATGTGATTTTTGAATGACGAGTTTAACGTGACTTTTAACCGTATTGTTGGAGATGTACGTTACGAGAACCACTATCTGGCAAAGGGATTTGCTGGTACAATTTAATCGACTGTTCTTTGATTGTTAGTCGTGGTAGATACGAACATATGTGCCGCTTAGCATATGTTGAGCACTAGCGTGTATAATTTGCACACAGCACTAGCAGCACTAAGAGTAACCGCCCGAAAACGTTACCTTTTTTTGCAGCCTCACCTTTTCACTGGTTCGACATTTATTTTTGCCTCACTGATGCCAAAGAAAGAAACGACTCGCCGAGAAAAGTGGGGATGGTTTCGGTGCATTCGGGTTTTTCATTATCGATACCCACTAATTATGCAATGGAATAGTTTGTTTCGGGCGTTCGATACTGCCACTTAGCACATGCACTAGTGCATAAGCGCTGTCGGTAAAATTAGAAGGAAGATGGATACTTTCCCCTAGTATTTCTAACACAGTGTAGTGTAACAACAGAAAGCAGTGTTGTTGTTGCGACCGTTTTCCGGCTGGTTTTCTTTTTGCTTGACAAAACAGTGCAACAGATCTCGATGAGATACGCAACAACAACAACAACAAGAACACAAATCATTACAACAATATTACATACTTCGCAAGCGTGAATGTAGTTCAGCGTAGTAACACACCATCGACTACATCGCAGAGGAGTACCAATTCGACAATCAGCTAGTTCTAGCAAAGCAAGCGGTGTAATTTATTGTGGTATTTGCTGATAAGTTTTCATTAGAAGTACCTATTATTGTAAAATTGTTTCTTACACTAGCTATTACATTTTGTGCGGCTCATAATTGATTTTCCATTTTTTCAACATTTTATTACAGATTTAGGCTATCACAATATCTCAAACGCCAGCAAATATCCTTCGGCTATTTAGGATCTCGGTTCTGGGAGCAATCTTTCAGAACCGAGACGTATACCTAGTAACTGAGTTCATCGTCTTTAAGGAATTTACCAGCTAGACAAGCTTACGAGAATTGGTAGGAAGTTTGGCAATCTAGTATTCCGGTGCAGCTGCTGCACGCGGAGGTGGGAGAATTACGCTATCGCCCACATACGCACATTCGTTGAAATATTGGATTCAAGGAGTTGTTCAAGATCGACAGAAAATCATGATAAATCTTTCCACATCGACTGCGGCACATGCATACGCTTGTCGTACCGGCGGAAGCGGAATGGTGGTAGGCAGGAATGTGCCTAACAGTCGCGGAATCCACTCTCTACGGCCCTTTGTTGGAAATGTGGCAGTCGCAGATACTGACAGTGCTATAGAAACAGCCGATGGGCTAGAAATGATCAGCCACGGATATGGCAGTATTAATGGCTTTCGACACAATCGGTTAGTATTGACACTCGGAAAGCGAGTGTTTGCGTTTATTCTTTGCCATTCGACCTATCTCTATCTTATTTATTTGTGCACGCATTCGATCGCCATCTGTTGATCATGTACTGGGTATGCAGGTTTCAATACGAAATACCCACCGTCGGCCAGCACTATGGAAATGCCTTTCATTTGGCTGAAGATGATGAAGAACTGCGCGATTTTATCGTCGAGCGTCATCATTATGGCACCGATGTGCACAACCTCATGGAGGAACACATTGTTGAGGATGATGATGAAGTGAGTTTAAGAAAAATGTGCATTAATACACTGTATATTGCTGTTCTGTATGGTTTAAAAAAAATAAATCTTTTCATTACTTCGCAGGAGGAAGATATCGAAATGTCCACTGCAGTGGAGGTGATATCGATTGATCCAAATTGTGATTATGATACTGACGAGGAGGACGATGATGTTGAAGAAGATGTTAAGTATGAGAATGAAACAGAAAACGAAAGAGTTCAAGAGTACGAAAATGGTGAAGAGTATGAAGAATCGGAAAAAGATTCATACCAGGCACAAACGAGTGCACTGCAGACCGTCGCACGTAACGTGACGGTTGCGGTTGATGCAGTAAATGCCGTAATAGGATGCTCGCAAGAAGTGAATGAAATGTGTAGTGATTATGTTGCCGGCATCCATTGTCCAACCGAAGACGAACAGCTGGAAGCTGCCGATCGCAGTAGAAGTAGAAATTGTAGTAACACTGACAGCAGTTCCACTAGTAGCTCTAGTCGTGATAGTAGCACCAGCAGCTCGAACAGCGAAGCTATTTCCTTCGTTAAGGCTAAAAGTAAGGAGGTAGCTTTTGTGTCCCCCAACCGGCAAACAGAAGAGCGAACGAAAGACTTAGCGATGCACCAATGCCGCCAATACTCGTATCATTCCGAAGATGGCGAAGAGGACGGGGAGACCGAAGAAGAGGACGAAGACGAAGATGATGATCCAGATTTAGATTTTAGTCCCACTAAAAATACGCTTTGGGAGCTTCCGGCTAAATTGTTGCAGGATAAGTCAGGTACAAAAAAATCCAAAACACAACCGCACGGGCGCCGGAAACGTTGCTCCTCTAGTCAACGGCAATCGTTCTCAATGCCTCATTCTCCGGTTGGTGCCGGGAAGACTGATAATAGGGGTGTTATCGGTGGACTACTACCGACCAGTCTAAGTTTCGACGATCTCGATTCGCTGGTATGCGATTTAAGCCCGATGAAAAATCTGCCAATCGACAAGGCTTCCACTAACGATACGGAGGAAGAAGATTTGCTAGTCGATCCGCTGGTTGATGCAGCCAATTTTGACCTGACCGCATATATTACGGGAGATGATACGATCGGTTGCGACACTAACTCTAAGCGATTAACAGTTGAGAGCAGACATCAAAAACGTGGCACTGTACAGTGTATTGTTGAACCGGCGCAATCCCCTGTTCGTGTTCTTCCAAAGTCCCGCGGTAAGGAACTAAAGGTACTACGTCAGCATATGCTTCCTCGAGAGTATCAGCACAGTTTCATCGCACCCGAGGAAACTGAACCGACGTCGAATGGAAAACGGGACAGTGCAACAAAAGCGGGCCGGAAGTTAACGATGGATGATGAAAGCAGTGAAGCGGAAGATGAGCATACAGTTATAGCGCAAGCAAATAATAAAAGCGCCGAATATCGAAACCGAGGCACAAAGAGAAAGGTAGTCGACGATACTGATAAGGATCCTACATGGAATCCAAACGGTGGTGGCGTTAGTAAATCAAAACCTGAAAATAAGTTATCAAATCAAAAACAATCGGCTTCGGTTGGTTTAGGAATGAATGCTAATCTTTCCGTTTCTAATGCTACTAATAAGCATCTTGTTGGCAGCAGTCACTGTAATAGCAGCGAAGAAGGAGAAAAGGTTTTTTCACAACCTACTGTAACGGTCAAAAAGGGGACGAAATTTGGGCAAGTGATAAAGACGGAAACGTCCTCCACGAAGGGTCAAGTGTTAGGTTTGCCTAAAAAATCTCATAGCAACGCTACCGTAAAACCAGCCTCTGCTAAAGTTGAGCGACACGATCATCAAATCCACACTAATGTCCATCGTAAGAAGACAAATGTGAAATTAGATCATGATTATTGCTCGTCTAAACGGAGTACACTCATACACTCGGCCACGGGAGGAAATGTAGTGAGTTCTTTGGGTCTTACCAGTGGTCAGCAACGGAAAACCATTGAGATTCCATTTCTCCTGCCAACGAAAGAGCAGCTACGCCAGGAGCGCAAGTTACAGAAGGAAAAGAAGCGCTCCGAACAACTGATGGCAGCAAAAAAACATCTGCCACAATCAGACGTAAGTCCTACATCATATGATAATGGCAAAGATAAGCAAGTCCAGGAGTACCAAAGCTGTAACGGCAAAGGGAGCGTTAGTGTAGCAAGTAAAGCGCAAAAGATAGGAACGTCTCTCAGTGGCCCGCTATCCAATGCCGAACATTTGCTGTCGACATTCGAAAGGAAACGAACTGATGTAAATAAAACATGTGTGAATAAGATCACTACTGGGAGCAGCAGTGGTAGTAGTAACGCTAATGATGTTAGCCAATTGGACGCGCGCGTAGTTGAGGTAAAGAAGAATAGTGCGCCTCCTAATGGCATCGGTGGTAGTGTTAAACGCCAGATTTCACTGCTGAAGATAAATCAACCCGCAGCCGCAGTCACGATACCAACTGAGAGTGGTGGCATCACAAGTCATGTGAGCATCAGTACACAGGTGAAAATTGATGAAACGATAAGCAGTTTCACTGCAGCAACGCTGAATGAAAAAATAAGTCGCCAATGTGTTACGGCTGGAAGTCAGCAGCAGGAAGTTGTTGTGACTGGCAATACCGGCTTGACGACACTTAGTGAAGAGGCCAAAAATAAACACGAAGTGGTAGTGCGTAAAAAGCTTAATCTACAAGAGTACAAAAAGCGTCGCGAACATCCAGAGTCTGCGCCGGAAGGTGTTCCGAAGGCAACCAACAGTACCCATCAGCAAAAAATTATCGACAATAGAAGTAATGGTAGTTCCGCAAATTCTACAAACGGGTATAGCAATAGTAAGGTACCAGCGTTAAATGATGCGGTGATATCAAAACCAGAACAAACGATATCCAAGTCAGACACTCAGAACAGTAAAGCAGCGGTAACGATAACGGAACCTCTGGACCCTATTTCTGCCGCTAAGATGAAAGCTTTGCGCATGCAGCAATTGAAGAAGGAGGCGGCAATTAAATCAAACGAAGTGAAACTCAGTCAAAAAACGATACCTCTCATGCCGATTCTACCGCTAGAACAGATCACCTCTCTCGAGTTCGACGAGCACGGCAATCCGTTGCCGTTGGACGAAGCAAAAGTAAGGCAACGTGTAGAGGGTGACGGTGTTCAAGACGCGTTAAAATTGCATCCGGATTATGAGGAAATCATTATCGTTTCGATCGGTTGCAATACGTCCCTTACGATAACACCTTCGGAGAACGATACGCAAACGTCAACAGAACTAGTGCAAGTCAGTTGTCAGCTAGATCAACGTCAGCAACAGCACAATTCGAAGCATGCAACCGGTTGCGAAAACGAAGCTTCACGGCTGTTGAACATATCGGACACCATAAAACGATGCTGTCCGTCGGTGGACACAATGCCCGGCAGTTCGCTAATAGCGAGCATACAGGAGGTGATGATAAAAAAATCAAACATTAGCACCTCCATTCACGGAACGGTTGCAACAGGAGCAACGCAAACCGCACCAGTCGGTTCGGAAGCATCGATAGCGGAAGGTGCAGTATCACTGAAAGCCGAAACAATGTCGAATGCAACTGTTACCGAAAATAATGCTGTTGGAGGAGGAGCAGCACGTGATCATCAGTATGTTTTGCATCAAAGCTCTCCGTACGTGGGCGTATCTCCTCCTAGCTCCTTCTCTCCAGGGAAGCCGGAACGGGCACACACAACAAACACACGACCGGCGGTTGACAATATCATGTCCAGTCCGAGCAAACAAATTCGAACCTCTAAAACATCCGTCAATGGAACGCAGATGCATTCCTTGTCTGGGTCTATAGCGACACAAACAGAGCTCGATACAAATGCCACATCGGTGGTAGAGCACGGTGAAGACAAAATAATCATGCATTTGCGGAAAGATCGCGTGCGTGCACAGCGCACCGATGCAGCGACACAAACCGATTCGTGCGGTCGGTTTCCTCCGCTGTGCAAACTTTCGCCTCCGCGCGTCTCAGCGAAGGAGCAGAAACAGCGCGTTGACAACAGTCAGGAGTCCATCGTTGAGAAGCAACGCGCGCAACACAAGCGCACCGAAAGACGATCGTACCGTCGGCATCATTACAGAAACGGTAGCGAATCGCCATCCGCTGCAGATTCGGATGCAGCTGATCGACCGTCTAGTCGATCGAAATCCCACCAGGAACGGCAGAGGGCGCGGGATCGTCATAGCCATAGTCACAGCCGTAGCCGCAGTCGACATCGTTCCTCGCGACGTCGTTCTTCGTGCTCGTCTGGTTCGCGTTCGCGCTCACGAAGTGATTACTCGCGTGTGCATCACCACCATCGCAGCCATCAGCACGGCAGCAACGGAACCAGTGGCAGCGGGTGCAACAATACTAGCCGTTATTCGCGCAGTCGTCGAAAATCGCGCACGTGCTCGAGATCATCCTCCTCGACGTCATCGTCCCGGTACGGTAGTCGGGGACGTCGCTCACTGTCTTCCTCCTCATCGACCAGTTCGATGTCGTCTTCCGGGTCGTCCGATGGTGGCCATGGTGCGGTGCATTCTTCGCGCAGCCGTTCTCGTTCACCCCGACGATCCCGTTCCCGCTCGGATATACGCTCGAGCACACCCGATCGTCACCGATATAACTCGCGAGAGCACCTTAACCACCGCCGAGCGATCTCACCTGGTAAGTGAGCTTAACGATAGCGAACAAATTCTCTTGCTTTGATGATTATGTATGATTCAATTTAAAAATATAATGTTTTGTGCTTTTAAAAAATTTATTTATTTCCTTACAATGTGTCTCCAACTAATTAAAATGTTTTCCTTTAACTTTGTTTTATTTTTTGCAGAACGCAAGATTGTGTACGTCGGTCGGCTAGAGAGCACCGCGCGGAAAGTAGATTTACAACAGAAATTCCAACCCTACGGTAAAATCGTCAAAATTACTCTACACCTCAAGGCCAACGGGTAAGTGACAGCGTCTATTTTCTACCATGTCTGGAGCTCGGCCCAGTTTCACATCTAGGGCAGCTCCCGGTAGACGTCTGTGTTTATTTAAATCTACTCTTATAAAGAAACCCATTTTTTCTTAAACCGATTTGTTTTGTTTTGCTCCTGTTTCCCTTGTAGCTCTCGGTATGGATTCGTAACGTTCGAAAAACCACAGCATGCGTACGATGCAATTGATGCTTGCGGAACAGATCCAAACCTGCGGAACTATGACGTCAGCTTTGGCGGACGCCGAGCTTTCTGTCGCACACAGTATGCGGATTTGGGTAAGTGCCAAACACTAATGACTAAGTAAAGAACAATCGTGTCAAAATGCATGTGTGATCCTGCGTAGCGACCATTACGTGCCGATCACTGCCCACTAGTTTTCACTAGATATTTCATTGTTTTTCAATGTACCGTGCCTCGTGTTCTTTTTAACCAATGTTTCTTTCGTAAGGTTTATCTCGCCGGCAAGCTTTCAAGAAACCGACATTAGCAATCCACGTGCTTCAAACGCTGTTTACGCGAAAAATCGAAATGGAGATGAACTAATGGTTTTGTTTGTTTTTTTTTAATCCACTTATGCTGCGCTGCTATAAAGACGGTGAAGTGTCCAACGATCACGATCATCAGATGCCATACGTAACGGTCGAAGGAGCATTGCTGCTTCCGTCCAGGGGACCAACACCGTACAGTGGTCCTGCTTTGTGCCACAAAGAACCCACATATGGGAGCGGTGGGCTCACTGGCGGTGGTATGACAGAAAGCTTTGATGATTTGCTGAAGAAGTTCAAGAAGGAGATAGGTGCACGGAAAACATGACCTCGCTGTTGCTGGTTAGACAGAAAGAAGTCAGATTGGGAGTGGTGTGAAGAGTTATTAACCAAAAACAAAGAAAGTACTGTTTCGGTTCCGCAGCTTCAAACTGCCATATGGAATGATCGGTTCTACCAACACCACTACCACCATCAGCAAGGGTTTCGAGAAGATGAAGTATTGTTGGAAACAGTTTTCCTCTATATTAACTCTACCTCACGTTTCACAACAATTAGATTTTTGATTTGACATGACAGAAGAGTGCGATACGAAAACCGGAGAAGCGACAAGAAGGAATTACGGAAGTATGTCCCGGAATGTAAACGAGATTCAGCAATTCAGTAGTCTACTTCCCGCATTAGATGCTATAGGGGAAGCACACTCTCTCACCGAGCGAGCAGCAAGCGGAATAATTGGAAAGGCAAAAATAATTAGGCTGACTAAAAACAAATGAAAATATCTGTGATTGTTTCAGTGAAAGTCCTGTCGTCGTTCAGTGAGTTACTATAATGTCGGCGGCTGCTCTGAAATGAAATGAAATGTTCTAGGTTTACACAGCTCTTGCACTCCACATGCAAATAACACACATCCCCACAACGGGTATGTGGTGCTCGTCACAGTAGTTCTACGTAAACTATCTCTCTATCTTTTAACGTGATACGTACGCGTTGGTTTGAGTTTTTTCCTAATTTAACTGATCAAGCGTAAATGTTTTGATATTCATTTTTCGATTGTGCCACTGCCAATACACTACACCCCCTACACGCCATTTATGGCCCCTTCCTTCTCCTCACCAAGGTCCGGATATAAACGAAAGTGTTTAGTTGTACAGAAATGCCAAATGATTAGGGAAAAGATGGTGTTGGAAGGCAAAGTGTTACAAGAAAATGTTGAGGGTGCTAAAGAAACATTTGACTCTTTTCCTACTCTCATACCGCATACCGCATCCTTTAGCAGAGAATGTGTTTTGTTGGAAACAAAGGACAGCAAAAAGTATGAATTGTTTATCACTATCCTTCTGCGTGTTTTGTTGCGAAACTGCTAGCTTACCGTGAACGAAAATGTGCCCGCGTTACGTAGGAGGTAGTCGTTTTTTTATATCTTTTTTTCGGAAACGGTTTTCTGTACATCGTTTAGGATGAGATGCATGTAAAGACAATATGGTTAGGCATTTTTTTAAATTACATTTACCATCTTCCCCGTCAAAACATGATTGTTGCGTATACAGAGGCAGAAAGCAGACGATGATTGTGGTGAACGAATAAAAACGATTAGGTTGTTTTCTTTTGCTTTGTTCCAATGCTGCTGTACTGGCTTAGTAGTCAGTATGAAGTTTATTAAAAGTACGCGTGTCGCTACAGTGAATTACAGACATATTTTAAGCTTTTTTTAGAAAACACGACTTAATGATCCAATTGTTTCATTTGTTCCGTTTTTTTGCATATTCTTTAGGTTATAGGTTATTTTGAAAATGAAAAATGCAGCGTTGCAAATATAAATAAATGATTTCAGAAAACAAAACATACCCGGCTGGTTAAATGTGTTCTATTGGTAACAACGAAAGAATATTTTGCTACTTTGTTTGGATCTTCGTAGTGATATCAACGAGTTTAAGCCGTGGAGGGCCTTCTTCTTCTTCGCAACACAAATGAACGCTACTGTCGGATTAGGAAAGATGTAAATAATGCACAAAATCTGCAACATGTTAAGAGTTTAGTTTGTTTGTTTGTTTGTTTTACTTTCGCTTTATTGAAAGTTGTTCAGTGTTGCGTTGCGTCAGCTATTGGTACCGTTAAAGTTTTTGGGTAAAGATTGCTCGCTATGCTTAGTTTGAGTGTTTGCCATTGGCGGCAGTATTTGTTCACCGGTCTTCACATTTCCCAGCTGGTAAGCGGGCTAAAGGTTTTCCTCTGTGTGTTTAGTTTGAATAGTGCTGCGCGCGAAGTTGTAAAATTGTCTTCGATAAGAACACAGTGGTAGTGTGAAGTGTTGTAGTAGCAGTAGTACATTGGTCCGTTCTCACGGCAGCCCTCCATCGTCGAGTATATGATTTTCGTTTTTTTTCTTGTGTGTTGGAAACCCTTCCAGAGCTGTCCGCATCTTAAGCGCGGACGTTTTATTTGCTAAATTTTCCCATTACATCTAAATATACTGCTGCTGTGTTTGTTGGGTTGAGGGGTTCCGACCGTTCTGGTGGCATCGTCGACTTCGGCTAGGAGGGCAGGAGGAATGTATACATTTCGGTTGTGCACGCTCGACAAACGCATTACTACTGCCGCAGGTATACCGTTGGATGGTCAAGTTGGAATGCATCACACGATGTTGTTGAATGTAGTAAGTACACGAATGCAAACAAAACTTATCGAAGTGTCGCAAAATATTAAATTTAAGCAAAAGCACCATGGGACACCGTTGTTGATCAAACATATAATCTAAAATGGAATGTGTGAGATGCAACAGACTGCATCACTTTCTACCAAATCGTTACTGGAATGTTATAACATTGTATTGTGTGGTGAGAGTCATCACTTGCGCATTCCGCATCGGCACGTCGATGAGGTAGGAGGAAACGGATCCTTAAATTTCTAATGCGTGAAATAACGTTCTGCTTAACTGAGTTTCTCCGTTTCGATCCGATAGCAGGCATACATCTTGCTGTTGATAGATTTTCCGGTAAATTTTCGTAACACTTGCTGCTACTGGCTGGAGCCGATTTGTCTTAAGACGATTTTTTGCGATCGTGTGGAATGTTTTTTGTTTTTGTGTGGCTCTTCTCTGTGCTCTCCATTTACATTGGTGACACACGGTAAGACAGGCGGGAAGAATGGCTTAGAAAGCGAGGCCAGCGTCACGGTACGTCTGGAAGATCTTCTCGATCGAGTTGACGTAGGCGGCGGAACGCAGATCCAGGCCCAGATTGTACTTCATGGCCGTCTTCATGATGGCGCGTGCCGAACGCTCCATTGTGTAATCCAAACCGGAGTGCACGATGTCCTTCTCCGAGGCACCCGAGATGCGCTTTTGGAATGCTTCCGAAGGCGTTACCGGGATCTTGCCACCGACGTTACCGAAGCGACGTTCCAGCGAGGCTTGCACAGATTCTATGAAGAGATAGGGCAAAAGAAATGACAACAAATCAAACAAGCGCTTGAACGATCGTATCCAAAAATGTTTTTGTAAAATAAAACGATCGATCATCGCCGTATGTGTGTGTGGGTGTTTGTGGGAATGTTTCAATCGCGGAAGGGTGTGTATTCTAGAGAAAAAGGAACAATATGAATGGCCCAATGAACAGTGAGAAGAAAAGACCCCAGGTGATGGATGAAATTGCTTACGAAACCTAACTTAAATAAAAACAAACAGAACACAGCTTTCCCTTCTCTATGAGACTAAAATATAAATTAGTAACAGAGCACAAAATCTCCTATTCGTTCTTATTCATTAACTGTTAGCATATATTTCCCAGGAGACGAACTGAACCAAGCTTTTGTGTACATGATACAGATCACAACAAGACGAGCGTGCAGTTAAACATTGTTGAAGAACGAGAGACGAGCAACATCAACAGTAAAACACTAACATTTTTGATTCCTTTTTCTATAATTTATCACCTAAAAACGAAAAACAGTTGGCAAAACCTATTTTTTTTTCAAATGACCAAAAAGAACACCGTCAAAACAGTCGAACGACATTAGAAAACAAAACCTACCGATCAGAGGTGAGAGAGGAAATGGAGGTAAAATGATGAAACTATTTTCTACCTAAATTTTTGTGTGAAAGTAACTGATAACTCATGCAAAGTTGGGCAACAACAATCCTTTTCATCAATCGTATCAGACATCAAACAACGAGCAATCTTTGTCAAAACAGATATTCGACGTTGGTTCTGGGTTTTGTTCTTCACAATTGTGAGAATTATATAAATTCTAAATACTCGTGATGTGATGATAAATTTAAATACATCTATTAAAAGCTATATCGCTTAAATAGAAAAAAAAACTAAAAAACAAAGCTCGAAAAAGAGTATATTTTTGGAATTAAAAAAACCTGCTTCAAATATTGGATAAGAAGTGGTTTCCATTCATATTGCAAGTAAACGAGTATCGAAATAAAATTTGACGAATATTTCAAGACCGTCGTTTTTTCAGCTTTTCTGAGAAATTCTGGGCACCGAATTGCAAGACTTTAAAACGTTTGAACTTTAAACTTTGCAAGAAGTGTGTGATGAGTTTACTTTTTAGGCTGTTACTTGTCGACATTTAAACTCCAATGATTGAGAAAATTATATACAATTTTTTATGGAGTATTTTCGAACATGTTAACTTTATATCTCCTCTGATTTGGATTATTAAGCTCAAGCTACATTACCGACTTCATTTTTCATGAACAAAACTTCTGGAGTAAGATATAACTAACTAGGTTGTTTAAATTTTAATTTAGAAATTGAACACGAAAATAAAATTTTACACTTTTTTAATGAAGTATTACCGATTAACTAAAATTCTTTTAAAAAAAATATTGAAACAAGTCTCATATGCCCGTCCTTCTACATGAAACAGAATTTGTTGCATATTTTTGAACAATTTTCGCAATACTGGAAAAAAACATAAAAATCGGGATGGTTCTATAGTTTGGAATTAGGCTATATATGATTAAAATCTTCTGAAGCAATCCAACACTAATGTTTTGGCTATAACTCCTTAGGAATTATAAATCATTCCATTTCTAATGTGTGGCTATTACTACTTGATAGATGATATAAATTACTAAACTATTGTGCTGAATAAACAATTTAAACTATAGCTTTAAAATTTAATAACAAATATTACACTGCCATAGAATAGCATTGCAATGTAGAACACAACAGAAAGAACGAATAGAATACTTTTAAATACAATAAGAAAACTATAAACAAGAAAATAACTCGCAATTAATGAAATTACGAACGAATAATTTATAAAATCAAACACGACATAACACGAAGAAGCCAAATAAGGAAAGAAAACAATAATTAGAAATATTCAACAACAGAACCAGGGAAACATGATTTTGCATAAGATACAATATGTTCTCTCAGGTTTGTAGTTGGCAAAAGTTGGATGTGTGCACCGTTTTCATCACATTCCAAACAGGTGGTACAGCAGAAGAAGAAAGAAAGTTAAACACAAAGAGATTAATTAACACAATAAAATAAAGAGGAGCACCAGAAATAAACACGATAAAGTGAAACGAAACTTGCGGTGACGGGGAACAGTGGTGGTGGGTTTGCGAAACATTTGCTGTACAAACTGGGAAATTTTGGATACTTTACTGTCTTCCTCGCTCATATACTTTTCGAGCGACTCCTGGACGGATGCTGGATAGTTGTGACGGTTGAGTAGAGTAGAGTAGTAAGGGATGCACGCGTACGCGTGTGGCGCACGATTAGACAAAACGGTTTGGTTTTTGAGGAAAAGAGAAAAAAGAGAAAGAGAAAAAGAATAGAAGTAAAACTAGATCAAAAATGTACGAACGAGAGTGGGTGGCAAAGAAGCGGAGCGAATAAAAAGGATTGTTCACAGTTTTGCATCACCAAAAGAAATAAAGCAAATCCTTTCGCGTTCCGACGAACGGCATGTGGTAGAACTATCGTAGCAACAAAACGATCGTGCGATCGTGCGTTGTGAAAGCCGAATAATAAACGCTAGCGAAGACTCATTTCGTTGGTTCAGTAAAATATAAGTATATTAATTAATGTATTTACTCGCATTAAATACAGTGGCACGTAATGCGATAATCTCGAGAATAATAAATTATACAGTGTAGAGAAGTACACAAAACCGAAATGCTTTGTCTTACGAACACATCATAAACGATGGGAAGAAAACCCTTTTTTAAAAACACGTTGAGGGAAGAGAGCAAAATTGTTCACGGACCAAACATTAAACACGCACAAGAACGATGCGCCTTCGCGTCACGATCGCTGCTGTGTGATCGCGGTGGGACGTTTAGAAGGCGAGACCAGCATCACGGTACGTCTGGAAGATCTTTTCGATCGAGTTGATGTAAGCGGCGGAACGAAGATCCAGTCCGAGATTGTAGCGCATGGCAGTGGTCATGATGGCACGGGCCGAACGTTCCATCGTGTAGTCCAAACCGGAGTGCACGATATCCTTCTCCGAGGCACCCGAGATGCGCTTCTTGAACGCTTCGGACGCCTCAATCGGAATCTTGCCCCCGACCGTACCGAACCGTGCCTCAAGTGATCTTTGCACCGATTCTGTACCGATTGCGAAGTTAGCCAAAAGTGCCATGGAGCCACGGAACGACATAAGAAGAAAAAAATGAAGAAAAGCACCAATCAATCAACCAATATAGTTCGGGTGCGATGGCATAAGTTTTCCCGCTTTTAGCGGCATTCACGCAAACGCAATACAGTCAAAGCGGGCGGAACATTAGGCCGTTGGAAAAGTGGTTAATTTCAAACTTTCAAACACGACAAACCATGCAGCACACAGTCTCGTTTTGCTGTGTGTTCATTCGTATTTATACGAGTGCAGAGCAAAGTTACGATGCAAAAACACACCTGTTTTTGCGGGAAGAAATGTTATAGTTAAGATCGTTAGTTTTTCATTCAAAGCAGAGCAGAAGATAAAACAAAGGGAGCACACTTTTAAAAATCACGCAAATTGTTTACGAGCGAATTTCGAGCGGACAGAGAACGATAGTGTTGATGGTAACGCATCAGAACGTGGACGCTGTCCGCGAGTTGGACGGGTACAAGGAAAAAGAACCGGATATGGCAACGGAACATGTGTTAGACACTGGTGTGCAGCACACCAATTTCGAGTGCGTTTGGTTGGTAGAACAAGATGAATTCAATTTTTGTGGAACGAACCAATTAAACGGGACAAACCCTAGTTAAAATAAGGAAATCGAAAACAACAAAAAAACCATGCCGAAAATTTTGCACGGGCCAAATTACACAGAGAGTGAGGAGTAATGTAGGTGGGTGGTAAATATGCCAATTACAATAACGAAAAAAAAAAATACACAGACATCGATACTAAACAACCACAAAGAGAGATCACCGTAACTGATTGGATACTTTACTCTCTTCGTCGCTAAATACGAATCGTTCCAACGATTGCTGAATGGAGGCTGCATCAAATAATATGGCCGTCAAAAAACAAAACAGAGTATAGAAAATAGAAGAAAGAAAAAAAGGAAAGAAAAACGATAAAATAAAGAGAAAGAAATGAAAGGTGCAGGGACAGCGCTAAAGTGCACAGCATAAATATATGTATGCAGATATAGTTAGGCAGCCATACAGCAGCAAGGCAGGGCATGCAGCACAGAACAACTTCTTCCTGAGGAGGTTGCCTATGGATGTGAAAATTTCGTATCGCACTCTGCTATCACCAGTTTTGTTACGACGGGTTGATGGGGGGTTTTGGGCACCATATCCCGTGTTTCTGCTGGTGTATAACTAAATCGCTGCACATGCTCTACTGTCCGATTGGTTTATGTTTTATATGTGTTGCGATTGGTGAATATTAAACATAAGGCATAAAAGTTTTGGTACGGCGAAAGCTGCATTCTATGCCAATTCCTGTGTTAGGTGCTTTTGCGATGACATTGGGGAAACCGTCATTGGACCCAATACTAGCGTGGTTGCAACTGTTTGTTCAGCCAAATGTTTTCCACTAGAAGCAAACTTTCGTAAAGAGCAAAACCAAACCTTCGGGTTTCATCATTTGTTCGGTGTTGGTATGATTAGTGCGTGCCCTATAGTTGATTTTCATTTCAGTTTTCGCTGGATGAACACCACTGGACAAGCAGAAAAGCAAGCAGCTCTAGTGCATTTAAGCGATCTTCGAAACATGCAGGGGAAACACTCACCGAGCAGATGGTAGTTCGATTCACGCTCGTACTTGAACGTCAAACGACCGTACGAGACGTGGTTCAGGTTCTTGAGCCATTCGAAGAATGACACTGTCACACCACCGGCGTTGATGTACAGATCCGGAATCACGAGGATGTTGCGATCGATCAGGATCTTGTCGGCGGCAGGCGTGGTCGGTCCGTTGGCAGCTTCAGCAATGATCTACGAATGTTGCACGGACAAGAGACAGCCATTATATGGACTATTTGTTTCCTCATTCATATCTCCTGATTGTGTGTTACCTTGGCATTGATTCGGCCAGCATTGTCAGCAGTGATCACCTTCTCGACGGCAGCCGGAATGAAGATATCGCACTGTTCGTACATCAGGTTTTCACCCTCGTACGGCTGAGCACCGGGGAAGCCAACGATCGTACCCTTTTCGTTCTTGTAGTCTTCCAGCGTCTGTAAGTAATGCACAAATAATTTAAACGCATTTAAAAAAGGGGATCTTCAGGATATTAATGTTTCCTTTGTTATTTTCCGAGACCTACCTTCGGATCGATACCTTGCGGGTTGAAGATCGAACCGTCGTGCTCAATGACACCGATGCAGGTGGCACCGGCACGCGTCAAATAACGGCACGAGTGCAGACCGACATTACCGAAGCCCTGCACGATGAAGGTCTTGCCACCCCAGCCGGGTGTCGTACCGATCTGGGCCATGTAGTTCGCTTCCTTGATGAAGTTGTCCAGTCCGTGGAACACACCGCGACCCGTGGCCGATACACGTCCGTGAATACCGCCCTGATTGATCGGTTTGCCAGTGACACAGGCATGCGCATTAATGTCCAGGTGACCGATCGTCTTGGCGTACGTATCGGCAATCCACGACATCTCACGCTCACCCGTTCCCATGTCCGGGGCCGGCACATCGATGCCCGGGCCAATGAAGCCCTTCTTTGACAGTTCCAGTGCGAAACGGCGGGTGATCTTCTCCAGCTCATGTTCGGAGTATTTGCGTGGATCGATCTTGACACCGGCCTTTGCGCCACCGAACGGTACATCCACACAGGCGCACTTGAACGTCATCAGAGCGGACAGGGCTTTCACTTCATCGCGTGACACATCCAGCGAGAAACGAATACCTGTGAAGAGAGATAAGGCGATTAATCAGATTTTTGGGGATTTCAAGGTGATAGCCCTCAGCAACATAATCCTTTCGTATGCATCGTTCGATAGAAATAGCAAACGAAGATGTCACATTCAAGGTCACAAACGAATCGGACGTTCCGTGTAGATAAGATATTCATAAAACACCACGAGGTACAATTGTTTTCGTTATGATTGTTTCGTTTCGATTCTTCATCTTGCGAGCGAGAGAGAGAGCGCTTATCAGCAAGGTAAAGCTAGGTTGGGATCCTCCCCAAGGCTTAACATTGGTTTGTTTTGCATGGCTCAATACTAATTCGAACATTGACGCAAAAGCCTTGTTTTAAATGTCAATTAAAAAAAATGGACGAAACGCTGAACATATTTTTGGTCGTATCAAAAGTAAAAGCATTAACCTCTCCTTTGGGGCACAAGAACACGACATAGCAACAATCGAAAAATCCTCCAAACTGGTATCCCCGGCTGGTGGAACAATCGTTAAGCTTCATCACCGCATGATCGCCTAACCGGTTTAGAATGTTTTGAGCGGGCTGCGCAAACAAAAAGCAACTCGTTCTAGCAGAGGTATTGCCACTTCAACGAGGAAGACACAATGTTGGGACACACCATTCACATACAGAGATTAGTCACCGCCGACGACTACAAAACGTTGGGGTTGAGGATCGTCTGATCGTTCGCAAGGTTTTTGTTTTGATCCAACATATCTTATGCGCGTATGCTATGCTCTCTCCGGTTTTTCGTACCGAGCGGTAGAGAAACATCACAGGGAAGCTGGTGCCGGAATTGGACCGCGTGCGAGCTAAATTTAGACGTTCTATCACCGGTCTATGCAAACACAGCAACAACCCAAACACCACCGACAAACAAGTGTCGTGTCGGGGAGAGGTGATTGAAAAAATCTAGGAGGCCTTTAAATTGTTATGTGTCGTTATGTAACACCATAGCAACCGTGCTGTAAAACGATCCCAATCGCCGTAGAGAAGGAAGTGCTGATCGCACTCGATGGTATGTAGGTACGGCTGGTTTTACAACAATTTAAATTATTTACCAATTCCATCGCCTCATCCACTCTAATCGATGCGTAAGATCATTCGCTATTTATCGTCAACATTAGTGCAACAATGTATCGACAGGATGGCTCTAATTTGACAGGTAAATTTTAAATTTATTTTTCACATCGCATGTGATAACAATAAAGAGCACACGATGTGATAGTAGCATGAAAATTGTTACCAGGGCAAGAAAACTGGTGCTAACGATATCGAATAACCTTCACGGATGATGTGAACAAACGCACACTCCGCGATGGTGTGGTTCATTTATTTATTTACTGATTTGCATAACCCATTGCAAAACACATTCGATTCTACCGGTTCCGATGCGACAGGAATGACGTGTTCTAACCGTGTATGCTAATCAAATCATAAAATGAAAAAGTAGCCACACGTAAACAACAATATGCACCACGAGACAAACAAATATCAAATGAAACAGACATTGCTTTCGGTCGATTTGTAATCACTATCTATTCCTTAAAAGCGAATAAAATCGGTTAAATTCCGCAAAATTATGCCCTCCGTTTGCTATTTATAGCCTTTTTTGCTAATATCCGCCGACAGGTGCGTAAAATGTCACATAGTTCACAGCATCAACAAAACAAGCGTAGTAACAGTGTGCGTAAATGCCAAAAACATGCTGAGTAGTGCGAGTAGCAGGCTTTGCATAGTTTTTATAGATTTGAAAAAGAAAATAAAAACTCGAGTTGTTCATGTCGGCGCACGTATTGAAGTTTGTGTTAGGAGGGCATGAAGGAGAATTTGGTAATAATTAGAACTTTTGTGTGTGTCTCTGGTTTTATTTTGGCTACCGTTAAATAGTCACGCGATTGTTTATTAACAACACCTTGCTATTCAGTAGATTAGTAACAGCTTTTTTACTTGATACCGGCATCTTGAGCGAGAAGAGAACAACCAGATCTAATAGCGTATCGTTCGCATGTTTACGTAACATTCCTTAACGAGGCCTCGTGACATCGTGACACAATCATCGCAAGAAGCGAATAAACACGGAAAGAACCTCCACCGGCGGGCCATTGCCGGCAAACAAATGGCGAGCAACACCGGAATGAATGCACCTTCGCCATTAACGCCGAAGGGCTGTATGGAGTGCGCGCGCTAAAAAGCAAGCCAAAAACCTCCGGGGTACGCTAGAATGGTGCAGCAATATTTTTAGCCTGTGCATCGATTTTTGCTTACGCGTGACGTAAACCATCCACCAACCCAGAGCGGAGACACACCCCCGAGTGACAAAAGGGGACAAAACAGTTCTAGGCACTGCACAGGGGAATTACATTTGAAGAACATCGATTTGCACCAATAATCGACCACCGCCACCATTGGGATTTATGAGATAAGTATCACTTAACCCATAAACACGCAAAACAGCCATGTGCCTAGCTTAGGTTTAGAGACACAAGTGTCTTACCTCTACCTTTCTATTGCCTGGCTTCGCACGGTTATTGGTTCGCAAGCATCACATGAAGCTCGACTTTTTGCATCATTTTTCTGTAACTTTTTTTTTGCAACCCAGTGTTGTCCCTTGGCTACCGTTATCAGCAGAGCAAGTCGCACTAAAAATTAGTTACGACATAAGAATTGTGCGCGATCCGCCGCACCATCCACCGCTGGCCGCACACTTTCTCGTCGTCCTTCCCATGGACCCCCTGATAGGGCTTATCAACGTGTGCGACATACACCGGTGACCTTGCTTTGGAGAGTGTGATCGCGCTGGTCCAGTGTATGATGAACAAAAAAAAAATGGCGCTATTATTTGCGCCTGGCGATGCGTGCGTTCCGATTAGCTGTAGATGATAATCGCCTCGGACTGACACCCTCTTTAAACAACTAGAACAACATTCAACTACCACTCCTATTTGATTCACGAGAGGTTGACGATCGAATGTCTCTAGAGCATGGCCCGACCTTTCCCGGACCGTGTACCGAGCGCTATGACAACAGCGCTGGGTCGGGTGCTAACGGGTCGGTTCGTTTTCATCTAGACAATTTGAAGTGAAAGTGTGTAATGGAATTCCGCTCAAGTGGCTGTGCACTTCGAGTGTTCCCGCCCGTCCATCATCAGCGAGAATTCGTTATGAATGCATGGACGGTGCATCGTAACTGGTAGCAGCGCAAACGGAGCAGCATCCAGGGGAGGAAACCACGTGCTTGCTTGACAACATGTCGCACACATGTGTGTTGTTCTATGTTTCTTTTATATCTTTCCTGACAATAAAGTCACTGCTCGGTCGGTGCTCGTTTTGTTGGCCCTTTTGCTTTCTACTATCTTTCTGCATGTTTTTAAACAACATACCAGCAGTGGCAATCTGGCACACACGCAGGAGTCGATGTTTTTGCTTCTGTTTTTTGTTCTCTATCTCAACAACGACATTCATGAAATAGCGATATGATCATAATGCGCAACGCAAGAACGCAAGCCATTTGAGAGAAACATTCTCGTTCAAGTGTCGTGGCGGATCAACTTTCATACTGCTATGAAAGCCAATTAGAATGGATGGCCTGTCCTTTGATTGATTCACAAAGTGTGAGTAACTGATACATCACCAGGGCCAGTTTCTAAGCCCTTATGCGTTGTACAAACAGTACGGAGAACGCGTGTTCGATGACACACTACACTACCAGCTCGTATATGTAATCTAATCTTTATTACACACGAGTTAACGTTGCTATTGATCCTAAAAAAGAAAACCTTTGGTTAGAATTCCATTTAGATACTCGAAAGGAATGAATAACAAAAAACAAAGGTTCAGTAAAAGAAGGCGCGCAGAGAGACATTCATATACATAACTCCTCCAGGAATCATTCGAATATTAACAATTCGGATAGCGTGTTGCCTTCATCGATTAGACCGATTTTTCTATTACACCGCTACAACCCATGTTGGTCAATGATAATGGACATTGCAGCATTACGATGGCGGTAACTCTGCAAACATGAAGGAAGGAAGGGCTATTATTTTGTGTTCCACTTATCTGCTGCGTTCAACACTCTGCTTGACAACCGTACTACGGACACATGGGTAAAGATGATACGGTGACTTTGTTGTTTAATGCGTTATTTTATCAGCAACAAGAATGGTGTCTTGTGAAGCCTCCCTTCTCCTATATTTGGCGTATCACGTGTGGTCACGAAAGAGTACATTTTCCATCATTTGCACATCGATGATACGTAATTGCCATATTTCTTTTTTAAGCAATAATTTCAAGCAAACCATTTCGTTTACCCGTTTTCCACAGACAAGTAACCGGTTGTATTCTCACTTATCGCACTCTTGACCAGCTAATCATACGGGTTCATGGTTTTCATTTGCAGCGATAAATGTCGTTCTAAGTGGGTTTCCTCCTTTAATGCGTATCATGAACGAAACACTCGTAGGCGTACACATTAATCATTCCTTGTCTCAGGGTCTGTTTTTGGGTGGGACGCAATACATCGACCGAAGTGTGACATAAATGTCGAGAGAGAGAAAAAAAATACCTAAAACATAGACCTGTTTTCCTTTCCTAAAACCGATATAACGATTTTCCATCGAAATTCATTCCTACGCTGCGATGTACTGAGGAGGCCCAACGCAATGAACGGTGGCCGTACGCGTGTTACATAATCGGCACAAACGCCGTACACCAGTTCAGAGTGGTAAAATTTTCATTTTCTGCCCACCACCACCACCACCCGTTTTTACTTACCGCCCTTGGTTGGTGTGCGGTGAGTGCAGTGCTGGGCACGGTAGCCGGTGATCATTTCGTAGTCGCCGGAATCGCGTCGCAGCGGAAATGCAATCTCGATGATATGATCGCACGGCTGCATCAGCATCAAAATACCCTTCACCTTCTTCTTCTTCTCGTCCATCGAGGCACGGCCCTTCATGTCCTCGACCAGCTTGTCTTCGCAGATCTGGCAAGCCCGGTGGAAGAAGTACTCCACCATGTCGAAGAAGCGCGGGTTGGCCGCGGTCGACACATCCTTCAGGCGCTCCGGGATCTGGTGCTCGGCGTACGTGCGCTTCGGCTGCTGCTGGTTCACCATCATCGGCTGCTGGACGGCCGCAACGGCCTTTACCAGTGTGGCCACCTCCTGCTTGATGGTGGCATTCTTGGCGATCGTCTTCAGGTGATACATGTTGCTGCCGGTTCGCTTCTGGTTAGGATCGCAAACTTACACCTTGCTGCACACACCATATCCCGGAAAATGTGCAATGAGTTATAAATAAAAGAAAGAGACGCAAAAAAAAGAAATTAGACAGGAAAGCACCGTAACAGCACCATCGTAACGTTCCACCACTTCTCGAAATTATATCCTAAAAAAACCACCAACACATGCTCGGAAGAACGCAACAGCAGAAAATCACGCCATCAACGTTCAACTCGTTCTCGTGTACGATTATTAAATGCAATTTGTGTGGCATTTTTGTTCTACATGCAAATTAAATACTTAAAGGTGGTAACATTTTCTAAACCAAAAAAAAAGTCAGCAAAACGCACCGAAAAATAGGTAGAAAATTCCGAACAAAACCACACACACACACGCACACTATCACTGAACTACCCGGAGGACTACGGGAGAACGAAGAACCGCACAGACCGCGTTCCTTCTTCACGGTTTGCGTTGGAATACGACGACGATGACGGCGGAGCAAAGCACACGGCTCGAAATCCGGGAACTGGTGTGGCGTTTCGCTTTGACAAGCGCATTTGCTGGCTAGTGCGCACACACTCTCTTTCGCTCATCTGGGGTGGGTTTTTTTTGCTGCTGCTGCTCCGGTATACCGTCTCACACACACGCGCGCGCACGCACACGTGGAACAGAAGCACACGACGTATACTCACCTTAAACTTCTTGAAACGATGAACGATTAAATCTCGCACTGTCCGCGAAGCACCAACAGGACGGATTGACCGTGCGAGAGCGCTTTCTGCGAAATTTATGTCGCACGATTGATGATGGGAGTGCTGGTGGTGCATTGATATGATTGTTCCCACCACGCACCACCTAACGTGTGTCCTTTTCCATTCGCCCACCACCCACACGTGGTGCAGGGGGTGAGTTTAAAATGCGTGAAAAAAGCAATGGGTAACTGTATGTGTGTGGGTGAACGTGAATTCGATTGAGGGGATTTCTATTTTTCGGTACTGCCGGGTTCGGTAATGACGTCACGCACCGGGGAAAACGATCATTGGAAGCGAGCGACGAACCCGGTGCAGAAGAAGAAGCAAAACAAACACCGTAAACAACACTCACACACGCGCGCACCGAATGTTGACATTTGACAGCCACATGTACAGGGTGTACAAGAGGAGGTGGTCTCGTACAGGTTGTTCGAAGGCAATATGCTTTTTTTTAAATCTTACTAGGTATAGTCGTTTCACTTTTCACGGGTAAATACTGTGACAAATATTTCAGGCATGGTGAATTCGAGCGAACTTCATTTTTTGATCCAGTCCAGTTGCTTAGTATTTTACAACCATTTACAGACCCACGGTTGGTTGTTGCTATTTTCGCTATACCCTCTACCAGTTGGTCCCTTTAAAGTAGCTGTTTTAGACAATTAATTAGCATATTTATCATCGGATGGTAGTGGTGCAATGATAAGCCGAAGTTTGACAGATCTCAAATCGGAACACACGCACACATCGCCGATACACGTTTCAGCTGATGAACGTAAGCAGGAATGGCGTATCGAACAGTGTGTATGTTGTCTGCTGTGATAAGTTAGCAGCTTATATTTGTGTCGTTTTGCCTACGTTATCGCTGACCTTCTAATTGGCGAAAATTAAATCTCGGAATCAACAACAATCCTGTAAGCAACAGAGAGTCAACATAACATCATCCGAGCTTAATAGTGTTCATGTCTGTGAATTTAATTGCGTAACGGTTCTACACGACGGATGGCTACGGTGACTTCTGGTGAAAGAAAGTGAGAGAAAAGTCATCACGAAAATGTGGAACAATTGACAAATGCACCGTGCAAATGTTTCTAGTCACCCTTCACGGTCACCGACAGGAAAACGACCTCCTATATTTCTTCTTGGGGGAAAGTAAAATTTAGCAGACGGCGATCGATGTGTTGGCAAGCGATTTTCCCCTAGGCAACACTAACCAGGTGTGCATCGTGTTAGTGTGTGCGTGCGTGTGTGTGTGTATGTATGAACGTGTGTACATGTGCTCTTGTTTACGCATATGCGTGCGGACGAGTAGTGAAGCACTTGGAAAATAGCAGTTATGCTGTATTTATGCAGTGAACAGGAAAAAGTGCAAAGTAACTCTTGGGCTTAGGAAGAGCGAAGGAGAGAGAAAGAGAGAGCGATCCATCGCAATAGGCTGTAACAATAGAATTTATGCAGTGTGTGCTTTGTTAGTATTGAGCTCATTCTTTCGCTCCCGCTGGATTTCCACGGTGTTGTGATAGTTTGAAGGACAACATCAACGGGGGTAGGTCCAAAAACCTTGCAAAAAGGGCATACGATCGTCCCCGCTAATCGTACACGTACCTGTGTAAAGTTGCATGTGTATATAATCTAAGCTAACAGTGTGTGTATGTGTGTTTGGTTTGGTGTGCTTGAAATAATAGAGCAAATCCAAAGGAAGGAGATCGTGAAAGGTAAAGAGAAGGGCACAAGACTGTAGCGGCCGTTTGTTTGAAAGAGCACCCCTAAAGAAAAGGGAAAACCGCCATCGTCATCGTCACGCTAGGAAAGTATCAGAATTGGTCGGCCAAAATGTCGTCGATCGTGGACATTATCAACCACTACCAGACCAGCATCAACAAGTCGTTAAATGATACGGCCAGGGTAAGTAAATTTAGGAACTTGCACTTGCAGCTAAAGTACAAACCCATGCACCTGATTGTACTTCAAACATGGACGTACCCTTCTGCCACGGTTACGGTTGCTGAGAATTGCTTACCTACCTGCATTGAATCCCCGTCCGTCCGTTGGACTAAATTGTCCCAATATACCTTTCCAAAAAGTTCTTTCTGTCAGAAGCATAAAATGTACCCGGGAACGGAACAAATCTTTTATCTACCCTGGTCAACTTCGATAAATTGTTCGCAAGTACCGTTCACCACGTGGTTAGTGGCCGAGCCTTGACCGCACAAACCACGGAATGTGAAGTAAAGATATGATTTAACATGGTTGGCATGTTGATATTACGCTTGAACCTACGCTTTTACTTATACATAGATGCCTATGAACGTAACTAATAGCAACGTATTTAGAGTTTATTAGCTTTTCTACAGTGCGTGCTGTTAACAAGTTATATTAGTACGGGAAGAAAAATTGAGAAGTAAAATCAATATTAAAACCATTCGTTATTATACGGTATAAGTAATGCTTTATTTGCATATTCGCGTTTTCCGCATCCCTATCATTGACTTTCCGATAAGAACGCAATCACTACTACAAAACGTTCGATTCAGTTTGAAGAGAAGTGTCAACTAAATAGCTCGTCCCAAATGGACATTGTAAAAATGTAAAATTATATGAAGTTAATATAGGCACATTTACTTTTTCCAAAAGATTGTACACTGCATTGGGAAGCTGTACAAGCTGCCAATATCCGTACGACATCTGCAAGATACCGGCATTGGACGGACAGTCAACAGTCTTCGGAAGTACGACGGTGAGGTGGGCATTGCAGCCAAAGCACTCGTTACCAAGTGGAAAGCGATGGTAGCTGCGGAAGAATCGGATGACAATACTGCAAATGCAGGCACCCATGGGGAAGGCGCGGATTCTGAAGGACGTCAGAATGAGGATGGTCAACAGCGAAGCGATGTGAGCGATCAGGAAGAAGACGGTCATAATCGTTCATTGGGAGATGATGACGATGAAGATGACGATGAAGACGAAGACGATGACGACGACGACCGGGTCTCACATCAGAATGCAGATCGGGAAGGTATGTGCAATAGAACCAAATTGAAAATTACACTCGTACACTGCAAATTGCATGCGGCAGTTAACACTGGAAAGCAAAATCTGGCACATCCATTGTGATTGTTGATTAAATGTTGCAATTTACTGTTGCGATCGCAGACGGTGCACATTGATTTCTGTTGCTGATTAGGAATTAGACACCAGAAATCATGGAAATAAAGGTGGAACATTTATTAATACTTTTATGTTTTATTTTCAGAATCCTATGGTGAGCCACAGCTTCGCGTGGACGAGGAATTTCCTACTGAAGCAGAAGGTAACGACAGCAATAGCGATGAAGAAGAATCGGATGGGCAAACGGCTCAGCCAGAAGTTCACTATGTTATGCATCATCGTGTAATCGAACCAGAGCATCCGATTAGTTTAGAGGGTAGGGCAACATCCAGCCAGTGGAATGACCATCACAATAGTGCTTCTAGTAAGCGACCTTCGAACGGTAGTTCACGAAATCAACATCACACGTCCACTTCCAAAGCATCGAGCAGTTCTAGCAGTGGGCAGAAACATAAGCATGATGATAGAAGCGATAAGACCGATAGAAGAAAGAACGAGGCTGACCATAGTGGTCAGTCATCAAATGGAGGGGAGACGAAACCTAACAAATCATCCTCCTCCAGGATGGATCATCATGGATCGTCAAGGAAAACGTCATCGCAAGGTGACGGTGAACGGCACAAAGATCGCAGTTCCTCAAAACATCACAGCAGCAGCAACACAAATGATCACGGTGCCGGTAGTAGCAGTAATCATAGCAGTAGTCACGCACGAAAAGATTCTAGTCACAAAGAAGACCGACATCGGTCAAAGGAGAAGCGCAGCGGTAGTTCGAAAAGGCACGCGACGGAAGAAAGCGATGCGGATAGGGATACGGCATCGTCATCGAAACGATCTCGCAAGGAGCACCGATCGGACCATGGTAGTGCGGACAGCGCAACGCAGGTGACATCATCCTCATCATCTCCCCATGCTGCTTCTACCTCATCATCACATGGAAAGAAGGAAAAATCGAAAGGACATTCGTCTTCGTCTAAGCGAAGGGAGCATCACGATAAATCAGAATCATCACGCGAAAGATCGGATGAGTCTAAGTCTAAATCGAGAAGGAAAGATAAATCTCGATCATCGCCTGGATCAAACCAAGAGACCCACAACGACGATTCCGTGGGGGAGGATGGTAACGAGGGTCTCGATTGTTCCGGGGGTGCTAGTTTTGCCGATGCACTCGCCATGATAGGTATGCCTTCCGGATCGAAGAAAAAACCATCCGGCAGTAGCAAGGAAAAGGTGAAAGTAACCTTAATGAAACCTTCCACTTCTTCCACATCATCGAGTCTTCGAGATAATGAAACGTCCTACTCGCGTAGTAAACAAGAACAAGCAAGAGTATCCTCGTCCTCCTCTACATCCGTCGGACGTAACGGAGGTATGCCGTCTGCTTCGGAGCTTCTTTCACAGAATGTAAAACTAGAGCCACTTCCCGAGGCTTCGGAAATAGTGGAATCGCTACCATTGATTTCGCCCCATTATCGTCCTATGCCTCTCAATCAGACCGTGATGGAGTGTGTGTTTATGGGTGGACAGAGCGGCCGTGGTAAAGGTCGACCGCTGACCGAAGAAGAGGCACTCGGACAGAGCATGCAGTCGAAAAACATGCGTACGAAGGTTTACTCAGGACAAAAGACGAACGCGAAAGGCGTAATACCGACGTTGTACGAGCTGTGCATTCGGTTGCTGCAGGACCACATCGATGAGATAGGCGCGACTGGTGGTATACCGTTTTACATCCTAAAACCGGTGCTTGAACGAGCGAATCCGAATCAGTTGCTTCATTTAGAGCACTTTAATCCCCACTTCGTCGAAGATAGCGACGTACTGTGGGAACAACACTGTAAGCGCACGTTCCGATCGAAACAACGAAACGAGGAGGAGCTGGAAACGTGGCGTGAAATGTTTCTCGTAAGCGAATCTGTCACTTTTTGTGTGATAACATTTGATCTATATTTTGTGCTTTTGTTTCTACTTCTAGCGTTGTTCCGAGGAACGTGACGCGAAGCTGAGAAGTCTTACGCAGAACATTAAACTTTCACAGGAACAGGCGGCAGCTCCGATACGCAAAACGCAACTAGCGTACGTTGACTCCGCCGTTAAACCACCGCGAAATGTGATTAGCAAACAGGTTAAATACGGCACGGCTCGAGCACCGGTCGTTTCTCCAGCGGCCCGTGTAGCTGCCCTCAAGGCGGGCAACGTAACGCAAGTCGGCGATGCACGGTTACGTGTGGCGGCCGGTGTACGCGATAATGCACAAGCGCAAGGTAAGATAAGGATAAAACAGCATAATTTAAAAAAACGATAGCTAATTGATTGTTACGATACGTTACAGTTTTCCAACCAACGAAACCACGCAAGGCTCCAATGATGGCCAAAGTGTTGTCCTCAATGAAGGGTTTCAAAACCAGCTTCCGTCGTTAGGGGGACAGATGTGTGCGTTTCCAGCAAAGAGCCAGATGGCAAAACTAAATAATTGTATATGTGGAAGCAGAGTAGTTCAACCAATGAGACACTGTTGCGGCGTTCCGTAAAACAGCAACATACAAATTTGAACCCATGTTTAGTATCGATTAAACCCTCTCTAGATGCGGTTTCGCTCAGTTCAAGTATTTACTAAATTATGTTTTACTACGTCATTTTAAAAGTTCTAAATTATGTTTGTATCCTGCGGTACTGTTTACTATTTTAGTTTTAATATTATCGTGAAAAAATAAGGCCCTTACTATACAGACCGCAATGAAAAGTTTGACATCACGCCCATATCACTCTACGGTAGCCGGCCGGCAAGGAGAATATACAGGCCAAATATCGACAACCGATCAAGAACATTGAGCCAAATAAGAAGGGGTTTCTCGTATCGTCTATCGTGTGCTCTGATTTTAATTTACTCTTCACACTTAATGTTGTTATCTATAACGTATTTTTTGTACACATCACATTACTTTAAAGATCGACTCTGTGCGATTTGTCCTTTTGTTGTTGTAATCAATCGTTTGCTTTTTATAGTACGAAAGTAAAATATAAGTAATTTAAAATTTTTACCCTTATTGTGTTTTATCAATGTGATAATTATGCCGAAATTAGTGATTTGAACTTAATCTCTGGTACTATGTAATTAAATATTTATGAAACGAGCATAATTAGATATATGAAGTAAGTAGAACAGCTTTTTAAAGAAATTCCTGGAACCGTGGTGTGACCGGTAAATATCGCGAAGAAACAGCAGGGCGTCGGTGGTGTAATGGTCAGCATAGTTGCCTTCCAAGCAGTTGATCCGGGTTCGATTCCCGGCCGACGCACGAAGTTTTTGTTTGTTTTTAATTATTGCATTGTTTTGGTAAATGAGTATTTAGTAACACATCTATTTCAAAGAATGTTATGAATTGTAATGATAAAACATTGTAACTATTATGATTATTTCACTTCTTTTGAGCAGCTGAGTTCGATGGTTCATTATAAATTGTGGCATAATTTGTGATCAGTTACCAGCATTCAGTAGCCGTGATCGTCTAGTGGTTAGGACCCTACGTTGTGGCCGTAGTAACCCAGGTTCGAATCCTGGTCACGGCAGTGTCCGCATTGAGCCGGACACTGTCACGGAAGAATGCCAGAAACAAGATAAATCGAGAAGGATATTTTGAATTGGAGCTGATTTCTTTAAAATTACATCTTTACATGTAAATAAATTTACATGAATGCAGTGTATGTATTTGATAAAGACAAAAAGTGAGAGATAAAGAGAGGGAGAGAGAATGAAGGGGGCATATTTTGATTTCACGGGCAAAAAAGGGAGAGAAGATAAATGAGTGTGGTTTGTTTGTGTTCGCTTGCAATGTAAATCGTGCGTTGACGTAAAAAAACAAAAAAAAATGTATTAATATTCTGTGATTCGCTCCCCGAAACATTGCATTGTTTTTCATTTTTAAAACATTTATTAACTTATTATTGTGTGTGTGTTTTTTGTTTTCGTTCAGTATAATTTTTGTCTCATTCTTACGCTACGCTTATGATAGTTGTTTGATACAATCATCAAACGGCCAATAATGCAGCAGCAAACGGGTCCACCTTGTTGCTTGTCGTTTGTCTCCATATACGTGGTTTTCTTTTCATCGAACCGTCGTACACGTTCTCGTTATACTGCGGCCACAGAAACATGTATATAGATGGTTTTTGAGATTTGGTTTTATGTTGCGACTGATGATTAAATATAGCAGTGGAGCTACATCAAAGGTGGTCGGTCAGAAAATGGCGCCCATCTACGTTATAAGGGTAATTGTAGTATCTCGTTCGTTCTCATCAGATCAGACCGCACCCTTCCCCACACATCATGCCGCCGATGGCCGATGTATGCCATTAACGGTGCATCGGTAATACTTAATTCGCAACCGGATTGGCTCGTTCTAATAATCACAGTAAGAGCCCGATTCATATTGCCGGAACCGAACACTCCAAAAGCAAATGAAAAACAGCACGTTCAACAAGTAGTAATACACTATAAAACTACCTTTTCCTAGCGAGCAGGAGCACACACTAATCACACTTATTGCGTCGTGGACCGTACGAAAGTAATAAAACAAGAACGGACAAACAAAAAAAAATAACATCACGGCGATTCTACATCGTAGCCGTGCGAATGGAGCTTAATGCGAGTGGTGATCATTATTGCATCCCGCAGCTGCCGGAGCGGCGCCAGTCAGTTGCGCAGCTAAGTATTGTCAAATTGTATTCGGAACCGAGTGCCCTTGCGTTATGAACTGCATATTTCATTTCAACCGGTTGCCGGTTTTATGATCCCTTTCCAAATCTTCTGCCGCGTGAGAAAGCTTGACAATTACTATTCAACGCGGGTCAGCTTAGTGATAATAAGCAAAAAAAAAAACAAACAGATCCTGCTGCTGGTCGGCGTACTACCTCACTAGTAGTATACGAGGAAAACGTAAAGAAAAATCCAGCAATCGACTGACAAGCTATTTGATGCTTGTGAGTTATAGTAGGAACGAAAAACCAATGGGAAATCCGGGATGTACAGAAGTTGACGCACTGTTCTCACCCGGCACAAGCGGAAAGATTAATCATTCGTCTCGTATAAACAAAAGAACATCAGTAACAGCTTCAGCTTCAACGCGTCGCTTACTCGCGCATGTACGGATAGTCGATGTCCTTCAGCGGTACAAACGTTTCCTTGATCGATTGTGGTGTAGCCCACCGGAGCACGTAATGCGGACCACCGGCTTTGTCGTTTGTTCCGGACATACGACCACCACCGAATGGTTGCTGACCGACGACGGAACCAGTTGATTTGTCGTTAAGGTAGAAGTTTCCGGCCGTCATCTTGAACTCGTCCAGAGCTCGCTTGAGGAACGCTCTAAAAGTAGAAGAACACGTTGCTCTGTTAGCCAATAGCCGCCGGTATGAAACATAGCAATTCACACTTACTCGTCCTGCGCGAACACAGCACCGGTGAGTGCGAACCGGGTCGATCCGCCGACAAGCTTCATGGTACTGTCGAGATCCTTGTCCTTATATACATAGATCGTGAGCACCGGGCCGAAGATTTCCTCCGTCATAATGCGATCGTTCGGGTCAGTTGTCTGCACAATAGTCGGTTCAATAAAGTAGCCCTTGCTGTCGTCACACTTGCCACCGCCGAGAATGGTAAGATTTTTGGAACTGCGAGCATGATCTATGTACGATTTGATGCGCGCAAATGCTTTGTCGTCGATGACGGCCGAAGTAAAGTTGGAAAAATCGGTCACGTCGCCCACCTTCAGTGTGTCACGGATCATTAGCAAACCGTCCTTCACCTTTGGCCATAGGGATTCGGGCACGTACATACGCGAACAGGCCGAACACTTCTGGCCGCAGAACTCGAACGCAGAGCGGATTGTGCCATTTACCACCGACTCGGCATCCGCAGACGGATGCACAAAGTGATAGTTCTTGCCACCGCACTCGCCGATCAGTCGGGGGAAATTGTTGTAGCTGTTAATGTTCTCGCCCACCTGACGCCACAAGCGATTGAACGTGCTGTAGAACAAAGGAAACGAAGGTTGTAGAATGTGGTGCAAGTGGTGGTTCAACCTGTTGGCGGATACTTACGGTACAGAACCGGTAAAGTTGATACCGGCCAGATGCGGCGAGGCCGTGATTGTATCACCAAACACAGGACCATCCGTGGGCACGAAATTTACCACACCGGGTGGTACACCGGCCTCACGCATAATCTTGAAAATGACATAGTTCGAGAGCAGGGCAGTATCGGACGGCTTCCACAACACACCGTTGCCCATGAGGGCGGGCGTGTACGCCAGATTACCACCGATGGCAGTGAAATTGAAGGGGCTGACGGCAGCAATGAACCCATCGATGCCACGGAACCGCATCGAATTCTTCGTTACTTTCGCATCCTCGCTGATCGGTTGATATTTGGCCGCCTCCTTCAGATAGTACGTGTTCATGCGGATGAAGTCGATCAACTCGGCGGCAGAATCAATTTCCGCTTGAATCACCGTCTTCGCCTGGCCGAGCATGGTAGCGGCGTTCAGTTCCTGCCTGTACGGACCGGCCATCAAATCGGCTGCCTTCTGCCAGATGCGAATACGCTCGTCGAGCGGTGTGCGGTCCCACTTGACCTGCGTTTCCGTCGCCGTCTTGATCGCCTTCTGGACCAGCTTCTGGTCAGCGTAGTAGAACTGGGCCAGCTTGTGTTTATGGTTGTGTGGCATAACCTGGTGGCGTACCTGCTTCGATCGAATCTCTTCCGAACCGATAATAATCGGCACGTCTTCCATCTTGGCTGCGGCTTTTTTCAGTGCGCTTTCCAGCTCTTTGCGTTCCTTCGACCCTTTCCGGTAGGCGAGTACGGGCTCATTTTCAAGCGGGAATTCGCCCAACTTTGGATTCTGCACCACCGACGAGGACATTGCGCGGACACCATACCTACGAAGAAGTAATAACAAAGAGACACACGAAATCAGACGCGGTGTGGTGTTTTCGTGGACAATAAACAAATTTATGATGATTTAATTTAGCATTCAGCACAAGTGACCGTGAGTGTATAACTTTTTTTATGGCGAAATCAACAAACGGCAGCGTTGATCGACATTGCGACATTGCAGTATGAGATTGTTTTATCATGCTGGCAGACATTTGATTTTTGAGAAGTATTTCGAATATTTCATACAAAATAAAGAAAATAAATTACTCTCTACAATAAACAGTTGAAATAATTCCGTTTTAAATGCACATGTAACCTTCGTTAATGTATCTACACGCGCGTACATGAAAATATGACCTTCCGTAGTATGAACTGTGGTATTTATGTGGTCCACGAATCAATAAATCAATAACGTAGAATTTACATTCACGATTTTTCTTATGCTTTTACATTGTTTATGGTTTATAGGTCATATAAAAAAGCTTAAATAATTCCTCGCTTCTTGCGAGGAACTCATCCCGGTGTAGTGGTGAGCTAATGCAAGAACGAATAAAAAATGTTTTTCATTTGCTTTTAAATCTTTCACCAACGAAATAGAAAGCATAACAATGGCAATTAATCATCCGGCTCCGATTGCGCATGGTGGTGTGCATTGTTTGAAAAGTTGTTCAAATTTCACCCGCTTACTTGTATAACCTACGGCAAACAAACTAGAAGTCCTGTGCCGCTTCTCCAATCCAAGCAATCGGATATTCCACACACTTCGATGACGTCAGTGGTTAAATATAGGCGTTCTAAAATTACTACCACTGTCGCTTTAAGTGGTTTTGTGTTTGTTTTTAAAAACTGCGTATCCTTATCCTTCCGCGACACAGGTTTTCAAGTGCAACATTCACAGGGACAAGCAAGCAATCTGGGTTTGTGCACTATTCCACCAAGCCATTGTGTAAAGCATCATCGCACACAGAGGCTTTTAGATAAGCTATGTAGCAAAACAGAATACTGCTCCACAGATGGACATACATATGTCGAAGAGTGAGAATGCATTACAATCGTACGAATACAAACGAACGAGATGTTTAGCTGTGTTTTGTTCGTAGTCAGCTGATTTATAACTGCTGACAAAGCGCGTGTAAAGAAATCAACAACACCCAGGTTAAAAATGCAGGGCATTAAAAGGCAGATCGCGATATGAATTGCATTGTCAACTACACACACACACACACAAACACAGGGGCACCTGTACCATGTATGTTGAAGCGCTTGTACAAGCAGGTGGGCAAATGTGCTGTATCTTTAGATAAAGGCAATGAAGCAGAAGGCATGAAAAAGACGGAGTGATCGAGGAAGAATGTGTGGGAGCTACCGCAAGTTTGTTGTGATGTGCCTTTTACCAGTGCGTTGCTGGGGAGTTTTGATTATTTATCTGATTGCTTGGATTAAATGTTGATAGCCTAGGTAGTATTACCATTTTTGGCATCGCAACCGATTTTTGTTCACTCCAAAAATCTTATCTCACTTAGTCGATTCGTTCTGTATTGTTGTGTGGAACAAATTTCATGGCCATAAATGCAGAAAAGCACGCGATTGTGATAGAAATCATGCGATAGTGAAACTGATTTCATAATACACATCTTTCAGTGTGAACGTCTGTCTATCGGTAGAATAGTATGGATGAAAGATGGTTGGATTTAATGGTTTGCAAACATACTTGAAAGCACACTTCCGTCAAGCGGTTACAATGTTCTGTTGTTCGATGTTGACTCACTTGAGTAGTAATAGAAGCAGCTGGCTCCTTTATCTAACGAGCTGTCTCTCTATAAGAATTTCGATTAATACAAACGCACATGACGCGAGTACCACTTATGCCTAATTTTTTTTCTAATCAACGATTTTGCAAAACCGTTAAAAATACGTCCAACGTAAATCGTACGTTTTCCGCAAATTATTTTCTATACACAAGCATGGCCTCGAAACCGAAAATATCTCCCAATTGTATGCAACGGTGCACTGTTGCACCTAGGCGTAGGTGCATTCGGTGGGTTGTGTTTTTCAGGAGAGTAAAAGTGATTAGTGTGAGAGCATGCGAACATGAGCAAACCGAGCCAACTTACTGTCAGTGCTCAAAGGTCCAAGTAAAAAAAAATAGGTGGCCAAGTGCAAGGAAATTGTAAGTTTTGTTGCAGATCGATGATCTGTGAAAGAACTATCGAATTTGTTGGCCACCAAAATAGAACCATTCCTCGATTACCCTCTTTAGGTACTACTACTCGATTCGCTTCTTTTACCGGCTGACAATAGTTTCTCCCCCGTCCTACAATCAATCGAACTGGGGTGGGTTGAATGGGTTGGATGAGATTTTTTAAGCGAGGGGATGATGCTTTGAACTGACCTTTGCAGGCTAGCGACCAGCGTTGCCCCTGCGGCACTCTTGCACACGGTGAACATTGTTGTTGTGTTGCTGTTGCTACTTCTGGCTCGGCGGCAAGTTGTACTGCTTCCGGTGAGCTGTCGTGACGATAATTTTCACGCGATTACGTGACGGTACGGAATTTCCCTAGGATCGATCGAACCGCTGCGTTGTTTACTGTAGCGAAGGTGTAGCTTTTGCAGTTGATAGCACAATTTTCCGGACCGGAAACACACTTAAAGCACACGCTGTTTCACGAGTGGGTCGCCTTTCACTAAATCGCTGTTGCTCGACGTTTGGCTGGAAAGAATTTGCGGACTTTAGTATAACGAAACGAGGTTCCGAGGTCAGAATTAGCGGAATATTCCACGCGGCACGGCCTCGAAAATACGGTACGCTTGCCTTGGTTGGCGGGATAGCGAACTCGTTAAGCGGATAAATTCGCGATAGTTCTGAGGCAGAAATTACGTAAGGCCACCCCGCCAACTAAGATACACACCGACACGACGTTAGGGGCCCGTTATTCCTCACACACTCACTCTTTTTGTACAGAACGGTCCACACTTGCTGTCCTTCGCACGCACTCCGACCGCGACGACCACTTGGCACACTGCGCGGACCTGGGGGATCGCTTTCAGCCACGGGAATATCAATCGACTGACAAACTATGTCCACGACCAGCACGTTTGCAAGGCGCAAGTTTTTGAGTTCGGTTCCGAATGCAATTTTTCCCACCCGCGATGCTTCTTTATTGCTTGGCCCATTGCCGCCGTACCAGCTGCTAACTGAAATGAGAGTGAGCGAGAGACAGAGAGCAGGATATTGCGTCAGAGCGGGAGAGTAAGTATGCGAGTGCATATCGAAGTGCGAGAAAAACACGGCTCATGCACACGCACACACGGGCAGCGAACGGTGCGGGCAAAAGAGAATACCCGGGAGCTGTCAAAAGTTTGGATAAAATTTTGCACAATTTCACAAAAATGGCCAACGATTATATTTCGCACAAGAGATGTGTTTGGCCGTTAGTGGAATTACTTACTGTTCCGTGATTCACGACAGCGCAGATTACACAAGTTTTTGTGGGCAAAAATAAGCACGGCAACCGCGATTACTGTTATGGCCGGATGGATCAAAACAATGAAACAGAAAAGCAACACATTCGTGTATCGGACGCAGTGTGAGTTTGAGTAGAAGGTATGCAAGCAGTGAGAGGAGCGAGAGCAACACAAAATCGATATCTCGAGAGAACGGGAGAGTGCCGAAGACACACAACTTTGCTGACAATTTTCGAATGAAAATCTTTTCTATTCAAAAAGCAATTGTAAAAATTTTGAGATAACAGCTAGATAATAGATAATTAAGAACATCGATCATAATAATGTAAATTTGGCTACTGATTGTAAAATTGAAACCAATGGAAAAGAACCCTAGCAAAGATGCAAACCATTTTCGACATGAACAATTTTTAGTGTGGCCACAAACCGCGAATCGTCAGTGAAGCGAAAATGTCATTCAAATTATGAAAGTAATTCAAATTACCGTTTGGTGGGGCGAATTGTTGAAATTAGGCCTGGGTTGCGGGTATTTCAAAAATGTAAATGTGTAACCGTTTTTTCTATATACACGAGCAATATGTACACTATATGTACGAGCAATTTCGTAAATAACTATCGATTTCTAATACTTTTTCAAACAAATGTCACAGGATTTCGAATATTATATATTCTATAGATATATAAAATACAATAAATATAGTTGTAATAAAATTTGCCTTTAGAGGTGCGATTCAGTCGATATTTGGGAACCGAAATGTAGAGGCAACAAATTTGCTTTAAAATTTAATCAAATAAATTGATTCCAAATGCTTAATGTGGTGATTTCTTTCATTGTATTGCAAAAGATATAATATTTTTCAAGAACTATAAAGCATTTCGGCCTTGAGGATCTCTTTCACCATTTGAAAAGATGTAAAATCTAAACATATGTTTCTTAAAATGTGTGCTTGTCTTGTGATATTTTTACAGCTTGTTGCTACAATGCCTTTCGGTTGTATTAACACTCGCTACTCCAAAATACAATAAATTACAGCAGCTTTATTTCGATATACCTGTTTCGTTTGTTTTGCACATGCACCGCTGTAGAAGCGCACGGTTTACTATCCTAATACACTTAAATCGTTCGTACGTGATGCAAAAATAGTATATCGCTACAATGCGATTGCTCAGTGGTTCACCGTCACTTGCTTTGCGAAAACAATGGTACAAAACTTTCCGGGAACAACCTCGGTTAAAGCTCATTTTTGCAAAGTGTCTAACTACTGTGTGCGGCAGGAACAATCCTGTAGAACGAAATCGATCCTGGCCACACTGTTGGTTGAGATGTGTGACAGTGAACCGGAGAGTAATCAGGGTTAAATTTGACCTCTTTTTCTGGAGTTTTTTTTTCTTTTCGTCGAAATCTCACAAACCTCTCACAAAACCAAGTCGTCTGATGAATTTTGCGATGGAATTATTTACACTGCCGTGCATCAGACGTACACTTACACTGCTAGAACCTAAAATCTAGTATACCTAGCGTAGTTTGTATATTGTCAACGATCGGACACCGGACTGCTACCGATCGCAACCAGGTTAGCTATGGAGTGCTTGAAACATTTATCGCTGACTAAAACTGGGTGTCACAGCTGCACAGGACGGGGGTTTCGGTGGTTCAGGTGTGGTCCGAAACAGCCCAACACCGAACACCCACCCACACTGGCACCAGTTCTCACTAACGTTGAGCAGTTAGTTTGCACCAAGGAAAGAAAACAGCTAGAAGGATTCTGGAACACGATGAAGAATTATGGCAGCCGGAGCGTGTTTGCTCCCCGAAAACTCAACGCTTTCATCTCTAGAACAAGCTTCGGCGTCGATTGCCGATGTTGATCCATTCGACCGGAAGTTCCGAGCGTTCCTGCATCGGTGTCGTTTGACACTCGGGGATCTTCTGGACACGTTCACAGCGACGGCTAACTCGCCAGTAAACGTAACCCTTCGGACAGCGGTACATGTTCGGCTGAAGGCCAGACCGTCCTTGGGTACAGCGCAGGAACGTCGAGCTGCACTTTTGATCGTCGATCGCGAAATGGCCATCGGTTGGACAGAGCGGTTCCATTGAGCCAAGCTGCATCTGTAAGGGAAACAATGGTGAGTACAATTGCAATATTCCTTCCCTTATTCCTTCACTCACTACTGGCAGCTGGCGCGTGTTACGCAGCTGTGATCGCAGATTAGCTGCCTTGCAACGATCATCTCCCTCAGCAGGTTCTGTACACTGTGTTCGATCCTCCTGATAAACGGTATCATTTGGACAGCTGAACACGACGATGCTGTAGTCGTAGCTGTTCGGTTTCTCCGTACACTGGTAGAACAGGTTGCAATTCTTCGGGTGACGTTTGAATCCGGTCGGACACACGAAACGTTCCTGATCCTCATCGACTGGTGGGCACGAGCTCATGCACCCTGCTGGACATTCCTGGGAAGCTGGTTCCGTAGTCGATTCCATACCCTCGGTTGTTTGCTCCTGCCCGGCAGCTTCGGTGGTCATCTCAGATTGTGCCATGGTTGTCGTCTCTTGCTCACCACCAGAGGCTGTAGTTGTTTCCTGTTGGCCACTGGCTGTGGTAGATTCTTGACCAGCCATTGTCGTCGTTTCTTGTGCACCCATTGTAGTTGTCTCCTGAGCGGCCATCGTTGTCGTTTCTTGTGCTGCCATTGTCGTTGTTTCCTGAGCGGCCATCGTAGTAGATTCTTGGGCACCCATTGTCGTTGTCTCCTGAGCGGCCGTCGTAGTTGATTCTTGGGCAGCCATTGTTGTTGTCTCTTGAGCAGGCATCGTGGTGGATTCCTGTGCAGCCATCGTAGTAGATTCCTGGGCAGCCATCGTTGTTGTCTCGTTCGTTGCCGCGGTGGTAGTTTCCTGGGATGCTTCAGTCATCGTGGTTGCTTCGGTAGTTTCTTGCGCGGCCGCTGTTGTCGTTTCCTGGCCCGTTCCCTCTGTGGTAGTCATCATTTGTGCCTGAGTTGTGGTTTCTTCCTTCCCGGCAGCCGTCGTTTCGGAACTCATAGAATCGGTAGTCGTCTCCTGTTGGCTACTGGCCGCAGTCGTTGCTTCCGTTTGCTGGGCTGTCGTCATTTGGGCGGCTTCGGTCGTAGAGCCTGGTTCTTCTGTAACAGAGGTGGTTGATTCAGCGTTCGATTCAGTTGTTTCCGCTGGTGCAGATTTGGAACAATTGCGGGGTGGCTGGACACTGTCCTCGTGATTGCAGGTATTTACAGCGGGATCCCAAATGGTACCCTCGGGGCAGTCGAAGTGAAAGACGGAAAAGTTTTCACCCATACCGTCCCAGTCAACGCAGCGATAGAACTTGGTACAGTCGTCCGGATTCGGAAAGTATCCAGCCTCCGTACAGTTGACAGGCGTTGTGGAGGATGAAGAAGCTTTCATGCGTTCAGTGGTGGATTCGGACGAGGATTGCATGCTTTGGGTGGTTGATGAAGATGATGAAGTTGATGATGAAGTTGTTGATGAAGGTGCGGAGGAAGTGGTGGTGGTGGAGGTGGTGGAGGTTGTGCTTTGTGTAGTGGTGGTAGTGGGTGTTTGGGTGGTGCTAGTGGTAGAAGCGGTTGTAGAAGGAGCTTGTGTGGTAGTAGTAGTGGTGGTGGAAGGAGCTTGTGTGGTAGTAGTAGTAGTAGTGGAAATAGTAGTAGAAGCAGTAGTAGATGTGGTTGTGGTTGTTGTTGATGATGATTGTGTTTGATTAGTGTTATTGCTAGTGTTACCTGTCTGTCCGCCGCACATTTCAACAACATTCTCATGATTACATGTTTGCAGTGCCTGATCCCATGCGGTACCTTCGCCGCAAGTGAAATCATACTTATTGTATCCACCCTTGCCATTGTCTACACAGCGGTAGAACTTGCGGCAATCGTCCGGATTACCCATAAAACCTTCCTCAGTACATTCGCCCGAAGAAGAGGAGCTACTCATAGTAGTAGTCTGTTGCTGCGAGTTTTCGGTAGTCATTTCACTAGCAGAGGTGGTCGTTTCCTGACCCTGTGCAGTTGTCATTTCAGATGCCACTTCGCCGGATGTAGTCATTTCCTGTCCGGTGGTGGTCGTCGTTTCCTGAGTCGATGCAGCAGCGGTAGTTGAATCGCTGGGAGCTGTGGTCGTTTCTTGGCTGGCCTCTGTTGTAGTTGTTGCTTGCTGTTCTGCCGGAGTCGTAGTGGTTTCCTGTGCTGGAGCTGTCGTCGTGTCTTGCTTGGCAGTTGTAGTCTCTTGACCGGAAGTAGTACCATCTGTTTGTGCTTGTGTCGTTGTAGCGTCTGTTGCAGCGGTGGTACCATCACTGCTTCCAGTCGTCATGTCCGTACCGCTTGGCTCGGGTTCTGGCTCTGGTGGACGGTCAGCACCACAGTTTGGAATTTCGTACTCGTAGTTACATGCTTGTTTGCTTTCGTCCCAACCTGTGCCCTCCGAGCAAGTGAACTCGTACTTCGTGTAACCACCTTTGCCATTATCGACACAGCGGTAGAACATCTTACAGTTGGTCGGATGAGGCTTAAATCCTTCCGAATCGCATCCTTCCGATGAGGGCATTGTTGAAGTCTCGGTAGCACCTTCAGGCGTGGTGGAGGAATCTCCCGCCACGGTAGTGGATGTTTGACTCTGGGACTCGGTTGTCTGCTCTTGAGAGTTTGCTGTGGTTTCTCCCTTGGAAGCTTCTGTTTGACTTTGAGTTTCTGTAGTTTGTTCTTGAGCGGAGGACGAAGTTTCTTCCTTGGGTGCTTCGGAAGTTGAAGTTGCTGATTCTGGTGATGCCGTTGTGCTACTTGTACCGCTAGTTGTTTCCTGACTAGCTGCCTCTGTAGCACCTGTGGTAAGAGATTCCGGTTCCAGACTACTCATTGCTTGCTCCGTAGTACTTGGCATAGATTCGGTAGAGGATTGTGCTGGAGGCAGATAGGTATTTCCTGGACCAGACGAACTACCCGGAGGCTGAGAGGATGCCGTTTCTCCTCCAGTTCCACATTTGGAATTTTGGACCGATGTTGGATGGTTACAGGCAAGAATGTCATTATCCCAAACGGTACCGGGACCGCAGGTGAACTCGTAACGATCGTATCCACCGTTGCCGTTGTCGACGCAACGATAGAACTTTTTACAATTCGTTGGATGTTCCATAAATCCTTCTTGTTCGCATACACCGTTACTTCCTGCAGGTACTGAGGGCGTTTGGGTGGTGGTGGTAGTTTGGCACGGTGGAACTGTAGTTGACTGTTGTCCGGCAGTAGTGGATTCTTCGGGTCCGTTTGTTTGATTTTGTCCATCCGGACCTTTAGATTCAGTTGGTTCTTCAGGTCCATTAGGTCCGTCAGGTCCATTAGGTCCGTCAGGTCCATTAGGTCCACCAGGTCCATCAGGTCCATTTGGCCCTCCGTTTGGTCCATCTGGTCCATTTGGTCCTCCATCAGGTCCATTTGGTCCACCGTTTGGTCCATCTGGTCCATTTGGCCCTCCGTTTGGTCCATCTGGTCCATTTGGTCCTCCATCAGGTCCATTTGGTACACCGTTTGGTCCATCTGGTCCATTTGGACCGTTTGGCCCCTCGGTTGGTTTACTCGTGCTGGTAGGTCCACTGCCATTTTCAGTAGGCCCGTTCGGAGATCCACCCTGTGGTCCCGATCCTTGTCCATTTGTCTTACCGCATCGTCCATCCTGTACGGCCCAGTCATGGTTGCAACTGCCAGCACTATCATCCCATACAGTTCCATCTCCGCAGCGGAATTCGTATCGCGTAAATTGACCATTGCCATTCGAGACACAACGGTAGAACTTCTTACAATCGTTCGGATCACCCATGAAGCCATCCTCTGTACATGCAGGAGCAGGTCCAGATGCTGATGGTTGGCTACTAGTGGTAGAGCCAGAGCTGCCGGTGGTTGACGCAGTGGACGGTCCCTGCGTAGTACTTGATGGTTGTGCTGAAGAAGAGAGATTGGTTGTGGACTGAGTACTTTGCATAACGATTGTTGTGAGCATTGTGGTTGTTTGTGTGCTTGAAGGTGTAGCTTGTGTGGTTGTTGTTGGTTCTTTGGAAGAAGATGCTGTAGATGATTGTGTAGTGTGTATCGGTTGTGTAGTTGGTGCTTCTGTGCTCGTTTCTGCCGAACTAGAAGCAGTAGCCGAAGGACTCGTGGTGGTTGTTTGTGTAGTGGTGGGTTCTGGTGTGGTTGTGTTTTCAAGTGTAGTGTTTGCTTCCGTAGGAGCTGGTGTAGATTGTGTTGTGGTTGAAGACGAGAGAGTGCTTGTTTCTTGCGTAGGTACGGTAAGTGTGGTGGACTCTTCCGTCACCGTGGATTGTTCGGTGCTGGGTTCCTTTGTGCTTGCTTCAGCGACTGTTGTCGTCGATGGCTCTGTATTTGATTGTTCCTGTGTGCTAGAAGAATGGGTAGTGGAATGTTGTGTAGAGGTTTCTTGTGTATTGTTTTCACTGTGTTGTGTTGTTTCAGGTGTGAGTGTGGTAGATTCGGTAATTTCTGGGCGATTTTCTACGGGTACAGTGACGGTAGTCATGGGTGACTCCTCACGTGGTGTGGTTGTTTGTGTGGGTGAAGTTGTTTCGGAACTTTCAACCGATGAAGTTTCCGGACTAGATTCTGTTGTTGTGTTTATGAATGTTTGTGTGACTGACGCTTCCGAAACTTGTGTTGGTGTAGTGTGTGGCGGTGTAGTAGTAGATTCACTAGCACTAGATGATTGTGTGCTTTGTGCCAGTGTGGTAGGAGTTTGTGTTGTTGAGGAAGCAACAGTAGTTGTTTTCGCAGGTTCCTCTGTAGTGGTAACTTGCATTGTGGATGGTTCGGTAGCGGTGCTACTAGACGATGATGTGGTTTGTGTGGTTGTGGTAGTTGTGCTAGTTGTACTTTGTGTAGTAGCCGGTGTTTCAGAGCTAGTTGGTACACTCTGGGAAGAAGTTACACTACTAGGGGACTGTGTTGAGGAAACTGCTTCTGTAGACGACGGAGTACTAGGAGTAGAAGGTGTTGTTGGTTCAGTTGTAATTGATTGTGTTGTTGCGGGAGTAGTAGCTGTTGGAGCAGTTGGAGCAGCAGTAGATGTAGTTGTTGTCATCTGTTCAGCAGTGGTCATTGTTGTAGATTGCATTTCTGGAGTAGTGGCAGTGGTCGTTGTTATCGTTGTGGAACTAGCCTCTAGTGGAGCTTCCGTGGAAGTTGTTTGTGGAGCAATAGTGGTAGAAGAAGTAGGACTCTGAGTATTGATGTCTTGATTTCCAGAAGATTGTTGATTATTCGTTGTGTTCTGTTGATTACTTTCATTTGTTTGCGTTGATCCGGAGGACGCCTGATTGTTTTGGTTGTTGGAGCTTTGATTTGAACTGTTGTTGTTGTGCCCTTGGTTCTGGTTTTGATTTGAGCCTTGGTTGTTATTGTTGTTCTGACTTTGATTTTGATTGTTACTATTTGATCCTTGATTTTGATTATTAGTTTGCTGATTTTGGCCTTGAATATTATTGCTCGATTGGTTGTTATTATTAGATCCCTGGTTCTGATTGTTCGACTGTTGGTTTTGACCCTGATTCTGGTTGCTCCATTGATTATTACTGTTCTGGCCTTGATTCTGGTTGTTAAATTCTTGGTTTTGTCCCTGATTTTGATTATTCCATTGATTGGTACTGGTAGAGTTTTGTGTTTGCGTGCTTGTTTGATGACTCTCACTTTGACTCTGGTTATTCCATTGAGTATTACTGTTCGATTGTTGATTTTGATTGTTCCATTGGTTATTTTGGCCCTGATTATTGTTGTTCCACTGGTTGTTGTTATTTTGACCTTGATTTTGGTTGCTAAATTGATTATTTTGGCCCTGATTATTATTGTTCCATTGGTTGTTGTTATTTTGACCTTGATTCTGGTTGTTCCATTGGTTGTTTTGCCCTTGATTATTATTGTTCCATTGGTTGTTGTTATTTTGACCTTGATTCTGGTTGTTCCATTGGTTGTTTTGCCCTTGATTATTATTGTTTCCCTGGTTGTTACTATTTTGCCCTTGATTCTGGTTGCTCCATTGGTTGTTTTGTCCTTGATTACTATTGTTTCCCTGGTTGTTACTATTTTGACCTTGATTCTGGTTGCTCCATTGGTTGTTTTGTCCTTGATTACTATTGTTTCCCTGGTTGTTACTATTTTGACCTTGATTTTGGTTGCTCCATTGGTTATTTTGTCCTTGATTATTATTATTTCCCTGGTTGTTGCTATTTTGACCTTGATTCTGGTTGCTCCATTGATTGTTTTGCCCTTGATTATTATTGTTTCCTTGGTTGTTACTATTTTGACCTTGATTCTGGTTGCTCCATTGATTGTTTTGTCCTTGATTATTATTGTTTCCCTGGTTGTTGCTATTTTGACCTTGATTCTGGTTGCTCCATTGGTTGTTTTGTCCTTGATTACTATTGTTTCCCTGGTTGTTACTATTTTGACCTTGATTCTGGTTGTTCCATTGATTATTTTGACCTTGGTTTTGATTACTCCACTGGTTACTATTGTCTTGTCCCTGATTATTTTGACCCTGATTCTGGTTGTTGAACTGATTATTATTATTTTGACCCTGGTTTTGATTACTCCACTGGTTATTTTGTCCTTGATTGTTATTATTCCATTGGTTACTGCTACTTTGGCCTTGGTTTTGATTATTCCATTGATTATTCTGACCTTGATTTTGATTATTCCATTGGTTGTTGCTACTTTGACCTTGATTCTGGTTGTTCCATTGATTGTTTCCTCCAGATCCTTGGTTTTGATTTTGCCACTGTCCGTTAGAACCTTGGTTTTGGTTATTCCATTGGTTGTTGTTATTTTGCCCTTGATTTTGATTGCTCCACTGGTTGTTTTGTCCTTGATTTTGATTATTCCACTGATTGTTGTTGCTTTGACCTTGATTATTGTTATTCCATTGGTTATTTTGTCCTTGATTTTGATTGTTCCATTGATTATTGTTACCAGATCCTTGATTATTCCACTGATTATTACCACTAGATCCCTGGTTCTGGTTGTTCCATTGTCCACCAGATCCTTGATTATTATATTGATTGTTACCACCGGAACTGCTGGAGCTGGAACTACTACTACTGCTACTACTACTGCTGCTGCTGCTTGAACTACTCGAACTCGAACTAGAGCTGCTCGCGCTGTTTGAACCCTGACCGTTAGAACCTTGCGTGAAAGTTGTCATATTATTGTAATTGCTCATTTGACTAGCCGCAGACGTCTGGGAGCTGGTAGTATTTGTAGTGATACCATTCTGAGTCATCGACCCACTGGCCTGGGTCATGTTTCTGTCCATCGATGCGTTCGATTGGCTGAATGATTGTTGATTGACAACGTAGTCACTTTGAGAAATTTGTGTACATCTGTCCACGGCACTCGCATGGTTACAGGAGCCGATCTGGTCGTCCCATACAGTACCTTCACCACACCGGAATGGCAGTTTGTCGAAACTCCCATCCCCGCGAGTAACGCACCGATAGAACACTTGACAATCGTTCCTGTCGCCAACGAAACCTTCCTCCTCGCATGGTACTCCATCGTCTACGATTGGTTTTTTGTCCTCTTGCTGTGCCCCCTGTGTGTTTGACTGTTCCTGTCCCGATCCGGTGTGCTCATTACCTTCCGGATTTACACTATTTTCGGCATCACCATTACCCATCGCCATCGGTTCCTGCTCATTCTGCTGCATCGTTTGTGGTTCGGGTTCCGGTGCGGCCGGTTCCGGCTCTGGTGCCGCCGGTTCGGGTTCCGGTGCTGGGCCGTATCCGCCGTCTCCACCGTCGATTTCGTTGCCAGTCTCGCGGCATTCTTCCCGTTCCGAGTCTCGCGGATGCACACAAACATTTTCGGTCATGGAAAAAACAGTTCCCGGTCCACATCGAAATTTGTATGCCGTGAGATTATCGCCTTCCTGCACGCAGCGATAGAACACGGCACAGTCGTTTGGATCAACTGCAAAACCTTCCTCCTGACATTGGAATTTAGCAGCTGTAATGAAAAAAAACGGGTTTCAAGCTATTAATATTAGTTTATTCAATGGAAAATCGTTCAGAGAGCAATGATTAAAGTTGATTTTTTTAAGATTTATGATTGTGACAATCAATTAATCAGAAAGTTCAAATAACACCCGTCATCATATTCATTATGAAAGAACTATCGAGAATAAGCATTGTGCATTGGTAACTTATTTTCTTGTGCAATATATCATTTATGGCACGCTGAATCATTCGCAATGGCCGTTATACATCTGTAGCGTATTGGAAATCATAGTATCATCATCGTCACAAACAGACAACCCTGGACAGATGGTAAAGAATCCGTCAGAAAAGGATCGTGGGAAATGGAATGCTTTGCCTCACATAACGTTGTTACACATGCAGCACTTTTCCCTCCCATTTCTGCTGTTAGGAGTTGGTCAACGATTGAGTGCCAGGGCAGGGTTTTTGCAGAAGCGTTGAAAGTTTTCTCAATTAACGCTCAAGAAGTTCAATAAAAAGCAGATGAATGTAGTTGCTGTCGTTTGGGTGCCCACGAAAGAGTTTTCTAATTGCATTGGATCACAAATTGTAGACGAACTCCGCGAGAAGAAGGCGAACAAACACACTTTAACCAAAGTTCGTCTCGCTCGAGTACAGCACAAAACGCTCGCGTAAACTTAAACCGAATGCTATGTGTAGCTTTGGCGCAACAGCAAAAGCAAAAGAAAACGCAGCTGATCACACAATGCTGATGGTGTCGATGAAAAGTGTAATTGATTTCCTCACCTTCGTACGCCATCGTGCCCATACTTTAGTTCCGCGAAGTTGGTTTCACATTTCGATCGTTTTGCTGGGCACACAAGTAATGATACGTACCGCTGGTGACGATGGGCGTTTCGATCCGGCATTTAGTTGGCGGTCATGGACGAAGGGTGGTGGATCGGTTCCCTTCGCTCGGTGTTGGCGCTTTTGTTGGAGGGGGCAAACGTAACGCAAACACCTATCTCAGGTGCTGTCAGTCCGTACAAGATTATCCCTTTATAACAGTCAATAAATCAGCCGCTGAAAAGGGACTCTCGACCTCGGTTCTAGGTTTTGAGATGGATCGCCTTTTGCTTTCGCGTTCTTCTTTTCTTCTTCCAGTTGTTGATAGCGCCGCGCAGTACGATGGGAAATATTGTTGAGTGTTCACATTTCTTGCTATCTTGCCCCGTCCGGACGTCTCCCGAGTCTAGGCCATCGTTTATTTATGCGTTCGTAACACGATAAACCTAATTGGATGTCATCTTTAGAATTTTCATCACAGCCTTGATAGCTTGAGTTGCCGTGGTTGATGTAGGCAATTCCAAATGCTTCACTTAGGATTGTTGCTACCTGATACGATTAGCTCACAAGTCTAAGACTTCAATCGCTGTTGCACTTAAATTACGATTGACTACTTACTGCTTGACAATCTTAGTAAAAGTGGTCACATTAGACTGGAGAACCGTTAAGAAAAATGCACCGCTTTCAACAACACCCCAGCGGCACTTGTAGAGTTAGGGATGTAGGGAAAAAAACACAACTCAACACCTCAAGCAGCGCGACAACCGGTTCCGGTGGACAGTACTGACAGTGTGGGTGCAGATTAGCGATTGATTAAAGCGTTTCAATCTGCATAAATTTACACCTCATTATGTTGCAGTGGGCGACCAGGGATGGAGCACCACGGTACCTCTCGGTAGCACAGTCGTTGAAAGTGTAAATCGAGCCTCATTTAGCGCGATAAGGTGTGACAAGGTGTTTAGATAATGAAATGGTGGGTGGGAGAAGCAAGCTTGGTGTGACCAAACGTTGGATGTGCTTTGGTGGAGGCAGTTTGATTGAGAGATTAGAATAATTGAACGCGCTTTCGTCTTAAGGTGAAGGGAGCTGTGTGTGTGTGTGTGTGTGTTTTTTTTATCTTCTCACTCCCATCATCAGGCTTGTGCGAGAGCCTGATGTAGTGTGTAGATGCAAACAATAGGCCACCGTTTTTCCATCTGACCGCGAAACGAGTGACGCGATCCTTGAGCCTATTTTGCATCTGCAAATCGAGGGGTCTTTTGTGTTGGCACAAGCGCCCACCGTACCGTACATAAAGTGATGATAGCAAACAAAATGTACCCAAACCAAACCAAACCAAACCAAAAAAAATGGCAGCAAATACTAAAGCTAGAATATAAAGCGACCCACCAAATGGGCTAATTTAATCGAACGTACACACACAAGCGACGAATCCTGGCGGGGTGGGGGAGGACCACATTGTGGGTAGGACACAGCGGCGTCATCTCTTTGAATGCTGGGCGGCCTATTCGAAAGTGCGAATGCATGAAATTGAATTTTCCACATGGTTGTCTACACAACGTTTGGGAAAGCAATTGTTGCTTGCGGAAGGCATCCCAAGCGTCGAACATCGATTAGAAAAACCGGAAACCCTATTCGGAAAATGGTTTCGGTAGAGCCCGGATGAGAAAGAAAAAAAAAAATAAGCCACCGGTCGGGGTTGGATATAGGCATTAGAGGAAATTGCTTTTTTTCCCTCTTTGTGTATGGTAAAGTTGCTCACCGTTATCATATAGCTTATGTTTAGATTCTGGTACTCGTCGTGCTAAGGTGGAAAAGTTTTAATTTGTACCCATTGGCGGAACAATTTCGGGCGGGTTTTTTTTGCGGTGCGCCATTGGAATGGGGCCGGTGTTTCGTTTGTGAAGAAATATGACTAAAAATTCAATTGCGTGCACTTGTTCCGATTCCGAAATGTGAAATACATACATATCTGGCTTATTTTCTTCGGCAAGCAATAGAAAGCAAGAAGAAATTCGAGGAAAATTGGAGCATGTAATTTGATTTCGTGATGTTCCTACGTTTGCGGTGAAGAAAATTGATGCTTTCGGTGAGGAGTGAAGCTGTTTGCAAATGGGATTGTGAATGCAATTTTCAGCCCGTCAGCAGGAAACCCCTTTTTATAACAAAACCTGCGGGGAAAATATTTCCTTACGCCGCAAACATAACCGAAAACAAACGACACGACATGCACGCTCGAAGGAACCCATGGGCCGGAAGCGTATTTATCATGCCGAAAAAGTTGCTTAAAACTAAAGAACCACATTTTCCTTGGTGCGAAGTTTAAGGCGATGAAAAGCTTCAGAAGTCTTCACCAGAAGGAAGGGAAGGAGGGAAAGAGGGAGTAAAAAACACAAAAACAAACAAAACAAACGTTACATCATTTGTTTACGACAGCAGTACGCAGTACACGTGACGGAGCTAGTGGCAAGCGTCGTCGTTGCTTCGTTAAGTGAGACTGTAGAAGCGCGCAAAAAACGCAAAGACGCCAAAGCGCAAAACGCAACCGAAACAAATAAATAAGAACATACGCAAAACAATGAGAGCGATGTAAGAATAAATAAAGATGTTTCATTTCCAGACTCCGGGGCTGGATGGCACATCTGTCAAAAAGTTTCTCACGACCGCCGTTTCGGTGACTGGGCGAAGGTATAACGGGGCAACAATTTCTCACCAGCATTAAATCATAATACTCAACCGAAGCGGCAGCAGTAGCAGCAGCTTATTGCTGGCTTAGTAAATCCCAGTCGGAAGGCACGACAATCAAACGTCCTGTACCGTGCTTCCGGTGGATGCGATTTCGCCTGCTTCCCCTTGGTTGGTGTGCGCCAGGTCCGTCTACTACCCTTTGCCAGCTGGTTAAATTTCCCACGGACCTCAAAACTCAATGCTCAGCGCTTGTAATCCGTTCCGGCCGGGAGCATTTCCGCTCATTGAGATGATTTTCCAGAGTGCGCGCCTCCGTTCGTGAATCGCCCGGTGTTGTATCCTTTCTGTCCCTGCATGCCGAGAATGCAAGATAAATTGCAGCGATATTGCGCTGAAGGAAATGAAACAAAAACACTATCTAAAGCTGTATGCTTAATTCTTCGTGTTTTTTTACATCGACCGGAAAATCGTACAACTTCATCATAAACGAAATGCGCGTTTCCCGAACGTTTTTTTTGCCCATTGTAGGACAGGGTTTTCTGCCAGCGAAACTTGTTTAAATTTGTGAATGAAATACAGTAACGATGTTTCCTTCTTTTGTGACACTACAACCTGAAGAGTTCTTGTGGTCTGCCATTTCTGGGTTTGCTTGACTTTAATTATCCGTAGCGAAATAGTCAGTTCTGCCGGTCCGAATGGTGTTTGACACCTTCCGGATGGTATTTGAAATTAAGAGAAAGAGAGATAGAGTAAGAGAGAGAGAGAGAGAGAGAGAGAGAGAGAGAGAGAGAGAGAAAGCACGCTTATATCCGATGAGAAATCTTCAAAAATGTTTTTTAAAAATCTCAGTACCAGTAAAATACCTCAGTAGCTTATATTTCAGGACTTCTTCTAAGTAGCATGACGTCGGCTGACCGTTACGAAAGCAATCTTCTTCTTCTTCTTCTTGGCTTAACGACCTTACAGGTCACGCCGGCCATTTCTGGCTTACTAGACTTATTTTACCACGTAGCCGGATAGTCAGTCCTTGCTACGGGGAGACGGTCCGGATGGGGTTTGAACCCGGTTCGGCCGTGTGGACTGGCGCCGTTTATCACATGCATCACCGGGCCGCCCCAACGAAAGCAATAAAAACATGTTTTTGATTAAGTTTTTTAGTTGCTTGGACGATAAACTGCATGCCAGAATTATTTAAAAATGTTTCTCTGATTGAGATTTGTACAAAAAAGCACTGTCAGTCACATCAGAGAGGAAATATTGGGATATTCGGAAGTTTGTCGATCTTCGGGGAAAGTTAAGTTAAGTTAAACCTCACAACTTCGAATGATATGTTTGTGTGATGGGCTTAGGCCAATTTACAATAAAATACTGTAAAATGTTTACCGCAATTTCTACAAGATCACCTGCAGTTAAGCTCATGGAAGAATAATTCAGTCATTTTGTCCTGGGTCTTCATTTTTTTTGCTTTTGCTGCTTCACAATGACTTCTGTTGTCTGTTCAAAGCTCCAGCTATTGTCTTGATTTGAGAAGATATCATAAATGATACACGTTATACGGCGGTATTAGATAGACGACGGACGATGTTAAACTTCACCAACTTCACTCAGAACTGGAGCTCGCGTAACGAATAAATAATCGATCATAAACGCATGGAACAAATAAGTAATATCGCTATCAAATTTTGTTTTGAAATGGAATTCTTGAGTTTCAAAGGAAGTTAAATGTAGTAAAGTAGTCAACTTACAAATCTTTCATTCTGGTTCAAAACAGAACCTAAAAACCCTGCTTGTTTACTACGCCCCCAACTGGAATATTAATCCAAAATATTCACCCCGAAGCGGGGGAGAGACAGTAATGAAGATTATAATTATTAATTTCTTTCCAAGCTCAATACCAGCGCATGGGCCGGGGGTCTGCAGCAGTTTCTTCTTCTGATTTTGGGTCCCCAAAACTAACGCGTTTCCACGGGTGCATCGGAGCAGTTTTGTAATGAACCGTTCCACAAACGGAAAGGAATGAGAGTAAGTTATCACTTGCTCCTGGTAGCGCCTGATGCACTCAGTATATTATTCCCGCTTACCGGACGATCCGTTTCCCTTTAGCCCTCGAGGGCTGAAAGACGAAAACTCAATTTCGCGGGTGGAAGGGCATCAACCACAAGACACAAGTATTTCATCTCCAGCACACCGACAAGTGGCACAGCTACAGGGACGTGCGTGAACATGAACTAATAACAACCGCACATGCACATTAGCCCCATTCTCTTCCACAGCCGGTTGGGCCTAGACCCGCTAGATGGTGTCTGCCGTTGGCGTTGCGCATCCGAGGGAATAAATTATTAAATCTGATTATTTATAATTGTATGATATTATTTATTAGCCCCGGTATCGTGTGACTCGTTCAGATTTATTCGCACACGGTCCCGCCTTCGGCCAACGATGCAGCGGGCGGTGACCGCCATTTTCCCGCCGACCGGCGAGCGGATGTTTGCGTTCTCAGGGTGTGAAAACTGGCGGAAAATTTACAAGCTTCACACCGGCCTGTGTGTAGTGTGCTGGTGCTTAGTGTATGTAGTGTGCTCGAGGTAAAGGCGATCCGTGGTCGGATGCATCTCCACCGTTGGCCGGTGTTTCTTGCCGTGTTTTGACGTTGGCGAACACTGCATCGGTGGAACAGGTTTAGGTGCCGTGGTCAGAAAATGCTTGGCATGTCCGCCGTCAGCCTTCGATGCGATTATGAGTGCACTTTGACTGCGAATAATTTTCACCCCCCGTGTGTTGGGTGGATTGCCATTCCCGGGATACGGCAGCCCCATTACAGGATTTGGCACCGGTTCACAATACTTAGGCTGCATGCCGGGCAAACGGGTTGTTGTTTCCCACACATCGGAACTCCCATCAGCACTGGGCAAGCGCTAGTGTGAATGCATATCAATACATTTTACCAAACCAACGCAACAAACGGACGTACGAACGATACGTACGTACGGACGTATCGGTATCCAAGTGTAGCAGCTGCAAGCATTGACCGTTGGGTGGAGTAGTACCGCAAATCATAGCGTCGGTCGACTGATGACCGGTGATTTATTGCTGTTTGTTGGCCGGGGAAATGGTATTTTGATCCGCCAATGTGCATAATAAATCAGTGCATTTTGAATTGGCAAAGGGCAGCGGCAGTCGCAGATCGATTTACGGAAAGCGGCCACAAATGGGCCAGCGCTGAGTGATGATTGTTTATTTTGCGATCATTGTGATCGGTGTGCACGAGGTCGTGCTATGTGTAGGCATTGTAGCGATGCACGTTGAAAATCAATAAAATGTAGCCAGCGAAATTTGGGCTTGGGGTGGATTTGCAAAAATGCATTTTACAGGAGTTTTGAGGAGTATGGAATTGAGTTTATTTAACGTGTTGATAGAATTTTTATGGGATGTTGGAAGTGGTAGTTTGGAAGCTGAAAGTCATTAGCAGTATGTGAAATTAATGCCAGTCAATTATTTTTCTTCACATTAATTTGAATTAATAAATTTAATTTAGTTCCAAAATAACGTTTTATAAAAAATCTCAAAAGTATTTAAATTAATTTATTTATTAACTTCTTCCAGTTCTTGCTATTGTAAGTTGAAGCACCTTACCAAAACGAGATGAGAAAAATTTTAGGAATTCAATTCAATAACAGATCTCAATGCTAAAACTCCAAACTCGAGAGAAAATTCACCTTCCGGATAAAGGGTAAGTTCAACGAAAGGGTTGCCAATATAAGGACCCAACCCATCCTTCAGATTGTGTAATAAAATGATAAAAGTTTTAAAAAGAAGGACTGACGGCAATGAAAAACTTTTTGTGCACCACCATCATCTGGCCTCTTTTTCGGTTTCCACTTGGATGGAAATCTAAAAAAAAGCTCCATCACTCTCCAAGCCGTGCAGTACGGCGGCATGGCTGCGGGGGGGGGGGGGGGGGGGGGGGAAGTGAAGCGAAAGCCCATAAATATTATCGGTTATAATTCATCGTTGTTGTCATATTTTGTTCAATGTTGTCACTCTGTGCCATCTTCATCCGGTGGCAATAAAGGATGTGATCCTCGACTTGGAATGCTTTTTTTTTGTTTGCTGGTGTCCTACCCGCCCGACAAAACTTTTCACCAAAAATGGGCGGGTGAGAGCGAAGAAAAGAAGTCGTAAAAATATGGACTCCTTAATTGCTTTCATGCGCGACAGCTGCCGATGAGTTTTCGTACCTGAGTTTGCCCACCTTAACACTCACCCACGGTCGGTCAACCACACATACCCACACACACACACACGTACACCCATTTCCACATATTATTGAAGCAGTAGAAGTGCTTACAGGCACTTTTGATAGCATGGGTTCCTCCAACCGTGGAAAAGGATTGAAGGGTGTGAAGGGACCGTGTTAAAAGTATTCTATTCAGACCCCCTCACCCTTTGGGTGTGACAAACGTCAAACGAAACAATGGATCGTAGCACATTCCTGCCGGCACAATCTCGGTCAAGGATGGTAGGGATGTGGTTGGGGAGGTTTTTTATATAGTATTTTCGCACAGTCGGTGCTTTCAGGTACGAGTGGCAGTTTGAAACCGTTGGCACATACCCTGCCACTCAAGGATAGTTGAGTGCAACTGGAGGAGGAAAAGGCAAATAGAGGATAGTTTTCCTCAAAGGGGTAGTTTTCACAACGCAATGGTGCGTTACAACAAAACGCTGTAACACCTTTTTGGCCTGGCAGTTAATAGCTTAATCAAAGCCGCCCCGGGTTAATTCTGGTGCTGGCGGAGAAAGTTGGCGATAAGATTGACACCTGAAGCCATGAACCGGCGTAATGATCGTAAATGTTTATTCGCACCGTTGTAAGAAGCTGGGCGGAATCGTATCATCATAAAAGCCGGGCGGTGAAGTCTAAGTGCGTAGCATCCGGTGTGTGTTGGGGGTGAGTTTAAAAAAAAAATAAGCACAAGTATCGTCAGAATTAACCGTTGGTGGAAATGTGGCAGAAAGTGTCAGGAAGCCAAAATATGGAAAACGGATAAAAACGAGAAAAACGACCGTCACAACGCAAAACGCAACACGCCGATGAGACGAGCAAGCGATCCTAATCATGCAACTTTCTGGGGCCGCGCTGCAAGCAGGAACGAGTAAGCGACGGGTCGATGTCCTTCGGCGCAAGGGTCGACCACAAGGGCTGGGATTAATGTAATCGCAATAACAGTTACAAATGATAATAAACTCCAACGCGTCACGACCGGGGCGATAGGGGAAATGTGGGTGCGAAGATGCTTTGCGTAAGTGGCATCAAGGAATAGCTCGACTTCAATTGCTCCTTGCTTCGGGCACTACCCGAAGCAGTAGTTTGGGGCTGGAGGAGGACCTTTACGCATGACCCCGACCCCACGTACCGTGGAGAGGATGGGGACTCGATGAGCTAAATGGTTGATAAAGGTCGAGGATACCGTCTTTTGCAGTTTTGCCGGCATTTGTGGCAAGTAGCACTAGCAGCAGCAGCAACTAAGCACACTGGTGCTGATAATGATAATGATCATCGTTTCGAAATTATACCCTCAATTGCCGGTGGAGTGGACTATTATTACAACCGCAGACTAAGGTCCTTGGCGGACAGGCGGGAAACTGCTGCGTGCAGTGGCGAGGTCTCGTTAGCTAGCAACGCAACGTGGCAGTTTATTTGTAGTGCTTTTTTGCCGTATTCCCTGGCGTGGAATGTACGCTGGGGTATGGTAGATATGATAACTTCCTCAACCGTCCTCATTGCTCGCAACAATTTCCTACCGATTGTTGAAAAGCGTGGAAGAAGGTGTGTGATTTTTCACTTCATTTCAGTCGTCGTTTTTAATTTTCACTCAGTTAAACTGATCGTTGTTGACGTTTGATGGTGGGGTTGGGATATGATCTTGTGGGTTGTTATTCTTTTTTTTCTCTCTCACTTCCTCTGTAAACAGGTTTGCCGGTGTGCGATTCTTTCCCGCTGTACTAAATCAAGGAAGAGGATAATGGGTGGAGAAGGGATAAAAAGTACAACAACACCGACGCATTGGTGGCTAATTGGGAAATTGATATCCCGGGAGCATATCACGCATGAACTGTCTGGCGGAACGCACATGTAATAATGCGTCCGTTGAAAAGGCGTTGACGTGGCGGTAGAGCGCTAGCGTTAGCGTGCTATGATCGTATTACGGTTAATTTAGCATTCATTTACTTATTGTAGCGTAATTGATATAGGAGAGGTTCATCATTATTAAGGTATAGTCCAGTTATTAAGATCGTGGTGGGCTTCTTCTTGTGCTTCATGAGCGAAAGGTGGTTCTGGTTGATAGGAAAGTTCAAGGTATCGATAGGTTATTTTTCATTTAGCCTTTTGGCACTGCACCAAGATTAAACTGTTTTAGTAACAAAAACTAGGCTTACAGAGCATCATTAATGTAATGTAAGTAGTATATATTGGAGTCGTTTGTATTGGGAAAGTACATTTGAATGAAGTTATCTATTTGGTTTTGAGTTCTATTAACTTTAATGGAGACGCAGTGGATATAAGCATGCAATCACAAACGTTGATAATACCACACAAAAACTTTTGTTGTATCGTACTTTTTTTCGAATCAAATGAATCCATAATAATAATAAAATGGAACAAAATTTAAATTTGCATTTAAATCTATTTTAATTGTACTTGTGCGTTGTATACAATATTCCATCTATGTTCAAGTGCACGCAATTCCATTACTAATGTTTACTTTAAAGTCCAAAACGTAAAGCTTATCCAATCGCATAAACCTTCAGGCATTGGTAAGGTTGTGGCAATATCTGTGATGAATCACAACGCATATGCCATTTTGTGGAATTCTTTCCTTCACACGCAACGTTTCGCTCTGTTGCTAGGGCGTCCTTTATGCGCATTTTGGTACGGTACGTGTTCGGAGAGATGCATACACATTTCCCTTTAATCTTTTGTCAATATTTCTAATAACTTATTCTGCATATCAATTCCCCTGATTGAGAGAATAATCATCTAAACAGGATAGAAATTCCTTTTACATCAACGAGATCGGTGCTTCCTTGGTCGGTGGTCGGTTAGCGCTACCCAGTAACAACCAGTCACTCCCCAGACAAGCAATCCTGCTAATCGCCTCGAGGTGTTGTCAGGATGGCAATTGTACGATGGTGTACTGGTTGTCGGACGACATTAGTTGCGCACCCGGTCATTGTGCGGTTTATGCCGGACCGGAGACCACCGTTATATCAACCATCTGCACAACCGTCATCCAGCTGACTAATTGTATTGGTATCATCGATACTTAATCGTAGTCACAGTTCCACCCGATGCTGCTGCCTTGACCTCGGTGTGACACAGCCAGCGCAATGGCCTCGCAATCGCCATAAGCTTCCGTACGGTTGGTCATCGATGCCTGAGGCAATGGGCGGCAACGGCGGCGGTTGGGATGGGATGGTAGGTCTCCCGTCCCGACTTCATTAATGAACTGGTTTGACAGAAGTCATTTCTCGCCGCTACGCAGGCGGATGCTTGGCGGCCGGTCGTGTTCTAGCTGCTCGTGAGGTGCAACGACCCGAGAGAAGATGGGACAGCCCGAACACACCACTACTTGTTAGTGTATCGTTATGAGCAATTGCATTTGCATAAAACCGCAATAAATATCGGTTTTAATTGCACTTGGAAGACACGCCACGGTGTTGTTGTTTGGCATCGGAGAAATTTCGCCTCGCCGCCACGCCGTACCATTTTCTTCAACAGCAACGATGGTTGCGATTTAAGGCACGTCCCTTTTTGGATGGTTGGATGGCGATGGTGCGGGATGAATGATGGCCACCAAGATCGGGTCAGATCGATATCGTACTGAAGGTCCCAGTGCAACGGGGACAATCGACAAGCCGTCGTTGGGTTTTTGGGAAGTATGGAAATTCGATCCCGTAAAGCCCTCGAATCCTGCTGCGTTTGTATTGCTTCGTTGCACGCTGCTTCCGATTCCGTTGGCCCGAGGCGCCAATCGCAAATGGATAAATATTATTCCACACATAAACACGATCATCAATCACACCGTCGCATACCACCACATGCATGCAAAAAGGATCTAGAGCCCCACGCGGATTCTTGATGGTAGTTTTTCAAGTACTTTCGCTCTTTCTCCCTTTTTCCCTCTGACCCGCATTTTTCTGGCTTCTATGAAGGTAGCATTTTCTTTCGATGGATCGCCACCATAGCAGAACGCCATTCAGTGTGTGCAGCATTGACTTTCCCGGCAAGCGAAAGACCGACCGGTCTGCCGGACAAGGTTTATTTATTTTCATTCACCATTGACTCGTAATATTTTTCTATCGACGTGCAAAACGCCCTTCGCCCAACCCGTTGGCGGAAGCTAGACTTTGAAACAAAATGCCGCCGGTGGAAAACCACTCGATCGGGAAGGAGTGGGTGAAAATCGAAATCCTATGCGAGTGTGCGTGTATGCAACGTCCCTTTTAGTGTAGCAAAGTTGTGGAGAAAACAGAATGATTCGCTGCGATGCGTAGGCCAACCACGGAAAAGTCAGGCAGGAAAATGGTTATGTGCCTTTTTGCCCGAGTAGAGTGTGCTCTACTCGAGATCGTTCAGGAGAATGGTTAATGGATTCGCTGGACTCACTGGTTGTACACTTGTGCCAGGGTAAAGGCTAGCCAGCGGAGAAAAAAGGAGCAATGAGGAGTAGGACGCAGATTTGAATCTAAAATGGATTCTGCAACAGAGATGCAATTTTCAATCGGTCAAAATCGATCACTAAAGTGAAGTGGGTTACGAGTTTCTGACTTTGTTTGTGTATTGATGTGTGTGTGTGTATGCTCAGGGTAAGGAGTGGATTGTGGGGGATGGAAAGGAGAACTAGCTCTGTGAGGATATGACGGGTGTCATCGCATCGTCTGCGGTAGCACGGCGTCCACACACCACAGTGTTCGGAGTGAATCAATTGTAGGAAGTTGTTGGAAAGTCAACTCCGAACGAACGCTGTCACCGTACCGGTAGGGAAAATATTGCAAATGCTCTACAAATAGAGCAAAGCCAGGCAAAGGCAAAGGCACGAGAAGGGGACATAAAAATATCAATTTTTATATAGATCTAGTACGTTTGGGTTGATGTGGGTGTATATGCTGTTTACCTTCCGTTTCGCACACTGGCCGTAATGGAATTTCCCATCAAACGCACTCGATAAAGCCACGGAATGTATTGGATGGGACATATTCTTTCTGTTCGAGTAGGTTGAGGTTGAAGCGTAAATCTTTGTCCAGGCAGAGTCACATACTCGGCAAAGTAGCCACTTGCCGAAACTGGCCAAATAGTGCTACCAGCCCAGTGGACTGCATCCTACCCGATGTTGCAATGTGACGTTTACGATCGGTATCTCTTGGCGTGGTTGGCAGCTATTCCGCATCATGACCGGTTTTTGTTTGGTAGAGAATTGACTTGCGAGACTTTGCAAGTTGATTGCATTTTGGTGTTTCACAGTTTTGACAGGTTAATTATGATGTTGATGTTATATTCTTTCGTTTATTGTAGGTGCATCGTAACTGGTAGCGCGTGCGATAGTGAATGCTGGTAATTTAGTCGAAGACTAACGAAAGGGTGTTACGGACAGGTCAGTATGACATGTGGTTTTGTTTCTATATCTTGTGAATAGTATGCAGAATGTTAAATAAAACTGTTTTAACTCATTTAAATCATTGACAACATTCTGATTAGACAGGTTGATATGGAAGATTTTCAGAGCAAGTTACTGTTAGCTAAGAGTACCGTAATATTTTACAACTTTTTTATTAATAGGAACTTCATTTTATTATGCTTTAGTTATTAGATTTGCTCTGAACTTGCTTTAATCTATTATAAACAATAGCCATGACATGTAACACAATGGCTGGCAGAATAGTCTGTATTGATTCTTCTGACACTCGTTTGTCGTTCTTTACTTTACACCTTTCATAAACCAGCATGAATTGACTGATTCATCACTTGCGGTTTTAATAGTGTTGATTTTTTTTTTGTATTGCACATTGCCACCCAGTGTAGCGCTTTGCGGCAGAAATGCCCAACGCGCCGGGGCGATGAGTGTCTTGTGAGCGAAAAGAAAAGCCACGAAAACAAAACCGAGCGCTGGCAGAGTTGCCTTTCAACGTGTCAGAGTGACGGCTGTCTTAAGCCTCGCACGTCGGTCGGCACAACTCGAGGTCTCATTTTCAACCGCGTGTGGTTACGTCTGGCATCCATCGCGCGGACGTGTTGCCCTTTGGCGCTTCACGTGCCGTGGCTTCGTGGAGGCCCTTTTGTGGAGGCTCGTCCCCAAGTGATAAATAGCTCTGAAGGAGACTCGCCACCAACGGCAAACCAATGGCAGGTTGCTGAACCGAGCCGCAGACACAGGCTTAGCGTCAAACGAACGATTATTTATGTTGGTCTCCATTGCCTGAACCATCCCCCTCCTGGGCGGCGGCTCTCTGGCACTGGGAAGGACTCACTGTCAAGGTCGTCTTGGTGCGTCTGTGCCACCCCGAGGAGGTGTTTGTGGGGAACGATAATTGACATAACGGAGGCTGGTGTACAGACGGCAATCTTACGAGTCCGGGAGACAGATGTCTTTGGGAATGAGAAAATTGATCGCACGATTCGATTCGTCTTATGAACTTAGTCTGGCGCGATCGTGTACGATGCACAATGAGTAAACATAAATTATGCAAGATAATTCTTTTTCCGTCGGGTTTCAGTAGCGATATTTCCTTTTACGCCCACCACAATTAGTTAGTTGCTTATGTTAATTTTACCTTCGCTCGTTGATGCCAGTGCTGCTAGTGTTAGCAGAACCGCGGACCAGAAGATCCGCTTGTTCTCCATCGCGTTGGTCGTTCCCAAGGAATCGTTCGACTTCAGTAGATCGTCAACCGGTACGATGATGAAGTATGTCTGCAAGTAAAATGATAATAATAAATTGAACTATTAATAGGGTATGGAAAGCAAAATGCAATTAGTCACCATCGGATGACTGTTCGATATGATTCGATCTCAACCCCGGCTCAACAAGTGCCCGACGCTTTCGTGCTAATCGAGCTGCTCTAGCGCTTTGATTAGCTACATTACATGATAATAAAATTAGTAATGTATCAATCCACTCCATCAGCACGTTCGGTGTTACCGATTATTACGGTCGATTTATAAACAAAATGAAGTGAAATAAATACACTCACGCGATTATGACCCCGTGGCAGGAAAAAAAACAGTGGAAAAAGGGAGGGTGATTTGCATTGAATTGCTATCTTTATCCGATCCGTGACGTACCCTCGCCACGTGTTATCGTTGCATCTCTCACTGGGCGAGGAAAGGCTAATTAAATGTCATTTGAGTAAGCACCTGTCCAGCCAATTCATGCCATCGCTGGGTGGAGTGTTTTTTTTTGTCTCGCTTCTGCAGCGAATGCAGTTCATTTTACTACACATCCTCCCACGACTGGAAATGCAAATCGAGTTTTATGCAAGACAGCAACAGAACTTCCCGGAAAGAAGGGAAGGCGAATGGAAGGGAGAAAACACGCACAGGAAGCTGCGCTTAATTGCAATACTTGACGATGCAACGGCGCTGGTGGCTGGTGGTGAAACACGCGAAGTGTGACCACACTGGATGGATGGCCAAAGGATGCGTCAATGTCAGGATGTGGATGTGGTCAGTCAGCAAAAAAAAAACTTCACCGCCAGGACAAGGGGCGAAAAACCAGGAGCGACTAGCTGGAGGAAAATTAATAGCATCGTGATGTGGGCGCCATGGGTAGGCGAGAAGGTAGATTAAAAAAAGCATAAATTAGAAGCAATTATTTTTTATGATTACAGCGCAAAATTACCATCCTTCTCGTTAATAATGTATCATCATTCTTGTGCCGGCTTTTCTCATCCTTTTTTTTTTTGTTTCCGAGCAAAGAGTGCAGCGTTTTTGTTAGCCTTATTTGTCGGAAGAGATCCTTCGGACTTCTACGGGCAAGTAGTAGATATGTGGGTGGGGAAAGAAAGAAAATCATCCCACACAGCTGCACGAAAGCTGGTAGTGATAGTGGAAGCAATCGAGGATTGTTTCGTATGTCCAATGAGAAGCAACCGAAAAAGAAAATATAGTATATGTATAGAGAAACACAAAAAAAACCCTCAGATACGACCGCGTAACATGATCTAGCGGCGAGGAAAACTTCGCACAAACCCAAGCGCCAAGCTGTGAGGATGAGAGTTAGTTAATTAATAAAATCAGTACATTTCGCTCCTTGCACTCAGTTTTTTCTCCGTTGGTATCTCATTTCGCGTTTCGTTCTTGAGCACCAATTAAAAGCAATCCTAACCATCCTCGTCCATCGAAGCGAGGGGTTGTACACTGACTCTTCACAGTGTGCCCAGTGCGAATAATGAGAAATGCTTCATCTTGCCCGGCATCCTGCCTCATCGCCCCTGCTGGCCGCCTACTGATGAGCGAACGCAATCCTAGCTATTTATTTTGTTTGCTGGAATGTGTGTTTTTTTTTAATTTTTCCACTTTTTGCAGCTACGACGAACGCCTCGCTTTGACAGATGATAATTTTCTTGTGAACTGTCAAATTAATCTTTCCCACTTGTTATCGTTCTGCAGGCGCATTTTCCTTCTGCTAGTTTTGTTGTTGTTGTTGTTAATTTTTCTCTTCTCGCATTTAGTGTGTAACCGTGATAAAGCAGCCACCGGTATCGAGTGTCTTGCGGGTGGTGCGAAATAAAATTATGAAAAGCAAAAAAATAATTAGAAGGATGCTTGTCTCATGCACTTAATTTATTTCCAACCATCATCATCGCGCTGCTATCCGATCGCAACCGTGGCACCAATCACGATAAAGACGTCATGCGGTGCAACGGGTCGTATTGCGTTTGCAAGGGCCATGGGTGGGAGCTTTTGCGGAAGCGGTAGATATTTATCGTAAAACACCGAGCAGCATTCTATTTCTGACGCGAATGGCATGCTGTGTGTTTTGTGGAAAATCATAAATTGCAGTACGGTGTGCTGGAAAATTCCTTTTGCTTTAGCCACCGACATAAGACGATCGGCAGTGGGTGTACGCCGGTTCGGTGTGCTATGTTATGTGCACGGTTTATTGATTATGCTATTTATTGGCACTGCCACCGCCACGGTTCATCGATTGCAGTTCTCAAGAAATGCTTGAGCTCTGCAATGTTTGTTCTGCAATGGCAAACAGTTGTCCGGCGTATTAATGATCGGTTCTGTACGGCATAAGACGAAACAACGGAACTGGGGCCGTTAATAGCGAGCTGGGGTGAAGATCTGGCAAGTTTTGAGAAGCATATTTTGTTCTACTTTATTCTGGTCGTTTCATACAGGCCTTAGTTGGAAAGCATGCAATTAAATTATGTAGCAAAGTTGCACACTTATCTTCATCTAAACTCTCCTTAGAAAGGTCATCTTTTTAAGTTATTTTATGTTTTATTTGGAACTAGAGACAGTATCGTAAAACGAGAATATTGTCAGCATCGTTTACTTTTTACGAGGGATTAAATAATTAATATTCACACATTTAAAGTAGAGTAAATGAAACAGAGTAATCTGAGGATATAGTTATCCGAGGATTTCAACTTGACCAGTATTACTAGTTATTAAACATTTAAATTAACAGTCAAGGATAACCAGAAACGTCAAGTCCAGATCGTCGTGGTTCTCCTCTCTCTTTTTTTTTTCTCTTTCTCTCTTTCTCTCTCTCTCTCTTTCTTTCTCCTTCTCTTGTTAGCTTAGCGACCTCTTACGGTTATACTTATTGCTACGGGGGCTCGGATGAGATTTGAAGCCCGATTCTTTCGTGTGGAACTGGCGTCGTTCTTCAAATATACCCTCGTATACCCTAGGATAATACACATGAAAGGACAATCACGCGGAGCTAAAGTTAAGTATAATTCAAGAGCCTTTTTCCGAAGTATTATATTATAGAGTATTATATCCATAGTTCAATTTTAAGTTTATAAGTGGCTAAGTCACGAAGGGCGGTATACTGCTGGTATACGTGATAAATGGCACCGGTTTCAACGCTACAGGACTGGAGGTCAAATCCCATCCGGACCGAGTCTGCGTACGCAGGATTGGCCACCTGCTAGGGACAAATAAAGTCAAGAAAAGCCAGTAATGGCAGCAAGAGGTTGTAGTGCCACAAAAAGAGAAGAATAATTGAAATCTCGTCGATGTCAACCGTCAATATGACTAATTAATACTAGTTGACTACTTTGTAATTGACTTGGTGTTCTGAACAAATAATGTTTGTTAATATTTGTCCCATCATTAGCATAGGGGTTATAATTTTCCCACTAGTACAAAGTTACAAATGAATATAAATGAATTGAAATCAAAACAGATAAATAGATATTGCAAAGACAAAATGATTCACGTTTCAGTAGCAACAGCAGTAATGGAAACGACACCTTTTCCAAAGAAGGGAAAACAACGATTGCAATCACATTCCTTCTAGCCGTGATTGAACGATAGTTCGACAGGAAAATTTGTAACATGCCATGTTTTAGGATAGTGATTGTGGTGCAACTCCGATCGCTTCATTTGTCGGTGCAGCGAACGATCGCATCCGGACGAGCATGCATCCGATCGCTTATTTCACTCGACCGGTAGCAAAAAGGAACTTGTTTACCTCACGCCTCACGTTCGCTGAATCATTTGACAGAAGGATGCCACCGTGAGTCGGCATGCGCCGCGGTTCTTCCGTCGCAGCAACGGTAGCAACTTCATTCGGTGACGTTTCTTTCAACATTTAAAGCTGATGATGATAGCGAACCGCACTAGCATCAGTCGTTTAAGATAGAGATTGGTGTGTGGTTGTTAAGAGGACAAAACCAGTCCAACGCCATCAACCTACCATTGCGCTGCATTCGTTTCGCGAATTCCTTGCGTTTGTGTGCAACCGTCGTCGGAACTATCGTCCGGACCGGACAACGGTATGCCGTGCTGGGGGAGTTCGTTCAACCCGTATGGCCAAGCCTTCCTGCATTGTGATTGAAATTAAAAGTAACGAGCCCGATGTGGTCGCGATCGTAGCCACTACGGTGACCGGTGGATGGAACCACGAAACCGGTAAACCTGTTATGGCCGATCGCGGTCATGCTACGCCCGCGGTTACATAAGCCCGCCGAGACCATTCCATTTGCAGAATGGCGGGACGGTTGTGGCGTAAATCATGCAACATTCTCATTACCCGCAACGAAGATCTTGAACCTCAGCGGTCGGACATCCTTGAGCCGGTCGCCCTTGGTGTGCATAGGCAATGCAAACAGAAACCACCTCCACCTCTGCTTGCTTATCGATACGTCTTGGAATGTGTCTGTCCCGATCTGCAAACGAGAGCCTCCCAAAGATGTTACAGTGGGAGAAGGCAATCGGGTTTTTCATTAATTTATTCATGATTCCCGATGTCGACGGGCTTCTGCACGATTGTGGCTCGTTTTGATGTCGACCTGTCAGGACGCTCTGCTGAGCGTTGGCTTGTTTTCAAACATACGCCCTTTCGGGACGTCTCACGTGGTCGGTGTGTGGAGGCATACACGGTTCGGTTGATGCAACAGTAAAAAGCAACGGTTTTCGATGCACTTGAAGTGGGCATCGTGGGCGCAGGGGCGTTTCTGCACCAATGGACGGTGAATGCTTCTCTTTCTCCTACGGTTGTTCGCCATCGAGCGGTGGTTGGCTTTGATTGGAGAAGATTTCCATCATTGTGCGGCTAATTAAAATTGGTAGTCGAATGTCATAATAAACTGACAGCGGCAAAAGCCATCTGTTTCAATTAATTTTAAATCCAAATTGATTTAAGATAAAGGAATGGTGAACCGTTTTGAAATTAATGATGAAAGATTATGTTTACTGGTGTTATTGGAATGAAATCGTTTAAGAAATGTTTATAGATGTTGAATGTTTATAGATGTTTATTAAGGAATTTGTGTCATTACTATTGGAGATGCATTCGTTAAAAAGTTTCTTTTTTTAAATAAAAATTACAGCAACGCGCTAAATTTGTATACGTTTTAAAATAACTAATAACTCTAATAAACAGAAGGGTTTGTTTTGTGTGAAATTGTTAAGGAGAACAGAAAATTAATTATTTTTGTTCACGTGGTAATTTTTTTTCTCCAATGCGTATTTTGATGGTCGTATATTTATTGGTTACAAACATTCTTCACCAATCAATCCATCCCTTTTAAAGCAACACACCTGATAAAGATCTTCCGAGTGATTCAGATGGTATTTTTCACTTTCATGCCTTTCACCTCGGAGCGCGTCGATCCAACACTAATCTCACAATTCAACACATCCATCCATTTGTTCCACACGAACAAACGATTGTTTAGCGGCACAATCTGTTTTCCCCTCTCACACTTTCTTCCCTGAATCCCTTAGGGCCTAAGACGAAGGAAGAACAACAACAAAAAGGCAGAAATGCCCCCTTGTGGGTCCTTATCATCAGCGCTTGGCTGACGTTGAATGGGTTTTGAATGAGTGGTGGGTATTAAATTAAGCAGGCTGATGAGATTTTGCAATAAACAACGTGTAGCAACCGTATTACCAGCTTCGCATTTCTTCAGCTTCGGAAGCAGTATTTACTGGGTTTTGCTTTTCATTGCATCCTTTCCCTTAGGTTTGGGAAGTTTTTTTATATATATATTTATACGTTCGCCTTCCCTTTGCATTGGGATTTATCCAGCGAAGGTTTCCACATTCGCCCACGGCCAAATGCCTGCCGTTTTTCATCGCGATCAACCATTCGGAAGGAATGCGGCGAACGTGAAAGCATACACGCACACAAACACAATACCGAAACAACAAAAAAACACACTCTCACACACAAAAAGTCTGGAAAATAAACCACAGCAATCGCTACAGCTAATTTATTTTTATTGCTTTCTCTCCCGGTCGGCACTTTAAGATGGAGTTGTGTGGTACGCGGTATCCTTCGGATTTTCGAAAGGGAACCGGACGCGATCCTTTTCCGTGTACGTGGATGAAAGGGCAGCTTGACGGAGGTCCCCGTTTGGGAGGTTTCGCGGCATGCCAAGAGTTACGGCGTGTGCGTGTTGCGATCGAGTCGATTTTCCTTGGAAATGGGTACGAATTTCGAAGGTGCGTAGGCACTCGGGCCAAACACACTAACTTCCACAACAAAAGCCGCACCATGATAGAGGGGGAGAAGCTTAATTTAATACTTCCCGAAAAATTGACTGCACGACCCGCCGAAAGCCGACAGCGTATAGTCTGTGGCAAGGAGTGTGCGCCTGATAAAGTGGCATGCGAAGTGGGTACGTCGGAAGCATAAATCTGACGGTGAAGTTGGTTGGTAGTTGTTGTTTTTTTTTTCCCCGTTGGTGCTTTGAAATCCTCCTTAAGGCGTCATTGGTTGCGATAATTCGAGCGCTTCCCTCGCGTAAAAGGTGACAATTTGCCCAACCTTCCGTCTTCAATTAGCTCGGCGCTTTAGGGGCACGAAAATTATGGGCTTATGTTGGGGCTTATGGGGTACGCTTGGTTGGTGGAATATGTTTCACTGTCTTAATTCTTTCCCATTGTCGAAAGCAAAGTTGTGCCGGTTTCGGTCGGTTCGTCGCTCAAGAGCGACCACGAGGAACGAGATCGGCAGTGCCTCGACGGTGATAGATATCATCAGGAGAATAGATAAGATTGGAATCGATTTTTCTTGTACTTATCTAGCGTCTTGCGGAGTGCTCCGGAGTCAGTTCAAGATTGACGCTGGACGAACAGTCATGATGGATTTAATTTCACTGATCATAAATTTTATTTCATTCTTCTTTGCCATGTCTGATGTCTTTCCCCTTCGGGACGGAATGGGCTCGATTTGATTTTTGATGGGATTGTGCCATTGACAGCATCGTTTGTGTTCTTGTTCGAACAGTTCGTAAGACATTCGCTGGTGAAGATGTTCTGTGCGAGCGCTTTCATTGCATTTGCTGCAAACAAGTTGCTGAAGGTGGAAAGAATAGTAAAGGATGCAATTCCTGTCCGCAGTTCACCTCCGGGAAGGAATGAAGTTGTATGTTTTTTTTTGTTTTTGCTTGCCTCTCACCACTGGAGAATGGAAATTGAGACACAGCATTAACGGTCCGGAACAGAACTAAGATAACCATCCGGGCAGGACTGTGAGCAACGATTTAATGAGTTTCTTCTATTAGGGAGGATCACGGCAAATGGTGATCCTTTCGCGCTCGCACTTTCCGCATCCTGACGCTTTTACGATGGCAATCTATGGGATGGACTTTTTATGGCACAATGTACAACCACCCGCTCCCTCTTCACACCCTCGCTGAAGGACGAACAACGGATGGACATCGGCTATGAACGTCGTTCCGTATTCTATTGAGCGTGAATGATGAGTTGCGCTGGTTGAAAGAGAATGATTGATAATGATGGTTGAACCGGTTAGGGGCATGATTTCCGTTTGACCCCTTCGGATGGTTTCGGTGTCCTTCAGCAGTTTAATGCTGGAAATATTTGTTTTTGTTTTGTGCCCCACGCGTGAGGGTCGTTTTAATTGTGCAACATTTAATTTCGCAATGCTAATGTTTGTTTGTTTTTTTTCCAGTACGATTTCGTCTTCATTCTTTTTGGTGGATTTAATACGCGGAATCGGTTTGGGTAGGTATTCTCGGTAGATGCTGATGCTTTAAGGTGTTTTTGTTGATCGTGTTTTAGTACGGCAATTTACCTAACAGTTTGAATTTGTGTTTTATAGTGGTATAATTAGTTTGTTTTTTTTTCTGCTTTTCTAAATGTTTCGATGATAATTATTGAGATTAGAAACGTACGATCCCACTGTAACATGGCAAAAGCTGAAAACCAAGTGTGTTCACACTTTTATGAATACAGTCAGTAACATAAACATGCAACAGAAAAATGAAACTTATTGGAGAAATGAATGTTGTAAAAATATATTGTAAAAGTATAAACAACAAAGTTTATAAACATTAAAACAATAACTGCACATTTCAATAATATTTAACAGATTTCCGCCTGTATTTATTTTGATCCTCATTTCATCGATATTTATACATATTACTAGGATTTCTACAAACAAAAATGTATCATTACCGTTTGATGAATAAGAGATCAGACTTGAACCTATTTTCACTGAAATATGTTACTTGTTATTTTTTAGTAACCTTTTTATGGGGCAAAAATTTGAGAAGTGACTAAAAAAATCAAAGATGAAAAATGTTTATAAAAACATACGGAAACTTTTTTTCAGTCACAATATATGATGTTCTTCTTTTCTTCAATTTGAATTTTTCAATTTGAAAACAATTTGAAGAATTCAATTTTTTTCAATAATTCTCACAAGTGTTAGTGCAGTTATGTTACAGACCGAGACTGAGAGAAAAAACTTTTTAATGGATTAATTTAACTTGATGTACCGATTGAGATCAAGGAAGGTTAGTGGTTCATAGCATGAAAGGATGCCAAGCATGGATTTAGTAAGAAATTTATCGAGACCACATTCTGCATTTCATTTTCAAGTTACAATAAAATACCAAATTTTATTAACTTTTAGCAAGGAAATCATCCTTTTTATTTTGTAACTCTATACGCCTTCTATATGAACAGGAAAAAGCAGGTCGCAAGATGAAACCAAATATGAGTACAAAGTTATAGAATGTCTTCTGGGCTGGAAAAATAGAATCCCGATGCCACTCCCTATCGAGCTACGTACTAGACATGATCCGTTATATACAAAACTTTACACAACTATTCCGGCACCTCGTTGCTTTCGTGGTGCCACATTCGCAAGTTACCGTTAAGGCGCAAAATTTATGGCAGAAAGCTCACACGGATCGCGTGCACATCGGGCCCACCGTGTGCCGTGTTCCTGTTATTTCGAAAACTCCATGAATAATCGCATGTGTCAACTAAATTGATCACAGTGCCGCCCTTGGCGGTTGCTCTGCTGCTGGGATGTCGATATGGGCCCGGCCAGATGGAAAGAGCAGGATGCACAAATGGGCTTAAAATACCTCCGTTCATGCACAATGGTTCCGCGATACAATGAGGCGTCGCCTGGGTTGGGACGGAAACAGTTGCCGGAAAATAAAAATTATGACCTACCCTTGTCACTGTCGATTATCTTAAATCAATTTCGTTGTTAATAATTTGTCGACAATTGCTGATGCATGGCCGACGGTCTGATTTACATAGCACCGGTGCAAACCACTTCAGGAAAGGCTACCGGGGGCGATGATTTAATTTGTATTTAATTTTATTCATCGTTTATTAATATCCTGTTTTTTTTTTGGGAGGAGCCCCTCAAGCGCCCAATGTACAAAAGTCGAAAGAAATCAAGTGAAAATGTTTAACGCATCATCATACCTTTAACCCGTTCCATTGAACATTGGAAGTCCGGAACTTTAAGTACAGTGAAAAATTGACCCGAATAATTTTGGGGTAGGGCGCTGACGGGTTGCGTTCAATCAAGGGTATAAATTGCATTCGTTGTTGGTTTCGCCGAACCGGATCGAATAATATCGATTTTCGGTTTGGTGGTCTTCAGAATCGTCAGCCTAGTGATCTCCCCGGGAAAAACGTTCCTTGCGTACGGGCGTGCAGGTTGCACCGTTGTACGGCTGACGTTTAAGTACTTTCATCACCGACAGGCGCGAAACCGGGTTTGCAAATTTCCAAACTGTGGTTTTGCAGTGCACGTCGAATGCCAAATTGCAGGCGAGCATCACAATCACAGTGCTCGGTGCCGTAAACGCACCCTAATCGCATTATAACACATCAATGCCATTAAGCATTACCACGTACTTCATAATGGGCTACAGGATGGCCGAGATGCTCTAATGAGTGCCACACCGAGTTAGCGCACCAGGCAGCGAACCTTTCTCTACTGACCAGAGTGATTATTCTTCCAGCGCCAATCTCGCGTGCCGATCGCTGTGTGGTTTGTGATAGTAAAGAGGATCGATAGCAAATAATTATGGGCTACCCATCACCGACGGCAAACTGTGCGGATACCCCCGTACAGGGGGTACAACCACCCCAGCTTCAACCCCCAACCTTGAGCAAGCGTGAGTGCAGTTCGGCAAAAGTGCATCGATAATGCGAAAATGATTTGTACCGCGTCTGTCCCGCGCCGGATGGGTGGTCAGTTTGCCTGGGTGCACCAAATGCATCCTAATGATGTCCGTTTCTAACAGGCACGTTCCGGCCGTCCCAGAGTGCTTTTGATGCTGTTGTTGATGATTCAAAGAGCATCATTATCATCATCGTTCTCGTCATCATTTACACTTTGCAAGTCGGTGAAGTTGGCGACTATTAACATCGACGCCTTACCACTTGATCCGAATCCGTTCTGCAGCATCCGCCTACCCACTTGCCTATGGTCCAGTACGTTTCGATAACATATGCATATTCCGTGCTAACGGTACACTACAAATCGAATGAGCGCGCTGAAATTTACATATGATTCATGAAAATAAAATCTCACAAAATTCAACGACGGGTGGAAAGAACAGTACGGTGGTGGTGTGACGAAGTCCGCAAATCGCACCTTTTTCGATCGGCATGAAGAAACTGGTTCTTGGGCGACATGAACATCACAAACACGCATCCGAACGGTACGGGACGATGTGGGTTGAGCAGGGCAGGACACATCGTCGGACATTCACATCATTCGGTCCGGATCGCTACAGTCTCCACATTATGAGCAGCGTCATCGTACCGTTCACAGGTTTACGAGCGTAACGGTGTACGGAGGGAAACACGATCGCCTTGATCTAGTGATGTGCGCAAGAGCCGGTCCCAAACGTAGACGGGTGTGCTTTCAAGTTCAAGTGTGACAACATGTTGCGTTGCAAAACGAAAGCGCGCGCTGTTGAACCGATGTCACGCAGCAAAAGCTCTGTATGTGCGATGTAGCGAGAAAATGCTGGGGATTTTGTTTTCAAGACGCCTCCCTTCAAGTTTTGTTTATTTTAACAATTTGTTCTCATGAACATATCCAAAGATCGTTTGTTTGCGAGCTGTACGATTTATGTTTTTCGTTTTGTGATCGTTACCGAGTGGCTTTATTTATAGGTTCATTGGCTTGGTCCGCGATGGTTAGGCAAACAAATACATTCGAAATCTGTAGCAGATCATTATCGAGGACGTTTGTTTTCTACGTTCAGGTTGATCTTATTTCAAATGGAGCTACACGTTTGATTGGTTGGAGTTGCGCTCAAAGTGTGACTCACATATCCCAATTTCGGATGAGGGTAATCACTGAAGTGAGTCATTGAAGCATTTTAAGATTTGTTAGGAATCTATTTTAAGTTAGAACAAAGAATAAAGTAGAATTGGGGATCCCGGCAAACTACAGTCATTGGTCATAGAGCGATTTCATATTCAAAAAAGACCAAAACATAGTTAAAACATGTCTAAAATATTTTCCAAACAATTTAAGGTTTCTTGGTTCAATAACAGAAAAGTTTGATAGATATTTGCAAAATTCGTATAAATAACTAAACTAAAAAAGCTTAGACCTAACTAATATATTTAGAGATAGAAAAAATATTAAGTATTGAACTGAAGTGCTAAATACACTTGTTAAAGAAATTATGATTTATGTGAAACTGTTCACCAACAATGATATAACTTGATTTCGTGTATTTCTTGATAATAGGCATAGATTTATATGCAATTGACCCAAATTGAACTGAATAATCCACCACGATTGCTTATTACAGTACGGTTGCACGGTTACAACGCGGAAGAATAAACGTTTTCCTTTTTTTCCTCTATTTCACTAATTTGGGAAGCAAATCTGAAAGCTGAAGTCGTTTGGTCCAAGTTTATCGCGATCACGATAGTGTCGTTATCGCTCTGGATAAGTATCTTACCATCTCCCATCGTGCTGGTCATCATAGCAAAGCGTTAATGATCGAAAAATGCCGAACCACAGCCAATTCATGAAACTACCCTTCGAGCGTGGCCTACACCACGATGGAGGCTGGTGTGAAATCTACACACACACACAAAAAACCGATACTGAAAACTCAACCCGATAATGAGGCAATAACGCCTAATTGGAAAATCCGCGACGAAATTGACCAAAAAGTTCCGCTACTTTCGTTAAGGGCCGTCGAGAAAATTGCATAACCAGCAAAGCGTAGGGCGCAGCGGTGAAGTTAGGAAGTACCTTTTAAGTGAGTTTGAGTTTGGAATTTGGAAGTAAAGAAGCGAGCTGGTTGGTACAAGAAATGCAGCGCAGCATTGCCTCGTAATCGGAAGAGGCAGGAGAGTGTATATGCTTTTGATTACAGTTAGGATGCTATAAGGGGCATATTGGGAAGACACCCTGTTCGGAAACGGTTTCTTCACTCGATGGTACCCATTTTATAATACTCGCACTCGATGCTTAAACAATGGGGACATAAAATTTCTCACCGATCGTGATCGTTATGCCCCCCTATTGAAAGGAAATTGGTTGCCTAGTCCATATGACCAGAAGCCACCACCCGGGAGACTATCCAAAAATGGAGGTTAAATGGTACCAGAATCCCAGGGAGTTCCTTATCCTGATGCAACCGGACGGGCGTTGGCATTCTGCGTCACCAGGAAAGGGCAAACAGTGCATTGAATCTGGTTTGCCCGAGGGCTAACGATGGCCGTTTACACCCTAGGATTGGATGAGAAAGCAATATGCTCCCACCGTCGGTGTCGAACGTTCGGACGACCAGAAGCAGAACCAATTGTACAAATCGTTAGAACCTAATTTGATTCACCGTACCTCGCACCGGCTTCATATCGAGCGCTTTGTGTTCTGGAGGGATTTTCCATTCGAGGGTGACACAGAAGTTGATAAATATTTGTGCACTTCTGTGCACTCTTGTGCACTTCGCCTCAATTAGTCACCGAGGTTTGTGGACGACGCAGAGAAGGGAAGATGTATCAGCCCCCGGTTGGGAAAGGGCCAGCGGAAGTCCACTTGTGACAAACGGCACAGCGGGTGATCTCGTTATGCTAGAACGCTTTGCCAACGCTCTCTGCAACGCTCTTCGGGCAGCTTTGTCTGCGCAAACTGTTGACGCGATAATCGCAACGGTAAACATGAGCCGATGACGGTATGTTTTTTACCCTGTGCTGCGACGAAGTGCAGAGATCAATGATCTCTCATCACGGACCCGGTTCGATGGAGGGATGCACCGATACACAGAAGTGTGATGACAATTTGCAATGGGATTGATCCGTTTTCCATAACCAGTAACCAGGGATTGGAGAGTGGGAAGTGTTGTTTGCCGTTTTATGACTTTTTTATCGTACTCACACTGTATTTTGTGCTTCATCTTGATGTTGGAAGTGCGAGAATTCGTGCGGGTGGTATGTGTTTGTGTGCTTGTGTGTGTGTTAATTAATTTGCATATCTTTTCGAGTAGCAAAGTGAACCTTTTGCATGTAAGATCACCGAAATGATGCAATCGTGCAACAGTTGGCACAGTTATAAAGATCAATGTGTGTGTGTGTGATTGGGTTCGGTGGCGCTAAGGGTCGTTAAAAAGTTGTTTACCCCACAGCAACAACCCTTGGATCCCTGCTACCCTTCTGCCTATTATATAGAGGATCCAGATACAAGGATCAGTGAGGTTGTTGCGTGAAGGACGCCCTGAAAGAATGTGTAATGATCAAGAGAACGTGAGCGAGACAACGAGCGAAGGACGAACAGTAAGAATGGGTACGAATAAAGCACACAAAAAAGGCACTCAAATTGGCAACAAAACACACCCCAACCGACCGAGCACCGGGCGCAAGGGGAGAAATGTATTGATGGCAATGGGGAGGAATTATTTTACATATTTTACAGCTATCTTTGGGATTCTTCCCTCGTGCCATCATCACCTTCGTTCTTATCCTACTGGTGGAGCATTCCCGCCCCCCCATCACATTCCCGTGTCCTTCGCCCACGTCCCCAAACATAGGATAGGTTTTAACGGGTGCTGCTGGACCGCATCTATCGCTCCGAGACCGGTCGTTTTCTTTATGGAGTGGAAAATATTTTGATCCAATCCCTCGCGCTCGTTTTCCATCGGGACCGATTGCGATGTTCTGGTGAGCTGTTTAATAATTTATACAAACGCTTACCGGGTCGGAATTCACCCACAGCAAAGGAAGCATCGTGCGTGCGGAGGGTGCGACAACAATCCGCCCTTTGCTGCAATTGGCGCTCTCCGTTGCCTCGTGGGCCCGTTTGCCAAAAGGGGCAGTAAAAGCCAAACGAAGGGGAGGCCTCCGTTTTTGGGCGATGTGAGAAAGGGGAGAGACATGAATGTAGAAGCGGATTCGAGAAGAAGCAAGAGAATGTGTTGTGGTACTGGAATGCTGCTAGACTGTTTATGGGGACTTTAACTTATCGAGGATTACATTTTGTCTGTGATGTCAATTATTTGTTAATTGTGTCTCCAGCGATAGGCGAGCTGCATCGCTGTAGCAGAGGATAAGAGTTAAGTTTTTTAAAGTTTCAGATGAGGTTGGTTGAAGAAGCTGGGCTCACATAAAAAGGTAGGATTTTTGAAATTGTTAAACGCGTACTATTTTATGGGTGGATTGTTTGTGTATAAATAGCAGTTATTTAAAAGCAATAAAGATGACATTTTTTAACCTGAAGGCAAAAGTCGTTGAACAATGCAAGAATTAACGTCGATAACGGCCTTGGAACAGTGTTATTGAAATTTATAAAAAAATATATTACTTTAATGTATATTTTACAAACTTTATTATATAGCTTTCTATAAAGAAGTAATTCTTTCAAAAATCTTTATATAGAATTATTCTACGATTTATTTTTGTTCTGAAAATTTTGCAAACTAAATTATAAAATTTTTTTTTGAAAAAAAAACCATTGAAATTAATTTGTGAGTCTTGTTTCACACGTTTGTCATTAAACTTTTACATATCACAGTTATTAAACATATTGTCGTAAAAGTAAAGTATGTTTCTTGAGCTTTATGTTGTGCTAATATCACCATTTATATTTGAAACATTAAACTGCAATTTGCATTATCAGGCATACGATAAACAACCATTTCATCACATTGACACGTATCCACGTTGGTTACACCGTTTGCCCCACAGCTCTATAAACCCACAGTTGTTGATTGATTCAAAGCTGTCGGAAAGGATGCGTAACTGTACGCACATTTGAATCGTTTTTTTCCCACGACTGTCGATGGGGACTATTGATCGGATCTAACAGTCGGTTTCCAAACCTTTCTACAAAACTCATCGCACCATTCCGAACCATCGTCGGGTATCCATCGAACATTAACCATGCACCGGGACGCTAACGTAAGAAGGAAAATACGGAAGGCCAATAACATCATCAGTGGGAAAGGTGATGAAGGGTGCGGATGGACGAAAATGTGGGATAAATTTTTACTGTTGGCCATTTATTTCGACCGAAACCGGGTTTCCCCGGAAGACAAACTACGCAGGTGGGCCAGGATGTTGCGGGGCAAACCACATGCGAATCGACAAAGTCTCTCGCTTTACACGCAAACATTTGCGCAGAGCACGCTAATCGAAATATTAAGGCACCTCACGTATTTCTCATCTGTAAAAATAGCCATTGCAGTTTCGGGACCGTTGGGAGGTGAAATATTCCACATTTTGAGAACAAAGAATCAAACGCCAGCGTGAGCGATGGGAATCGGTGTGGGGTGGTGCGGTTCTTCCCGTAAATACTCCTCCATTAGTGGTAAACGGTCTGGAAACGAGGTGTGGAACGAGATGTGAGTTAGAAGGATCCACCTGCCCGGTTCCTGTGGCCGTTGGTCGTTCGTCGAATGCGTTTGTGGAGGTTCGTTTGATTGAAGCAAATGGTACAGCACCTATCATCAAGTTGCCGAGACACGTACCTGGGCTAAGCAAACGCAACCGTGCACGTTAGCTGGGCCACGTGTCCGTCCCACCCCGGGTGTAGTAGTAGATATTGAATAGGATTGGTTTGAGGTAGCCGACCGGTTTGGCCGAGCGGTTAGTTCGTGGAGTGCCGCAGGCTATCGGGTGTGATCGTTTCAAATCTATTACGCACTCGGGCTCCAACCACCAGCCAGCCTCGAGCGACGAGTTTCGCTTTCTGGCTAAATTCATTTCCACTGGACACGTGTGCTGAGCAAATTGATTTGACAATTTCTGTTTGCAATAAACAACATCCCGAAGGGCAGGACCTTCCCCGGTAGCGAGTCGATTGGTTGACGGTGTGTTCGCGCTCGATGTAAAACTAGCTGAAGCGAATTATTCCACCGTATGGGTATGTGAACATTATGTTTTGGTGAAGCGTAAACATTGTCTGAACTGAAAACGGCAAAAATATAACTTAAAAGATGTGTCGAACACGGTCGTAGGAAGGAATCAAACGCTGCAAACCGCGAACCATATTTGCTAAAGGTATTGAACGATTGTTAGCGATCAATCAAATTTGGGTTTAAAGAGTAGAGGTTTGAACTGCGCGGAAAGGATAATGGATGGAGATGGGTTAAATGGTGAATCGATCCCGAAATCGACACTCGAACCGGATGCTGAGGTAATTTATTACCCATCCTGTCAGTGTCTTGGATCATCGCGGCACGGAAGAATAAAGGCAAAAGAGTAGTTAGAATAACAACATCCAAACTTCGGAATGTTTGAGAACGGAAAATCAATTCCCCTTTAGTACGATGAAGCACCGCGAGTGATCTCATGGTGGGTTAAAATTGGCCACGAATGCTCGGTTTCTTAAGCCTTCACTTTTTGTTGCCACTGCTGCCGTTGCTGCTTGACGAAGGGATGATACCTAACCCGACCAAAGACAGGCACGAGGCACACGAACGATGATCATACGGCGGGCCGCGATTTTTCGCACTGCTTTAAAGCTCGACACGAGAGACCAAGCGGTCGTCGGCGGCACTGATGATGATGATGATGCTGATGCTGTGATGATAAAGTTCAATGACTAAAGTGTGCCTGTGCGAAATGATTCATCAAATAATTCCCGTCTGCAATCAATCATTCTCGTTTGGCTCGATGTGTGAGGAATTTGCTTGCGGTGAAACATAACGTATTTCACATCTGTTCGTCTAGCAGGACGGTCTCAATGTGGTTCCGAGTTCTGAGAAGGATCGAAGCTCTTCTTGCGCTTCTTGCATGTGATAATAAGCAGAGGGAAACCTTGCTTTGATCGTCTAGTTTTGCACATTGTACAACATGACAGGAGCAATTGTCAGATGAGATGGATCGCGACCACGGCTAGGTGATGCAATAAGGTCTTAGCAAGAAAAAACAGCTCGTTGTCAACTTGCTACCATGCGTTTGCAAGAAACTTGCAGGAGCATCTTCTATTAGGCCATAGAGACTGTGGCCTTTGTTGCAATCATCTCGCTAACGCACTAACAAACGCTACCGTGCAACAAACTTTCGAAGGTTGTCTATGTATGGTTGCGTTTTTTTTCGTACTTTAAAGCCTGCCATGCCAACGACGATAAACTTACAGTGACGGCACTAATTAATGGTAACGTTTGGCTGACGGCTGTGTGTATGCGTTGTCTTTCTGCCGCTCGACGTTTGGAATGTTGTGATTGGACAAGATGGATGGATAGATTGCAGGAAGTAATGCGTTTCTTTGGGATGCCCCAACCACATGCCAGAAGCGATGATGATGTTCTCTCCTTTACGATGCAAGAACAAAGCTGCTAGAGGCAGGTACTATGATGGATGACAGGCATATTTTTTGTTCTTAGCCTGTCGCCTAGATTGAAGCTTTATGTTGCACTAGAAAAAAAAAGTGTGGAGAAATATCGAAGTCTCATCATGTGCTTTTTCTTCCTCTTATGTTCAAATTTATCAGTTGTTCCGGCACACTATCACTTTGCATTAAAAGTTTGTTACGCTCAACCTCGTACGCGAATCATTTAATAAAAGCTTATCAGCACTTCATGCACTCGTGTGCTTGCTTAAACGAGACCCGGGTTGTCGTAATGGTGCAGCACATGCACAGAAAAAAATCCCAAACTACAGAGGCAAAAAGACGTTTTGCTGGGATTTTTTGTTGTTGTTGCTTATTTAGATTCGCGATCCAGACGAATCTTTCCAACCTGGTCGGGGATGGTACCAGCCGGAACGTTGCAAAAAAGAATACAAACTCTTCGCAGCACGGTACAGACGGTACGCGAACCATCACGACTTGCGCTAAATTATGGTCACCCTGGTTTGCGGATGCACAATGGCGGTTGCAGGGTGCATCGAGATGTGTGGAGTAAAACACAAAATTCCGCTAGATCTTTCCATCGGAGCTCGCGGGCTTCTTTCATAGCCAATCGAACTGGCACATCATCTGAACTTTCGTGGTTCTAATGGTGCGCCGTGGTACCCGGTTGCTGCACTTGCACTTGCCGGTACAGCAGGATTTCGACAGGAGGAGAAAGAAAAAAAAACGATACAAGAGTTCCTCATATGATGTTCCGATTCCCCGTATAGGATGTTGGGTGCCATGGAAAGAAGGACACAGAAGACGAAAAAAAAACTATCAAAACTCTACCAGCGACTAAATAAAATAGGTGAGGACACGAGTTTGGGGTGATCTTTATCGAACCGGTTTCGCCGTACGTTTGTAAAATGGGTCAACGGTGGTTTTTGTCCGCGTTGTCGCCAGCAAATACACTCCCATCCCGGTCGCTTTATCGCCTTCTCCCACGTACCTCCCGTGGGGCATACGGGGAGCGAATATTGCAGGCCGCGAAATGGGATGCTCATATTTCTACCATTCGGTAATTCAATAAGCTCACCCAGCAGACGTGGTAAACAGCAGATTTGTTGCAGTGTTGCGCGAAATATCTCACACGGTAAAGGGCCACAGGTCCATTTGGTGGTGCAGAATCTCTGTCCCACACTCGAGGGGTCCAAGATTCCTTACAACAAAGAACAGGGCGAAATAATATCGGAAGGTGTCCTCATTTGCGTACGCGCTGATGTCACGTGCCGTCACGTTCGCTGAAAGGAAACCGTCGGTGGCTCAAGGCGGCGGCTCGATTTCGGGATCTTAGTAGGTCACCGATATTGTGACGCATCCAGAGATCGCACGCCGTACAAACACTGCGCAACGATATCCGCAGTTGAGTCATTAGACAAACGTTTGACGAATAAAACACCATTAGCATCGATGATAGGGGTAATGGGTTCCGAAGCCGAAAGACGCCAAAGGTAGTGTAAGTGTACGTTTCGAAAAAGAATCGATTCACTCGTTAATGGGTTTTCATTGTGTTTTAATCGGATGAAAATAGCTGCCCGTGATGCTTTCGGCGAATGCCGTTGTCGGGCTGCCCGTGGTGGAATGCAAAATTTTTATGGCGTTTTAATCCGTGCCGGTTTTACGAACTTGTCACGCTTTGTAAGTGATAAGAGCTGTAAAGCGGGACAGGAGCTAGAACAAAAATCGTTTTATGGGGGTTCTTGTGTAGAAACATAAAAGATGTCAGGGCAGGTTATTTGAGCTGATAATGTCTCGAAGCTACCAGTTTGAACCGGTTGCGAGAACAATTGGTCTCGGGCAAGTTTCTAAAGGGTCCATCATAAACTAATTGGATGATTTGTCCAAATTTGACCTATATTAAAGATGGCTGTTTTTATATTGGTTATTTGCTAAGGTCTGCATTTCGAGAATGATGGCATTAAGTATTCTTTAAAAAGTGTTTGGCAATATAAATATTTGCTTTAGTATAACAAATTTATAATAGGATATACCTTGTTTATTTTGTTTTTGTATTCGAAAGTATTTTTAAGGGCTAACGAGTTTTTATTAGAAAAAGCACATCTCCATGAGTATTTCTTTGGCACTACTTACAAATTTAGTTGGTATCCGGTTCTGTACTTTCAGTTCCCCGTTATAAAGAGTCAAGGGTTTTTATTTTGTTTTCGCCAAACGCTTACCTGAAATAAAAGGAAGAAAAATAAGGATTAAAGAATGTTGCCAGTGTAGAAGGATGTGACGAATTCTGTCCTTCGGCGTACGATGTCGCAGAAACACTTTCGCTAATTGCACGGTGGTAATCAGAATCGATTGGCGTCTAATTAGAACTGATCCTTCCGCAGTGGTCGGCGACGATAGCGTTGGCGCCAGGCTGGCCACGAGGTCAAGCTACGACCGAAATACATCATCAGTGGCCAAACATGGAAACCTTTGGTAAGCCTGTACCCCTGCCGACAAAAGGTAGGTACGGCGTTTGTTGGAAAATTGATCGTAATCCTTCCGGCCGTGTACGACTTTTTGGATGTTCGTGTGCTCCAACAAGGGAGGACTTTCAACGAGGCAAAGCCATAAATCAATTAGAGGCGGTCTGTGCGACGCCCGATGATGCACGGTTACCCAGCCCTTCAAGCGTGGTGCGTTGTTAGCGCGAGTTTAGCCAACGAAGGCCATCCGCAGAATGCTTTCATCTCATCCCTTGGATGGACACTGTGAACAAGAGCCTCACGTGCGAATATATTTTCACCTTCGAGCTAGCGGTAATAATTGCACGAATGCATGCAATAATTATCTATCAGGTGCATTGCAAAGTTGCCGTTAGCGACCGGTAGGCTATCGGCATCGGCGACAGTTATCGAGTCGAGAGGGCGGAAAATCATTTCTTCGGGGGCCATTATTCACGCATGATTCCAATCGAACCGTAAGCTTTTAAGCACCTGTCTGCCCGGCATGGCACGTTCGATTGATGGTCGTGGGTTGGTGAGGGCACTTTTATATGCCCTGGTATTTGCATTTGGAGGCATGTATGATAGAGTTATCACAGTCGATCTGATGGCGATCGATGTACGTAAAATAAGCGCAGAAAGAAATAATTATATTATGAAAAGTAGAGGTTTTTAGTTTTATAAATTATAATAAATAAATGAAAATAAAATGCAAGTGATTCTTAGTTTAAGTTTGACAACTTTCCATGGAAGAAAATTGGAAAAAGATATAAAATTACTTTAGAGACCAGGATAGTTTGTAGTATTGCCACAAGAACTGTAGTAATGCAGAAGAAGAAGAGGAAAGTTGTAAAAAAAATTATAATGCTTTTATTTTATTCCTTAGACTTTCAAGCATTAAAATTAAAAGTTTAAATTTGTTTGAATGTTCAGCCCAAATTGAACGGAGATACTTGGCCTTTCGAGCGGGTTGAGATCCGTTAGAGATGTTTTTGTTATTTTGTAAACAAATTTGAAGAGCTTGTTTTGAGAATAAATCATTAAAAAAAATTGTATTGAAATTTATGCATGAAGGAATTGTCTCTTAGAGATTAATTGTTAGTTTTTGTTGACTTTATGTAAATGTTTTAGATATTTTGCATAAAATCTTAAGCTCCGAAAAAAACATGTTGTTAATTTCGTGCTGTAAATTCTTGCGTATACGTAACGTTTATGTCCTTGACAGAATACTCCAAAACAGAGAAACATTTTTAAAAATGGTATCGTTAATGCTGAAATCCCATCCGGACCGTCCCCCCGTACCAAGGACTGACTATCCGGCTACGTGGTAAAATAAGTCTAGTAAGCCTGAAATGGCCGGCGTGACCTGTAAGGTCGTTAAGCCAAGAAGAAGAGAAGAATGCTGAAATATTTCTTTTTTTACTTTCCTGCTTTAGTGTTTAATGTCGCTTCTGATATTATAACTTTCATTTTGCATTATTTTGCTTATTTTTTATTGTTCTCAATCGTTTTATTATTTTCCACATTAGTTTCTAGTTTATTTTACATGTGAAATAATTGTAGCAGTCAAGCTCAAGGCTTTGTATTGTGATGAATCCTTTCCGCAGCTATAATTCAGTTAATTTGTGCCAACATTCTATTGTATGGAATTTAACTTGGGAAAAATAGATTCAAAAAAAAAAGAACAACAAACCCGACGGGAATGATAATAGAGTGAGTGAAGCAGAAAGAATCCCAACATAAACTGTCGAGAAATAAATAAATCAGCTCAGCAGCACCGGGCCCGCTCTTCGCCCATCGTGTTGTTGTTTGTTTGACTAGCAAAACGTTGAGATGTGCGGCTGGGCCATTTTGATCAGGACCGGAAAGCACGGTGAATTGCAAAAATACTAAAACGCGCAAATATTCCTGGCACGTAAAAAATGCAATTTTCAATCGAACGTTCGCTTCCGTAGGTACGGAAATGTTGAGGGATGCGCATGGGGAAAATTAACCGACCGCTATTGAGCTGCTAAATAATAACGCCGCTGTCAAAGAGGAACGCCCGGCGTAAACATCAACGTGCGGATTGGGAAAGGACACAAAAGCAGTATAAAAATGTGTGCTCATTTTTTGGATCGCCATGCTACTGCCAACGTGAACGATTTTTCATTTCCAATACTTTGCAGCCATACTTTTATGTGGGGAAGTGGGAGGTTGTTGATTTTTCCCACCTTTCAAAGCAAAGGCCGCATCATTGTGGACAGAGGAAGGTTTCGCGATTTCCATTTCCTGTCCCGTTCGGATGGCAAAAGGTTCATCCATCGATTCCACTTTATCGGTCGATTTTTCAAAGCGTGTTCCGTTACTTTTCTCAAACCCATGGTCGGGCACCAATCGGTAGCGTGTTTATTAAAGGACCAGAAACGTGCGGATATGTGTGTGTTCGATGCTGCTAGTAAATATTTTTTCCTTTTTGTTTGAGAAGCATACTTTTATATCATTTCCAACTTTATCCACCCGGGGGATTGTACGATTGGTGAATTCGTTCCAAAAATGCAATCGATGGCGATTGTGTCCGGTTTGTGTGACCGGGTTGCACCGAGCTTATGCCGGTTGGTGATGATTGTGGTCGACGCTTGAGGTTTGTGGCATGCAGTATGCACTTTTCGGCGGGTAATGGTAGTGATGAGAATTTATGAATGGTTCGTTAAGTTCCCATCCCGAGAAACCAAACGGAGGGCAACGTAAAAACAAAACAAAAAAAAAACAGGCCACATACGAGCACGAGAGTGCATGACGAAATGGAGATGTAAAAAGTGGTCTGAAAACGGAAAACAAAATCCGGCACACGAAAATTGGCAACAGAATGGAAAACTGTTTGCGGTTGCATTTTGGGTGTGCCAAATGTGGGGAAAAAAACAATCGTAAAACAATACGAAGCAGAAAAAAGCAAAACAAATACACAAAATGCACCGAAACAACAATGCGTGCGTATTAACGCTTGCGTTCAATTATTTGTTCTGCGGCGCTCTGGTTGCTGAATGAGTTTATTAAAGGGGACGGCATCGGTTCACACTTGTGCAGGAAAAAAAATACAACACATCAGCGGTGAGCTGTTTTATTCGCGTTTTATTTCTCTTCATCTTCATTGAAAATCAGCTATGGGGTAGCCTGTAAGCTGTGGCAGAATTGGCACTCCTGTGCTTATGTTTGGATTGCAATCGAGTGACGTAAGACGTCCCGAAATGCATCCACTGGGGGAGAAAAATGCATCCACGAAGCTGATGATGTTCACGGCATATTAAACGGGCACCGTTCGACCTCGACAGCGTAAAGAAAGAAAGTACCAGTCTCAACAAGGTCATTGAAAAGAGGCTTCTAGGGTAAATGCGAATGTGGGAGAAGAGTTTGCAGTGGATAAATTTAAGCTTCAACACCGTTTAAGGTATCTTCGAACTTGTAAGTAAAAGGCAAAAGGGAAGAAATTCTCGACGATGAAAAAGAAACACAGCAAGGCAACAAGATGCTAATGTTCTGTAAAATAAAATATTATTACACACCATTGGTCTCGATTCAGTTTAAGCAGGATTATCCTTGTTTAATCCGACTTTCACCCGTGTTTTTTCGGTTCCTTTTCGACCGATCCCGCTTCCCTCTCATTGAAGTCATTTCTTTAGTGCGGGGTTAATTTACTGATTCCGCACGATCGAATACGGGGGCATTAGGGCATTTCAGCAGGTTGTGCACGGTGTTGCTCTTGTCTTGCCTACGTTCGGGAACAGATTTTGCATTGCGATCCCATCCCACAGATATCTTGTACATGCCGCCGATCGATCAATCCCCGCTTTCCTTAAAGAGGAAACTAGGGAATTGATCCTATCGTTCGGGTCGACGAAAGTGGCGGATGTTTGTTTTTGTCTTTGCCTCACCTGGCCACCTTCAGCCTGTTTCGGGCACTTGGTTACATCGTTACGTGCACCGATGGCGCATGTTTAAAGGTCGTTTACGAATCTTGCCTCCCTGACCGTACGCTTGGTATGAATAATTCAAATGCTCTTTCTTTTTTCGCGATCGTATCACGCCCGTGCATCTCATTGAGCGCGAATGTAGCCCGCCATACACTAATCCTAGTTCGGTAACGCTTGTCAGATTTAGATGTCGTTTGTGCATGCTTGCGGCATGTTGTTCGTGCACTCGTTTTTTCTCTTCTTCTTTACCCCGCTTCTGGTCTGTTAAGAAGTAGGCAAACGGGAAGCAAAACCAGAACGAACCACCTGTTCGTGGCTGTTCCGTGAAGTTTCCGCGAAGTGACATTTGGTCTAATTTTCGGTCTTATTAGCACCGTTGCTGGACGCCGTGAAGCAAGGTAAGAGCGTTCAGGCAGGAAGTTTGGCGCTGTGCGAAGGTGAACCAAACTGGTGCACAACTTTCCATTGCAAAATTCACATACCAGCGGTACAGATTTGGTGGTTTTGCATGGAAGAAACTAAAGCGAATCGTTGTTTGCCATTTATAAGATATGCAGTCACCTTCAGTTGGCGGTTGACCGCTGGGGTGTGTGTTTTTGTTATTTCGCTTCAAGAAATCATAGCCAGTTTCTCCCGCGGGGACGGGTGTTGTTCTTTAGCTGTCGCCAGTTTTTGTTGTTCATCCGGTGTGTTGGAGGTTTCGTTGAAATGTTGCCATTTTCAGAAGTTGAAGAAAGAATACGAAAGGAAATATAAAAATAAACACACACCAAAAACCTGGTTTCATCCGCTTTGCATATGCGATCGCGTTCCTTTCGGTGGCCTTATTTTTAGCGAACGCTTTGTTTATCAAAGTTCTACTCAGGCCAGGGTTGGACAAGAAGTTGGAAAATTTTATTTTTATTAGCCATATTCTCGTTCTTAGCGCTTGCTGTGTTGTTGGATAAAAGCAACGGTAACAGGTGTGCGCGGAATGCGGCTGAGGGTTGAAAGTATCGGTAAAAAATGTATGTCGCGCCGCCCATTTCTCTTAATCCGAAACTCCGAATACACCGAAGCAGGTTAATGTGTTTGTACAGCCGTGTGTGATGGAAAGAACGAAAAATTATCTTCTTTCCGGTTCGATGGTTCAAGTTTGCAAAGCTCATCCTCCCGATAGTCTTTCTCCCCAGTGTTTGGCCGTGATGCTGCTGTCGATATCGTGCTTCGTGAAAGACAAAACAGGAAAGGAATTCGTTTTGAGCCTCGTTTTTGTGTGTTTGTGTGCTGAAAAATTGTCACCATCAATATTGGTGGCCCAATTTTTTTTTGGCCAGCTTCAGACTTTCACATCGATCGAGGTGAACGATCTTTCGTTTCGACATTCGATCGAACCGTAGCATACGGCAAAATACGGAGTGAAACCATTTGGGAGCACCTAATGCGAAAAGATATGGTAAGTTTTGTGCGTGTGTATTATGTGAGGGGTTTCCCTAATGGTTCTTGTTATCCGTGTTCTTAAAGAACGAAGCATCAAGAAGTTAATGGACGGACAGCACCATGACGACAACGAGTAAGATCATGATGAGGACGATGATGATGATGGTGCTGATGATGCTATAGGCCTTGAACTTGTGACTTGTGTCGGTACATGTTTTCGCTTACATGCGGGTGACCCCCGCGAATGCCGGTAGTTAATGCAGCCGTACCGAGCTAATGATTTGCCACAGTGTTAGGTCGAATCGTTCTGTTTACTTGGCTTCGACGGGTTTTGTTGAATCCTCCTAGCCGTCTTTATGTCATTCGGGTTACGGTCTGGCGTTTGCGAATCGTCATACCCGTGCCGTATACACGCGAGAGCATTTATTATTTTATACGACGAAATTATGCAAATTCCTGGAGCATGTCATAAATGTCCGGTGACCGGTGGGATTCGCTGAAGAAGGTACGTACACTAGTTGTGCTGTAGTGGAAGACGAACACTGAGGTGAAGATTCACCTTACGAATTTTGCCAAGGCGAAGCATGGACCGGCAAAACCGAGACGCGATAAAACCAGGTAGAAAAAAAGGGACGCCCGGAGATCGTAAAAGTTTTGCGAACGCTGTCTGCAAAAGTTTGACGATGTCGAGCGTACTTGTGAAGGTGAGAATGTTCGAGCCGCAAAGGATAAAAGTAAACCAGCGTTATTGACATCCGATAGGTTAGAAGCTATAAACGAAATCAGGTTTTTGGCACTGTTTGTATTTCAACCCTAACATGATCGAATAGATAGGGCAAACAAAAAAACACACACACTTTTCTGTTTGTCTTTGGCGATGGGTTCTTTTTTGCACACAATGCAAGGTGTATCGTTTCTAATTAATGCCGCTTAGCTGCTTCGTTCATTATAGTTCATGACGCACGCTAAGATCCTCTGTAACAGTGGAGATGTGCGTTTCTTCCATTTTCATTCGTATGGAAAATAAAATCACCATGATTATCAGTCACTTTGATGCGGTTTAAATATGACTCAAAGAGGCGATAAGTGAATGTGTCAGCAGAACAATGGAATGAGGCATCTTTACATCATTAATAATCAGCAACGGCTGGGGTTGCGCTTTATACAAAGAAAGACGGGATCGATTAACCGATTAGGGGTTTTTATTTTAGCAAACGAACAAATGAACAAAGCTACCATGGTGCGGACAAAAAGAAGCACAACGCATCTACAGGGATTCCTGGGGGTTCGTCGCTTGTTGTACTGTTGTAGTCTTTTGTGTCACAATGCGTGAATCAATTATTCATACGATCACTTTCGATCGCGTTGTGTACCGTGGATGCGGGTTTTTGTGTATTTTCTGAACTTACAGATTTTACATAAAATTTCCACTCAATAGTTACGATGTTTGCTTCGGTAAAACGGATTTGCAGTGTATAGAAAAACAGTAAGGAAATTGTTTTACTAGCCCAAATTTATGGATGTAATTTTTTTGTCCATATCGAAAATATCAGTATTCCAAATTTGTTTGGCCAGAAAGCGAAATCCTATTCCACATTTGAATCAACCTCTTTTCTGATCAGTATTCATTGGTATGTGCCAGATAAACGCCACTGTCGTCATTGCAAGTGAAATTCTTACTCGTTTTTTTGCCATAACATCGTAGGAAGAAAATGGCTCAACAGACAACGAAATCATAACTGCGAATGCTCAAATTGTTGACGGTCCACACGGAATACTGATCAATGCCAAATTTAGGACCTCGCGGATTGGTAATCTTGGCCGCTTCGTACCATACCGGGAAGCATCCCGAGCGCACGTTGTATTCTCAGGGTGATCGAGGACATTCTACCCATCGTCGTCAGTATTCACGGTGGTGTGGAGAAGCGTGTCATCAAATTAAAATTCGGTAATTGATCGAGCCATTGGCCTGGCTCGATGCACGGGTAGACACACATTCGGTCAACTCTCGGCACGTATTTGGTTGTAGACCGTACGATACCGGCGTTCGGTCGGTTTCGTTGGAATAAATAGAGGTGCGTTTTGTATATGTTGGAAGGTTTAAAAAGCAAATAAAAAAAATTTAAGAAAAAAAAGTAAAATAACTGACAACAAAACTAACACACACAACAAAAATCAACCTGCGACTTTAAATGCAGCGATCATCATCACCAAAAACCGAAGGTCTTTTGCGAAATCGGCTTGATTTTGGTGAAGAATGCGCAACGTAACGCTCGGTTACGGAAGCACGTTGGTCTTATCATTAAATTGGACAATTGACAGTTACCAACCTTGTTCCGGGTGACGATTGCACTGAACAGAACATGCAACATGACGTTGCGGCTCATGTCCGTTAAGGCTAATTAAACTGTCTTCATGGACAAGCATGTCGAAGCCACGGATTACGATGCTTTCGGTAGCAATTTTGGGGATCGCTGGACAGCTGAAAAAAGGCGCCGTTTGAAATGATTTCGGGCGGTGTGTGTGTGTTCCGATGTGGGAAAAATGAAAATGAGCTTCGCCGGGTAGTTGCGGGGGAAACACACTGACCAATCATGAAGCGGAACGAATGTCAAGGCCATTTGAAGTCGTAGCGTGATTAAATAAGCGGGAGTTCGTTTGCTTTTTCGAGGAAGCTCTTACAACAATTATGCTGTTAAGCATTGAAAATGTTGCGCAGAAGAAGAAGTGGCGGAACCGCTTTCAGTTAAATGGTAGGTTTTGGGTACTGATAAATAAATTTTCTTCTTATCGTTTTTTTTCGTTTTTGCGAGTATCTTTACTGTGTCTACCTGTAGGTTAATTGGAATGAACTCTTATTGGGAATGGATGTGCGAAAGGAAATCATCAATCTTTTTTAGAAATACTAGACTTTTGTATCGGTGCTGGTGCAATAAAATTAAAGACACAGCACATCATCGCTTTTATATCCGATCGATTCTAGATATTTAGCTAAAGCGCGCTGGGAGAAGAACCGGTCGCCGGTGATGCCGTGAAGTAACGCTGACCGCACAGTTGAAGGCAATGTGGCAAAATTAATTAGTCGCTTCGTGAGCGCAAAGATGCGCCAAGGAGGATGCTTAAGTCGCTTGCCTATTAATTATCGATGTGTATGGGTGTGTGTGTGTGTATGCGTGTAAATGAGTGTGCACTCGAGTACGATAATTTGGATTATGTTTATTCACGGGACAGGAGCATCGATTTAGCGAACTCCACACAGAGACCTCGACTGTAATGTGCGATGAGTAAAAAGGGATTTAGTTTTTTTTTCCTCCATCCAACAACGACAAACAACAACTTTGAGCGATGATTAGGTCGCGTCGGAATGTGTTGGATGCTTGCCGAGTGACCTCGCGGGTCAGCGTTGATGGGTCCATTAGGGAGACGCAAGAACAGCAAAAACATCCGCTGTCATATCATGTTACGATCGATCCTAATGAGGAAAGATGTTGGCATCGTGATTTCGTCCGAATTGTTCCGGTTGTGCGATATTGTTGACGCCGTGGATTATTGGTGCAGTTCGAGTGTTCTAAATTGTAGCATTCGACAAGCTACTACCGCATCAGCTGACCGGACGATGATTAGCATAATCGTGAGAAGTACAACCCAACCCAACAGGTCATCCAATGCTGTCGAACAGCATGTTGTACAGCGATTGTTATGCGCCGAATTCGTGATGAAAAGAATGTAGAGCAATTGTTCATTTTTCTTATCCTCGTTTTCTTCCGGAGCAAACCAATGACCATGCGCCGATCAAGCAAATGTCACACTCATTTGGTTAATGTCATTCGCAAAACGTCTTCAAAGTACACAACTTAATAACAACCATTCCGGTGTAGCCTGCGGGGTAAAGACAGTGCGGTATGCATTGCGCTCAGAATCGATTATCGTCAAAAATTAAACGAAGTGTAACGTGTCGTTTTCTTTACTTCGTGGTCGCTACCGATCCGGAGGTGCGTAACGCTTGTTTGACGTTCTTGTCGGTTTCTATAATCATATACAACATAATTGGGAGCAAAATGATCGGCATATGGGATGGAGCGAAAAGGGAAGATCAATCATAATTACATTATTCTCCCATGGCTTTTTCTCGTATGGAATGATAAAAAAATGAAACTTGTTGCACGTACAGTTTTTGGGGTCGGATGCATTCCAAGTACGGTGTCCGACCATCGTTGTCCTTCACCGATCAGATGTGCGGGCCGAATCGAAGAGGAACCCACTTGAACAGATAACTTGTTCCGTATGTGGTTCACGAGTTCATTATGAAATACCGATTGGTACGGTGTGTAATAAAAGAGAACTGGTTGTAATGTTATTTTTATTTCTCGTTCGATTTAAATGGGAAAGTTTCCGTGTTCTGAAACGTGATTTACTCACTGCCATTGGGGAAGCATAAATTTAAATTACCATAAGGGGTAAATTGATTTTATCTCTGACGAACAATTTGGCAAATTGTGAATATTTTTTTAACAAAATAAAAAGAAAAAAGAACTTCATCCGTAGCTCACAGAGCAACGCAAAACTGCAAACACACCGAGAACAGGATGACCCAAAGAACGTAACATGTTTGGGCAACTTTCACCGATGAACTCTCGTCCAAGAAAAAGACCGTTGTAGATCGATTTTTTCTTCTTCTACACTCATATAAACACGGCAAGTACTGTCCCGATAATAATAGTCTCCTTCCCTTTGGGCGATCGATTCGATTTGGAGGCGACTGCGAATCGTTTCGGAAAAAGTACCGGTTTTTTGCGGTGGTAACGTTCAGATATGCAAGGAATCTCGAAACACCGTCATATCAACCGTGAATCAGGGGAATGGAGTGAAAAATTTATGACCAATCCACTTGGCACTCTTGGCGCTACTTTAACCTCAACGATGGGTTCTACCGAACCATATTCCGTAACCGTACGATAGCTGATAATTTGCATGACATGAAGATGATTATCACTTACACGGCTCGTAAATCTTGGGCATGAAATAGAATACTGGCATTTTTTTGCTGTTGCTGTTGTATGTTCTCTTTAAACGTTTAAAGCTTGCTTAACATGTACACAATATCACCACGTACCTTCAACGATGACAAATTCGTTTAAATCGGGGAAGCGTCTGGCTGGATCAGCACTTTGATCTGCTTTTGCATACACCAAAAATAAGCAATTTGGGCGAATGAAGTCGGTTCACTGTACTGTCTGGGTTTGAAATATTTTTTTGTCCCTTTCAGCAAGAGATACGCAAACACGGTGCAAAGAACGAAAATAAAACTTTCACCAACTTTTCCGTTTGTCTGCTTTGAGCACGCACAACGCCGTGAGATCGCTGCAAGATCCTGCAGGACTTAGTCCCAAGATCGATGCGTTTTGGAAGTTTAATTTTCCGTAATTCCGTTTTGTCCTGTTTGTTCTACAATTGGTTGTGTTGTGAAAATTCTATAAGGTGCAGTTCTCCTGCATTCACTTCAAATACAATCGAATGAAGGTAAAGTTTGTAGTATTAAGCACTATGTGTTGGAAAAGTCACACCACAAACACACACACACAGGGGAACACACAGTTTTTTTAAGTTTAGCACAGAGCACTGATCTTCTTCACTGTCGGGATCCTTGATGGTGAAGTTCCTCCTGCAGGAACACTCATTCACAGGCACACACTCACACGGACGTATGGTCGAACTGCGCCTGTGACCGCGGCCAGTCGCGGACGGATACAAAGTATTGCTCCGGTGCTGATTACAGCAGTTACTTATATACCTTCTTCGGGATCGCGGTTTTGCGGATCGCGGATCGTTTGTTCTGCCGGTACACCCTCGGACTCGGCCACCATTCGCGATCGTTCTCCAACAGTTCTACTTCCTTTACCTCCCCATTTCACACCATCAATGGCGACGGGGGTTTACGAGGAAGCCGAAAGCTTGGCGAGCGAGTGAGAGCGATGTTTGATGCTTCTTCTTCGGGAAGCTCATGCGATCGAGCACGCAACAACAAAAAAAGGCAGCTCATTCTACGATCAAACAAGCGAGAAAGATGGTGCGAGAATGGGAGGGATAAAGCGAGTGAGAAGAAAAGCTCTTTCCGAAGACATCCCACAGGAAGCTCTTCTTCGATCGGGACTTCGGGACAAACAAGCCGAAGACCCAACGGGACACGAATCCAGTTTAGCCCCCCAAAAGCAAGGGGTGGTGGTAGTGAAGTTGGTGTTTGGTTCGCGCTAGTTTTCGTTCGTCCCGTAAGGGCAAAGACACCAGAAGGAGGGAAAGGCTGGGGCCAGGGGCAATGTCGACTGTGGTGGATGCTTCTTAGTGGCACACGGTCGCAAACGTTCCGACGGTAAACAAACACGTACAATCGAAGCGAGACGGTTATTGTGTACCCTTGCCAGAGCGGGAAAGGCAACAAACACGCTAAACGTGCCGCCCCGCATGCTGAAGACTGGCCTCAGCATTGAACTTGAACGCGCGTGCTCGCTTGTGATCGTGACGATGACGCCACTAAAGCTCCCACGGGGTGGATTGCGGTTAAAGCCCGGTGAATGACGAAAGAAGGGATGATTGCTGTGACGTAAGCGCCCGATCGTCGCTGTAGAGCTTCGGGTACGGTTCGTGAAGTGGCAAAAAGTTGACAGACCTCCGTGCGACAGTGCTATGTTGTACAGCATCCAGCTCGTTTGTCACGCAACATCTTGCCGAGCTGCAGCGTAATCGAGCGGCGTAGCAGATCATACGTTTCACCGGCTCATTATCTAATATGGATCGAGTGTTGGTTTTTTCTTTGCGCACGCAATCAACGCATTAAAGCTAAACTTACTATAAAGAATCAGTTACTTGTGCGTTACATTATCATATAACGGATGTCAAGTATCTGTTGATGAAGAGTGAAGCCATTTCCAGGTTCCCCGATGCATCTATCTATCATCATTCATTCCGGGCAGGTCGGTTAAAAGCGTAGAACATTGTCGTAAAAAATAACAGTCGATATCCTCACTGCTTTTTCGTGATGCACAGCGGCATAGCTTCCATGGTTGCGCGTAGCGAGAATGGGTCACTAAATATGGTCATTTTCGTAATAAATTATGCTCACTAGCGGCAGAGTGTGGTCAGCGTCGTAGCTTTTGTTTTGTGTAGTATAGTTTGCACTTTTTTCGTTTCGTTTTGCTAGCCTTAACAGCTGTTGCACTCATAATTATGCGTTTTAAAACGCCTGGAAATGATCGTAAGCATGCAATCGTTCGTGCCTGAGTGGTTGGTCTGGCGGGTTTTCCGATGCTTGGTGCTGGTAATCCATTATGACCTGCACCTGAACTTGAACTTGACTTGATGTGTAAGGCCTCTCGCAGGCCGGTGAAAAATGTAGAAATTTATTACGAGTAGAAAGACTAGAGCGCAAAGCGCATTTTGAAGTCTTAATAAACAATGTGTTTGGGCTGTCTAAAAAAATGTCTAAAAAAGCGATAAAAAGTATATTTTGAAATATTTTTTATGAAGAGAATACATAATGGGTAAATTTTTAAAATGCATGTAAAAGATGGATTTAAAATTATTTAATAAATATATCTTGAGTTGGACCCAGTACCAAACTTGTTCATCGGCGATTTGCAATGCTCCTGTGGAAAATGTTTTTCACAAGAAACGAATGCGTTTACCGATCAGGACATGATAAAAGCATTCCTAACAGCACTTTCGAGAGTGGTAACGCAATCTACTTTGCCGGAAAAGCATGACTAACGACCGAAAACGAAACAGTGTGCGTTTAGAGACTGTACTGTGATGACTTTAACTGAGAAAGGCATGTAAAGGCTGCCCGATAGATGTTGGTTCCTTTTTGCTCTCATTTCCTCGCACTGGCACTGGAGTCGTCTTTCCGGTGGAGAACAGTCCGTCCCGTGAACATAGTAGATTTTCGGAAAAAGCAAATGTCTGAAGCAAACGATAGAGTAATTTATTAAGATATCATTGTCTCACATTGCCATGTCCGTACGCAACCACTAGTCCTCCTAGTCCTAGGTTTGCTACTGCAGTGTATATTGGAGCCCATCACACGACGCAACATGAAGGTTCTGTTTGGCGTTCCTTTAGAATCTTTTTTTTACTCATCCCTTAGACTGGGTGCTGGAAAGTGTCCTGTTCATTTTGTTCCTGTCAACCGAGCCTGCCATGCTGCCATGTCGGGTGAAAATCTAGGCAGTATCAGTAGAAGTAGAAGCTCAGGCAACACGTCAAGCGAGAGATTGCTTTTCTGCTAGCGGGCGTAATTTTTGCTGACTCAAGCGTGTAGATCGTTTGTCCCGAAGTGAATGCTCATCTACAATCAGTTGATGATGGCGATGGGACTGTGTAAGGATTTCCCCGGAAACGGAACATGTCTCGTGTAGTAACGGTACGACTTGAATTAAATTTTACTTTTTAATATATATGCTGCATGCGCAAGGAAAAGTAGCAATTGATGAGTTACTATAGTGTTGTGAAATTTGCAGGATGGGTAAAACAATTTTGATTACATATTTGAGGGTGAACTTAAACAATGTGTGAACCTGTTAGTGCACTGCAATAATGACATCTGTGTAGAAGACATCTTTACAACTTGGTTGATTGGTTAATAGTTCAAGTGGAAATAATAGTTTTTCTTTGTGTGCACATAATTGATGTGCCTTTTATGAACTTTTAACAATAAAAAAATAAATTTATAAAATTGTTTCATAGAAATTTTCGAACCGCTGATTGATGAAAAGGTTGTACGATTAGTAAATAAAAATGCGGTTGTAAGATCCCCAAACCTCAAGGCAGCATTTTATGATATATTTTCAAACTCTTTTCGTAGCGTTAATTTAAAAAAATTGATTGTTATAAAGTCTCTAATGGTTACCCGTTTTTTTCAAGAAAAGAATACTAAGGAATACTAAGCGTAATGAAAAACAGCTAAATTATTTGATATCTATTTGATATCATATGTAACTCATATGATTCGATCACTTAACAGCTGTTAATTAAATAAAATTAGAAGCATTCGTTTGTACCTAAATGAGTATCAATCGAGGCAATCAGTTTAGCAAAAAGAGCGCGTGCGTTCAATATTTGTTTACGAATTGAGCGTCGGTTTGCTCACCATTCCTCCAGAAATTTCATCCCGCCATGATTCATTGATTTTCAATTACATCATCAACCATAATGAGTTGCTTATTGATGTAAATCATTATAGCCGATGTGTTGCAAAATATTTATCCGTGCTCCCATTAGCGCTGTCACGCTCGCAGGTTGATTGATTGTGCTGTCGAACAATTGCTGTTTTGTTTCGGACAGTTGGAAATTGACAGTGTCTCTACTATTTTTGCTACCCGCTGAAGCCTCTAACCATCGATCGGGAACAAGTAGAAGTGGGTTGGATTCCTAAATCAAAATACAAGTTAATTTGCTTAATTGATTGTCGAATTTTAACACCAATATATGTGCTGCGAGCTGGCAAAGGAAGCGAGAATTAGTGACGGCAGGTTAATGTGGATCGTTTGCTCGCGGGCAGTGTTGAAAGAAGTAAGAGATTAATCGTAGCATAATTGTACACGAAGAAAACATGTGTGTCCATACGCGTCAAACAAGCCGTCAGACATGCGAAGTAGACACGAAAAATGTCTTCCAAGTGCAGCATAGCAGCGGTGAACCGGGCGTTAAGTTAAGGGAAAAGCCTACAGGCATATTGGCCAGTTTCAGCACCGTGCGTTGAATTCCATAGCACAAAGTCAGTGCTCTCCGGAGTCAGTGCTTGTACGGCTATTTATAGCCGGCACGCAGAGCTGCAGGGACGGTTACGATGATGCAGTTTATCAGTTTACCAGTCAATAGTTCCAGCAACATCCCACGACGACGGGATCCCGGTGGCGCGCACCGTCGAACGGTTCGTTCGAATTGAATTTGGCCCCCGGGAACCTGGGAAACGGGCTTACGAGAGTGCTTGCGCTTGTTGGTGCAACGGCTGAAGGCATTCGATTGTAACGCTAGCGATGCAATATACGCGACGAAGCTTAGCCAATCTGTCGATAGTAGACGCTTCTTTTTCCCATTATGGGGTTCTGTTAGCAAACGCACCACGGAGAAAGGTTTTTGGGGAAGGTAACGAAGCACACAGCGCAAGAGATGGGGAAGAACATCTGTTTGTTGGCCCCATGCTCGGAAGGATATGGCATCGGGGCAAACAAGCGGCACAACAGCGTTCATCTCGTAGTCATCCTGACTACATTTGCATAATGAGCTAGTCCGCGTCGTAAAGGGGGGAGATTCTTTAATAAATTTGTATGCTTTAAAAATTCATGAGCAACACTCGGTAGCAGCCAAACGCTCCAGGAGTGTTAAACGAGGTGTCTTATAAAACAATACCAAAGGATAAAGGGATTCGGCACTGAAATCTGGTGGCCGCTTGTTGAGAATCGCTGAATAAAACGGCACTCCTTTGCCAGTTCTGTTATAAAGCAATTCCTTTTTATGATAATTTTGAAAAGGAAACCGGGATAGAAAATGAATGAACAAACCACGCTGGTGATGCACAATCCTTGCAAACAAGCTGAACCTTATGTTTGGTGGTTGCCATGTTTAATTGCGTTTGGATGAGTGATTTGAATTGGATAGAATGTTTAATTTTGTTCTATAGCGAAATGATTCAAATAGACTTTTTTTTCATTATCAAATGGGAAATTTTTCACTTGATGAAACTCCACGAATTGCTCCGTTTTTGTTATCAATCAATCAGAGAGGTTTTTATTTAGTATCTATTTTGTTCAGTCTAAGTTTAAAAGTTGCAATATTTGTTTATAAAAAAGTAAAATGAACAATTTACATAGAAAAATACTTTAAAATCTCTGTTCGCTTTGTCATAATGAACTGAAATAAATAATTGAAAGATGGATACAACGCCTTTGGGACAGAACAAAGAAGCTGAACAAGTTTGAGAGGAAATATCAGAAATACTTTTGCTTCGTTGAAAGACAAATCAACGGCCGTGGGGGAAAGTCCATGGTGGGCTCAAGCACGGCACCAAAGATACCACCAATTGGCCACAACGGTCGGACGGGAGGAAAGCAATGTGTTTACAGTTTTCCGCGACCATAACGAGTTAGGGCAGGTTTTGCGTATTTGAATAAAATTATAATCAGCCCAGTTTGTTCCCTACCAAGAGGCTGGCAAGTGAAGAGCGAAGAATCGCTCCGGCTAGGAAGCGATGATGTTAAAGGGCGACAATTGATAAACAGTGGAGCGTGGAATTGGAGCGTAATTTGCATAAACGTAATTACCGACCTAAAGACGCGTGCCGGGCAAATCAAGTGCGTACCAGTGGTGGCCCTTTTTGTTGGCCCGTTGGCTGAGACGATGGATGGGACGGAATGGTCCGGTAACATTTTACTCATCCATAACAACGCAATGATGACGTCGAGCAGAAGTTCACCGGCACAGACACAGAAACAGTCGGTAGAAAAGTATATCCACACGGATTTACGCTCCAAAAACTGGATGGATAAGAGGACCTGGGTTGAATCTTGACAATCTTCGCTTTGCAACAGGTTAGTGAATCATGTTTGGAAAGTTTGTAAAATTTCAAATTAAAATCAACGCAGTTTCCAGCATCGGACAGAGCAACGTGAACGTATAGCAGTGCTCGTCCGATCACTTGATTCCTGCCAGCCAACGACCTGTGCCGATGACAATCGTAGGACATTCTTTGACAAACGGCAACGAACCTGCCGCCCAGTCAAGCGTTTTCTGCGTGACGGTGGTTCACGCGCTTTGACCGCTGCCGGCCATCGTTCGGGGTAATGATCGCTGGGGTTTAATTGGTCTTGCCCGGCTGGGTTGACCTTGACATTACCAGAACAGCTGGAATCGAAGATGGTTTGCGCCCTGGAGGAATAGTGCCTTTTGTGACGATGTTACGATGTTCGAGTGCATACAAAGTTGAGTGCATCCAATAGTGGAATGTCGCTATCAGTTTCGATTTTGTATGAAGTAGAATAATTCTTGCTCGAGTTACAAAGAAAGGAGCTTTGTATTACTTGTCTTTCATAGATTTTTTTCTTATTTGTACTACAGTCGAGTTCTGAGTTACGTGAATTTTTTAAAATTCAATTTAAAATAAAATTAAGTTTTAAAATTCGTTGTACATTATTATATATTTTAGTTTGAGTAATATTTTGCGTAAATTGTTAGAAAAAATCGCATATAAATATTGCTTTTGAATTTGTTTCGTGTCATGCAATTAATTGTTCAATCCTCCAATGCGAAGTTTAAACGATGTGTTGAACAATATTGGCCTTACGCAAAAATTCGAGGATTTCTCTGGAAGGTAATGTTCCCGAAAATTAGGAAATGACTGCATTTTTAACATTAATTTTGACATTTTTGTTTTAAAGCTTTCAATGTTTTGTTCGTTCTAGGAGTGTAATTGAAGATGAACTGTGTAAATGGACCAAAGCTTTAAAAATATATTATTTACGTACAGATGGCACATTCTTAAGCAAGTTCTTGAAAATGTTATTTTTAAGCAATCTTTAGAAAATTTAACGCGCATTTCGACCACTTCGGTTTCTATTTGACTAATCAGCGTTTTAAGGCTTTTAGATACGTATGTCGTCGATAAGAGCCAAACTTTGAATTAAATTTAAATTCAAGTGTACAAGGGTATATGTAGCACCGTCCCTAACTAATAAATTGATGAATAAATAAGTAATTAATTAAATAGATAAATCAAACGAGAGATTTAAAAAAATCCATAATAAATAAAAATACTAAAAAGAATTGCGAAAGATGTATAAAAAAAAAGAATCCAACTCTGATTTGGTAGCCTCGTTCGGGTTGGCTTACTTTGGCATGATGATGTCTTAACACATTTGTCGCCGTCCACCTTTCACCTAATTGTTGCGAATTAATCGTGTCCTTCCGATTCCGAGTCAGCGTTCGTTACGGGAAGTCTACCGAGCCCTGGCTGTGCAACAATCAATCATGTCAGCGAAATATCTCTTCCTATTGGTGTGTTGGCGCCGGTGTAGACGAAGTATACGGTGGGGATTACCTGATGCGAAAACCATCAGGGAGTCACCATTTGTTTCGTGCGGTGAGTTCATTTTTCGTGCCCAACATTCGGTGTTTCGATTATTTTTTTTATCAAGATGTCCTGCATTCGGTTCAGGGTTGGGTTCGGGTTCGAATTTCTCTTGCCAGCGTCGTTAGCGTTGGGGTGTCGTCAACAACACCAAATCGTTGGCAGGACGAGATTTCACCAAAAAGGGCACGATTTAGTAGAATGTCAGTTAATCGCTGCAGTCCGTTATTTTTCTGTGTCACACCTTCGGTTTCGAGTTTTGGTTGTTGGTGTATTAGCGTTTTTTTTGGCAGGTGAAACTAGCACACAACAAGCTCTTCGTTAGAAGGCCAACAAGCCAAAACAACTTTGGATCACTGGTGAATAGCATCCGGTGACATGTAGCGTACCTTCCGGTGGTCGTCACTCTTTCGAGAACAAAGGTGTCAGCTGGTTTTTGCTCCTTGCTGGTGGTGGTGGCTCTCAAACCTCATGAGATTTCTTCGGAAGAATGTGATGTACGAAGTCTTGTGACAAATGACACCGTATGGGTGGCGTTTGGTCATTAACTTTCCTTCGGGCAGATCGAACGGTAATGATCATCGCTAGGGAAAGCTCTAATCGATCGCTTAGGATAATGTCCAAGTCTCCGGATGGATGGACTACCATCGAAGGACTCTCTTGTGTTTACGAGCTCGTTTTCGGTTATGTAAAGCTAACAATCACTCCCGCCAGTAACGAATAACCCACCATACTTGCAACATACTTTCAGGTGCTGATGAAGATTTTTAAAAAAGAAAAAGACACAACAACACTATCAAATTATCCGGTATCACAGGAGGAAGGAAATTTCGACTTTAGCAGAAGCTTTTTCATTCCTGTTCGATGCGCTTCTGAAGCGAACTTCACATCAACACGATGGAATGGTGCATTCGCAACAGCAGCAAACGACGGATAATGAACTCAATTTACAATCTGGTCAAGCACTTGGGCAGGTGTAGAGAGCTCTTTAGCCGGTTTCTACAACAACGACCAACGGTTGCCAGCATCAATTTAGCACGTCCGCACTAGCAGCATTTGTTTCGCTGTGTGCTTCAGCCATCAGCTAGCAAGTGTAATAAATTATGATAAAATTGGGCTTGTTCCAAAAATGTAGTTTTCTTCCGTGCTTTAAATCTGTCTCGGGTTATCGCTGCTATACCAAATAAAGTGCGCGCAAATTTTCTTGCCATGATTCACGAAACGCTTGCCTTCTGTTTTGCTCATCTCGAGAACACTTCGCCTCGGTTTAGCGGCACACACGTAGGAGTTTTCCAATAAATTTAGTCCTAATCTACGGTAGAAAACAGTTTCTGACTATTTCGAAGTGCAGTTTAATTGCTAATTTCAATCCTTTGCCCTTCAACCTTTTTTATCAGCTGCAGCTGTACTTTTATTTTCGTCTTCTACAATGCATTGCGTCCGTTACGTTACTGCACGGTGTCTATGTTTGCTTGAGTTAATGAAAAAGAAAAGAAAGGAGCTGAGGATATGGAAGACGAGGACACAAACAGATAAGCACCCGTTGGAGGGTTCTCTATTGTCGTTGCTTGGTTTTGGCAATACTGGTCACGGGCGCTGTCGTATTGTTTGCAGAATTAAATTAATTCGTTCAATCTCTTATTGCACCGTTCGGTACTGTGGCGTTCACACTCTGCCTTGCTTTTTGGGTGGGAAAATCGGCACGTATGAAGAAGGTTGAGCATTGGCGATGGTAGCTTTTATTTGAAAGCAAATATTGGCAATTCACGAGTGAGGCATGGAAAAGAAGGGATGAGAAGGTTTCCCGAATGTCATCGCTGCATCGCTAGCAAAGGTGGATTTCGTTTCTTTCTATTGACCGAACGCTTATTGGTTGATTTTCACATTTAGCGGGTGAAAAATCCAAGCAAAAATCCATCTACGGTCGGTATGGCGAAATCGAACCAAAATTCCGCTAGAATCGCTTTCATTCGGTGGCGGTAGCTCGAGAAGTGTTTGAAAAATTGTCCCTAGAAGGGACGAGTTGGTGTAATCGAATTTTGCTCCCAGTTTTGCTACATCCCGTTTTGAGGTTAAGCTCGGCGGAACTGACTCGTACACGTATCGCAAACCAATCCGTCCCATGGTTATAGCATCGCATGGACCGTTGCCGAAAAACCAGAATCGTGCGTCGACTAGACTGGGGCTGGTGGTATTGGTTTTTATCGTCATCGTTCGCTGATCGATGCAGGCACACCGATGGGACACGGAACGGAGAAGGATGAGAATGTCGATGAACGGTTCTACACAAAGTAAAGCAAGAGCTGAACAGGGGGAAAAAAGCGATCAAACATTGGATCTCAAGAAAATCCCCATCGGCAAAGCTCGGATAGCAAAGAAGCTGGTTGATTAAATCATCTCAAACAACGCGCTACGATCGCGAACATGGAAAGCAGGACACAAACGAAGGGAAGATCAGCGCGTTGGGAGTGGAAGAAAATTTTCATAATTTTTCAATCAACCCGAAAGCTTCAGACTTCATCTCCGACTGCTCCCGCGGTGGCAGCGAAAGCATTCCACCCAGTACTCGATGTAATCATTTAGCGTTACCTCCGCAACCGACCGGAAGGTTAGATCGTTAGGATGTGAATTATCTGCTGCCGGTTGTTTGTAGCAACGGCCGAGAACGCCCTGACGTTGGCGTCACCACCGCCCGGAAAAGGGAAAACAGGGTATATGCCTCCACCGAGCGGGTGATGCAGTAATTACGCGCCATTTTTCACAGTAGACGACGCAGCGTCACTTACCGATCCGTGGTGGTGGTGACGTAAAGGAAATTGCTCACCGTGTGCTCAGCCGTGCGACGTGAGACTGTGTTTTTTTTGTTTTGTCCTGTTTTTTGTTCGCCTTTTTTGTTCCCTCCGAGCCACTCATTCGCTTGGAGCCGCTCGGCTTAAGCCCGCAGCCCGTTGCAATCCTTGCTGATGCTTGGGATGCTGCTACCGGTATCCATTACCTAAATGCCTTTCCGATGTTGTTTTTTTTCGCCTTTACCTACCGTGCTCGGAATAATTTGTTTTAAATTGATGCACTTAAAAATGCATTGCACCGCATCGGCATGGTGCATTGCAACGGTAGCCTGCTCACCGGTGGCAGGATTGTACTTTGGCTGGATACTGGCAAATGGGCTGGGTCGAGATGATCGAAACAAAAGTATCTTCTTTGCGATGGGTAAACAGGGATGGTTTTTTACTTTTCACTATGGCTTTATCGTGTTCTATCTCGCATAAGCGTTGGCCGCTGGATACATGAAAGCAACGATCGGATAACTCGGTGGACGAGCCAATTCTCAGGCCCTCGGTTGAGAAATGGAGTGACAACAAATAAGGTTTGCTACATAATTACAATAATTAATTCGTGCGCGGCAGTGTCGAATGCATGTTTGGTGAAGATATTTCCCAACTCAACCCGTACATAAGCGTATTTGTGTGTGTGCACTAATCCTAATTGATGCAGCAAATGGCTTAATGTGTTTAATGAATTCTCTATAAATCCGCCGGTCGGAAGATGTTCTGGTCGTTCACTTCCGGTGACTGTAGTGCAGGGTAATGTGCGCGCCTGCTGTGAGAACAGTTTTAATCATTGTCAACTAGAATAGGATTACTTATCCTGGCAGTGTAACAAAGGATTTCTTATAATCATTAACACCTTTCTATCTGCTGTAGGTGCAAGAGTAGGTAATGCGAAAAAATTGCAAGTGAGAGGAAATTGTTTGGTGAAGAATAAATGAAATTTAAATATGTGAATAAGTCACATAGTGATCCTATTTAAAAAAAAGTGTAATTTTTAAAAATATAGTGATATTAGTAAAAATGGTTCACTCATAATGCATAATGACCATATATTTATGGTGTATAAAACTACAAATAAAATATAAGTTGCTAATGTTATGTAAATTAGTTTTAGTTTTATGTTGACTAATTATTTATTTATTCTTCTTATTCTCGTGGCACTACAAGCTAAAGAGTTCTTGTTGTGGGATTTCTGTCTTAAGTCGTGCGAAGCGTGCGAAAGTTCCGTCCGGATAGGATTTGAACCCGGGTCTGTCGTACTTAGATCGGCGCCACTACCACATACACTACCGGACCGGCCGAGTCATTGATTAAAGTAAATTTAATTTCATTATGATTGCTGAATAAATATTTTCAATTTAAATATTTTAAAGTGACATCAATATGTGTACTGATGCGCTTTTACAAGTTTCAATTTTCATCATCATTTCATGCTTTTCATGTTTGACGCCAACAAACATTCGAGGAAAAAAAGGAAATGGACAATTACATGTTGATCAAAACCAGACAGTTTTATTTGATGTGACATGTTTGCAAATAAATTTAATTACTGTTCTTAGTATTGCATTCGGTTGAACGCCTTTTTGTGTAATTTTTATCACATCCATTTATTGGAAACATCATAGATGATTTTTCCGAGAATTCCAAGCTTAAAGTTGTGAATATGATCAATAAAGCTAAAATTGTTGGAATTGTATGACACCACGTGATAACTGGTGAAAAATGTTGAAAATAAAAAAAACTCAAATGTTTTGTGTGGGTTGTATGTGTTTTTTGAAGCAACAGGTGATGTGAGACACAAGTTCGAAGGAAGATATATGCAAGGTGGAAAGGCTAGTGGAGCTTCGGTGTGCGTTACGTTGCATGCGGCCTGTTCGCTTGCGTCGATAAATAAACAATAGCAATTTATTAAAGCCAAACACAGGTTTGGTTCCAATCTGCAGCATCCACCAGGGAGGACCTTCAGGGAGGCTAACCTTCGATGTTGGCTGGCGTCATAGTTGTCGATGCTGTTGCCGCTGTCACAGCCGCCTGCTCGTTACACACAAAGACCTACGGCGGTAAGATGATGCCTAGGAAAAGAATGCTACGATATGAAATAATGCGATATAGCGAACGCATCTTCACTTTTATCTCGCACGAACGCATCCGACGGTGGTATGGGAAGGACCAGGGAGGGAGTGAGAGTTGTTTGTGCACCTTGTTGAGGAATCATGTTGGGGCTGCACTCTGGCACACACACATCGGTACGTACTCGGCCCGAAGGCGATGCGTGTCGATGTGGATGCGATCGATGCCATGCGGTTCAAAACCATGTTTAACTCGTTTTTTTGCTGTTTGGCTCTTCTGCCAAGTTCCTGTCTTACCCTAAGGTTTTCCGATAACATCGCCCCATAAGCATGCTCTCGGTTGCACTTGCGTACTGCACATCGCGCATCCTAGATGGATCTCGTGCGGACAAGAACGGTTGGTTGGTAGATCAATAGGGATGACCGCAGGGAGGGCGGGTTCAGCCAGGACAGAAAGCAGGACAAAAAAAGCACTCAGAAACGATCTGACACAAGTACTGGGATATTCAGACGGATTCGGTCAGACTAAGGTTGGACGTTGGATGCTCCCAGCTCCGGTACTTCTTTTGTATGTACTTCTTTTCGCTATCGATTATTGCAGTTCGTCGGAATCAATTTGTAGCCGGTTTGCTAGTTTGCCTTTTTTTGTTCAACTGCTCTTCCGACCCGTCGTCACCTCCGGACGGTATTCTCCGCCATGGTAGAAACGCACTGGTGTACGGTAAAAGAATGGAAAATCGTGCGGGCTGGGCACGTTCTCGGTGTGACAGGAGAAACGCTTGATGCGCTTGATGTCAAAACGGAAAGTGAGCCGAAGGGGCAACAGGGCAGCGTGGCCGGTTATTGCTGGGGTTAAAGAACGCATCAGTTTCAGCTTCGATGACGATAATGATGATGGGGAAGTGTTCCGTTCGCTTTCGATCCCACCGGTGTAGAAGATGCACCCGTGCCGGTTGGCAGATTGCCGCAGATTCCTGTATGGTGTTACCCGTGCAAGCGGGTTGTGTTCAATTGCATTTTCAAGTGTCGATTAGGATAGGTGCAATTGCACGGAGTACCGTTAAGCGAGGGCAACACCAGCGGGTCGCTTAAGTGTATACCGTTTTCGTTCTTTTGCTTTCGATTAACACATCAAGCAAACGATCATACTGGCAGAACTGCTATTGCGCATGATGTCAGGTTGTTTGTGCATGGTAAAAGTAAATTTCACGCCGGTAAACTGTTAAAGCAACTATGCGATAATGCATGCCATGGGAGCGATGGGAAGAGGTGAAGTAAGTTTGAACAATCATTAAATAACCATTTTCACCTTTTTTGTGTTTGAAATGTTTTCTCTTTTTTTGTGCGTTAAAAATAGTTTCAACAAGCAGCTTTGATAAGAATTTTGTCTTTAATATTAGTCAATAGAAATAGACGAAATAGATACACGGAAAGATCATTTATTAGCTATTACAAAAATAAAAAAAAAACAAAGAAAAAAAGAAAGTAACTTTAACAAAAAAAATTAAGAGTCGTAGAAAAATTCAATAGTTTAACCACTTTTACATGGAAATATGTAATTAAAAAAAATATAAAAAATTGAATTAGAAGCACATAAAATAGTTTTGCTTATTTTTAATTATAACCAATCCGCCAAATAAAACAAAGAAAGAAATGCAATAAAAAATGAACAATACAATTTAAGAAAAATAAAAAGAAATCTTTTTTTCAGTGGTAATTTTTGTGTGGATTACAGTTGAAAACATTTGCAAAACATTTAGAAAAAAACCTAAAATTTGCTGCAAAAACGATTAAAATGAATAAATTTTTTACCCTATCACTCATTAGTCGTTTCGTGAGATCGACAACAAATAAAGTAATTCTTGAACAATTCAGGTAATTTCCCTCTGGATGCATAATGAATGAATGAATCATGAAGTGGAATATTCAGCAGGTATGTTTCATCGATTATTTGTTCACGGGGTGTCGCGGTAGGTATCTTATCCCGTTACTTATAAATGTACAAACGGTATGATTAAAAGTAAAAAAAAAGGAAAATGTATGCATAAATGTTTTGCAAGCGTCATAACCAAAAAATGGAAGAAGAAAAAAAATGCACACAATACCTTACTCACAGATTCCGGCAAACAAATACATATTGCTCACATACATAAGCGCGAACCCACCAAACGTCGTGGTCGAAACACGAGAGGAACAAATAAATTTATGACCGCAATTAGTGTAAACATTGTTCGGCTCCGTCGGCCACCGTACCGGAAAAGGGTGGTACAAATGGAGATGCGTTCTACCCCGCTGGAAGCGCACTGGTGCACTAGCAATACGACGTTTCTCACCCCACCCATTACGATGGCCGCTGTACGTAGATACGGTAGCATCCGTTGTGACTGCGTGTGCCTTGTGAACACGATGTTTGCCACTTCGTTAAGGGGTTTGCAATCGGCCACCTCCACTAGCGAGTGTGAACGCAAGTGGATTCACATTTGGCGTCAACATCAGGACATCCGTACATGCACTTGCACAGGCTCCGGTGGGCCATCCCTAGGGCTCAGGATGCAACCGTAGGTAAGAGTGGGTTGTAGTCGCTCTCTGGATGGTTCCCCCTTTTCGTATGAACGTTTACATCGAAGTCCTGCAGTTTCAACATCCCACAGGTTTCTGTGGTCCACTTAGCCATCGTGCCATCTAGTCGTCGAGCCATTCCATCGTTCAGGGAGCAATTTAGTGCCACAGCCAAGCGGTAGCTCTTCTCCAAACCCCCGGGGTCGTTGACGGTAACGTAATAGCGAATAATAACGTTCATTTACTTATCATAAACTTTATTAACAACGTTAATCAATATTTTATAAACACAATTACATACGCGATGACTGCAAGGCTTCGGAACGGTTTTGTCGCCGTAACGATGCGTTCCGAGCAGTATTTGTGGAGCGTCTTTTTCCCTCGGTGAAAGCGTTTGCATCGCCTCAATTTGCTACTGTTCCTAGCCGCATGTACTGCATGGAACCTATCTCAGATACAGGTTGGGTAGAACCATGCTAGCCAAGTGTATCGGTCCACGATGCTATGTCGTTCCGATGGCAGCAAAAATAATAGAAGAGGTAATTGGTTTTCGGAGCCACGTAAAACTAATTTCGGTAAATCAATAGGCCTACCGACAGGCGTGTGGTCTCGTAAGGATGATTGATTTTTGGGCTCGTTAAGAGATCTCCTTTCCGGTCCGGTTGGTCCTTTACCCGTGGTGCTTGATTGTAAGTCGTAAGGTGTACACGATCGAGGTGCGTTGATGCTTCTAACTGGATTATTTATTTACGGAGTATCTATTTTTTTTGTTGGTCTGCGGATGGCCTGTCACGGTTAGTGGTTGGGTGTAATTTTATGAGGCAGTAAATTGAAAGAAGTGTAAATGGTAGTGGGAGTACGGACAGTTGGGAAGGTCGGATGTCTACTGAGTACCAGTGCGAACATAGATTAAATTTAGTGTGTAGGTAGGTGTTCACTGAAACAACAAATGACCATTCCAGTCTGCTGACTGGATTTAGAACACTTGCTAGTACATTGGTGTGGATATTAATAAACTTACTGGAATGAGAATAAGAGGTTCCTTGATTTTTGTTGAATGCAAACAATGAAATGCTAGAGAACCAATTTAAATGTTTACCGTAGATATCCTATTTTCCTGAAACTTGTCTTGAAATGTAAGAAATTGGCAAGGTTTTTTAGTATATGTAGTAATATGAAATTCTATCTTACTGCAATTGATTGCTAATTGAATGTATTTTCATCAATGTTTATTTTCTATTTTTTTCGGTTTGTTTATTTCATCGAAGTCTTAATTAAATGGGTGTCAGCATGTTGTTGTTTTTAAAATGAAACATTTAATAATTGTTGATACTGTATATTTTTTAATATTTCCAGTTAGAAGAAGCATGTCTCTTAGAAGAAGCTGAATCTCTATTCTGAAGATGAATCCTCATTGAGTTTTGAATCCTTAGAGTTTCGTGATAGCTTAATGATTTATGTAGATGCCCCTCCACCCGCAGGTCAGCACTTTTGGAAAAAGTCCCCCTCTCTCCGCGCCGGTCAGCCCTTTTCATCGATATTTGTTGGCAAAGAATAATAAAGGATTCATTTGAATTTATGAAAATTGATTAATATCTTGGGAGTCGGCTTATGATTTGCATGACTCTTCAATTAAGATTCATATGAATGACTCTTTGCAAAAGATTCAACAAACACAAGACTATTTTTGTGATACTAATACTAACCAGTGACATCAGAGTTTTTGACAGGAAGTTTCATCGTTTCCTTATGCATATTTTAGAAATTTGTTTTGAATACTTAGTAAAGTAGCAAATTTTTCAGCAACATGATATTAACTGTGAGTTGTATTAAAATCAGTGTATCAAACTAACAAGCTTGAGAATAAATATTACTAATACTAAAACAATAATAAATACTAAAACTGAATGGGATGGCTCGGTGGTGTATGTGTTAAACGGCGTCAGCTCCACACGATAGGACCGGGTATCACATCCCATCCGGACCGTGTCCCCCCCGAAGCAAGGACTGACTGTCCGACTACGCGGTAAAAATAAGTCTAGTAAGACAGAAATGGCAGACATGACCTTAGAGGTCGTTAAGCCAAGAAAGAATACTTAATCAATAAAAGAGCCAAGTTAGAAGTAATATTTTCACAATGCTTATCATGAAATTTGGTATGCCTCATGCAAGCAAGCAGTGTTAAAGAAAGGAAGTTGCGACTAAGATTTTGTGATTCTTATTGACGAAGGTATTACAAAATTGTCCAAAACAATAAATGAAGTATACAAATTAACCAACTTCCTCTTTTCTTCTCTGCGAGGCAGTTGGGTGGTACGATAGAGAATTCCAGCTTCCTGGGTCATCTGCTATCACTTCACCGTATTGGGCATTCGCTCTAAACCTCCAAAAGTTTTTCGAGACCGGCAACTTAGGCCATATGTCGCAAATTTACCAACAAAACTCATAAAATGTTCCCTGTTTATTGCGTTTTTTTAAATTTTGTTATTGCTATCCTTTAGTATTGTAAAATAGCAAAAGTTTTTAGCAAAATTGGAAATTGAAACAATTTTTTTTAAAGTATTGGTAAATTGTCCAGACTAGTAAAAGACAGCTAGTTTGATCGAAGGAACTTATAGCACACAAGTCTGTTGTATGATTGATTGTTAACTTAACCATCACGAGGTCGTTCGTAATTAAAGTGTCATTCGCAACGTTAGAAGCGATGCGGTTAGTGGTTTACTCCGAATGCCACCCGGTTTGGATTTTCTTATTATGTTTCGACTTTCCCATTGATAATCTATACTTTCTTCCGGGATCAATCGCGAGAAAAAATGGAAATTTTAATTACCTTAGACAGTGGAGTAACTTGATTTCTGCTCCTCACTGTCGACCAGTCAGGATTCGTTTGCAGCACAAGAAAACCCCTTTGTCTATCAACGGTACGGAATGATGAAATTAATTTAGCGGAACTGTATCTGCTTAAGCAGTGCTCGCAGTTTGCTAATTAATTCCCATGGTCCTGTCACGGCCCTGTCAAACCAGGTGGTAGAGAAAGGAGCTTTGCGAGCAGCTCGCTGCACACTGGCATAGTGCCGGGAGGAATTTTTCGGGTGAAGCGATACGACCGACAGATGCCCAATTTTGGGCGGGATCGTTTAGTTGATGAAGCACACCATGCGGGAAGCAAACGAGCTTAAGAAGCTTTCGGTACCGAGGGATGACAGTTGGGGTTAGTGAAATGGCGTTGCCAATTGCGAAGGAACGCTTTAATTGCTCCGACAGCCAATTGGCTGGTGATAAACAAGCAGTTCACTTTAATGCAGCTCGTTAGTGCAGGGCGTCCAGAGGGTGCGAAAATACTTCGTGCCCTTCAAGGGCGATTAAAGCGTAAACACGGACCAGTCCACAGTGTCGTGCCTTGCGATCATCAGCAATGTCTTTAAGGGTGCGTTTGATGCACTTGCCTTTGCTGACAGCGAAATTATTTGGTGCACGCGATTAAAGCGTTTCATGACGTGTTGAAAATAAGAATTTAAACGTAAAGGAGTTGAAATATTTCTTTGAGGCAATGTTTGTTCATTCTTAAATTAAGATATTTGTTCCATAGAAGTCGTTGGATTGTAGCATAAATTAGAGAAAATTATGTGTTTGGAGATATTAAATTCAAAGCATTTCGTAACATTTTCATCGTATGGTATGTGTTGAATACAAGATAATATGTATATCATAGAACGAAGAAGATAATTATTCAGATAATGAGACCTGGCTGTTCCTATGTCATCCAAAACCATTGCTCGCAAATCACCAAATCACGGTGGGACATCGCGTATTCATTTACATCCAAATAGGAAGAGCATTCGCTCTATGTATCCCCATTGTTAGCACTTGACAAACAGCTCGTTAGAGAGAATCGGCGGTCGGCTTTTCAGCTTTTCCATTTTGCTCTAAGCATCTCACCACATTGTCTATCCGACTGTTTTTTTGCGTGTGTGTGTGTGTAGTTAAACAATCAAATGAAGGAACATAAGCAAAAGCATAAGGAAAAAGAATAAAAACCTGCAAAGCAAACAAACACAACGCAAGCAAGCAAGCAAGCAACAGCCAGAAGAGCCAACTATATCCTCATCAAAGTGAATAACGGCCATCGGGTGAGGCGGCGCCAAGTTGAAGGAGGAGCGGTCGAGGCAAAAGGAAGGCAAAACGAAAAGGATAACAATTTAAGGATACCAGCAATCCTTCTGCACACAAAACTGCAACCCCCGGCACGGCGACAATTTAATCCAGTAGCAAACAAACAGACACCGTCGTGGAGACCATGACGTGGAAAACTGCTTTGGAATGGAAAAATCATAACGAGCGGTCACTGGTCGCTCGTTGCAAGCAGCCATCCGGTTGCCAGAGAGAAGATGAAATAGGAAAAGAGTGGCAAAGCGGTGGAGGCCGGTGTGGGTAAAGTGAAAGTGGAAACCGAAAAGCCCCACAAGGAAAAGTGTCACTCGTACTGGAAAAGTGACTAGTCCCGAGAGGATCGACGAAAGGACGTGTACAAGGAGAACGCTCCCCGAGGTGCCACCGTCTTTGATGATGATGTGTGGCAGGGGTTTTGTGTGTATGTGTGTGGGCGAGTGTTTGTATGCTGTGTGGCTCGAGTGTTTGGTTTGTTTGTCTCTCGGAGACGTTCGCACTGTTTACAGAGGCACTTTTTACAAGCATCGCCCCAAAGCGCCCACTTCACTGGACTGAGCCATATCCCGCACACTTTGGTCGATGTAGCCGAATGCAACTGCACCATCCCTTCGGTGCAGTGGGATTTTGAAGCATTTTTTTCTCCCATGTTTGGTTTCGGTTTGATCGCAACCAGGCAAGAGCATTGCATTTGCACGGTCTCCTCTTTGGCCATTGTTTTCCGCTCATTGTCTCGAGTGGAAAACTAATAATAATTTCACTTAAATAGAAGCACCGAACGACCGGAATTCTTTTTTTTCTTCCTCCCCCCCCCCCCCCACGTTTTCCGTTGTTCATCTTTATCATGGTGTTTCACGTTCAAAGGCTTTGGCGGATTTTCTCGTGAGGCAATTTGCCTTCGGAAGACCAGAACCAAAGCGAAAGGAAGGTTCTGCTGTTGGTGGCTGCACCAATTCGAAGGATTTTCACTGTAGCTTCCTAAATGCTGCACTGTGTCCAGGGGATAACATCCTTCCCGATTATTAAAAAAGCCATCGTTCGTGAACCTTTTGCAAACGTTGGAATCCCCCGCATGGACTTACTGTACACGGCTATCAGCGGTACTGATAGCGTTGATCGCTGTACTGCGTTCGCTCTTTATGCCATAATTCCCCACGCCGTAGCTATTGTGCGAGTGCATTTGTTCGTTGTTGTTACTTTTGTATGACTCTGTTCGCTGGTTAGTACTAACGGCTGGCGACTTTTTCGTTGTGGCCGCGATTTCGCACCAGACAATTATTTGCGAACCACCAACGGTTGGGAAGCTTCTGGCCGGGTTTGGCTCGCCATCGCACAGTTTCCGGTGAGGTTGGTACTGTGTGCAAGTATGGAACCGACCGGATATGAAACTGTTGGTCTGAAGCTTACAGCTATGGTTGAAAGTCTAAGGAAAAATGTAGTAAAAAATATATGTATATATCCGCCCGCCGATATTTTGGATTTCATTTGTTTCACTTTAATGGCGAATCTGTGGGCCATTTTTTTCGTTTGGAACACTAGCACAATTGCCCAACCAGTAACAGAAAACGGTCTGCAAAAGTGAAAAAGTGTTTTATTTAATATTCTTTTTTATACTGATCTTTATTCCTACTTCCGGAGTTAACTAGTGTTAACTAATGATACCAAAAAATGCTATCATTTCTTTATATTTGTTGGGGTTGCTAAACTGTATAGATGTTAGATCTGTTAGAAGTAAAACAATAATGTAGATATGTCAAATATCTGATTTTAAATTGCAGAACAGCTTGATAGATGGAGTGGGAGCTTAGCCAAACTTCATAGGACAAAAGGTGTAAAAAATCTCATCCGGACATTACAAGACGTCAAGAATAAATAATTTTGTAATTTTACATATTTCTCAGTCTCATTCTGGCTCATTCATTCTTAATGCTTTGAAGATGTCAAAAAACTATTTTTAGTGGATAGTAAAAAATGAGATGGAAAATGATAAAAAAAATCTCCACACAATCGGGATCATCCGAATTAAAAAATAAATATATTACAATTGGGGATTGTGGTTTTTAGTTCGTTGAATTAATTGGATGAATAAAATGCACAACACATTGGTCAGTATCATGAACTCACACCATAAGGTATGTATCTTTTAATCCAGGGGTAAAACAACATAGCTCAAACAGGTGTTGTGGATGAACATCTCGCTTTTTGCTTGCAGCAAATGAATCGTAAATATTGGCGCCTTAGTCGGCACACGTATCAAAAGGCAAATTCCCGTACAAATTTTTCCAATTTCACAGTTCGATGCTTGTTTTGCAAAGCCTCTTTTGTAGAGTGTCTCGAAATTGTGGAATCGCAATTGTGCGTTCGAGCGACGCAATGAAACTGTTGCCCCGTAAGCCGCGTGGTAGTTCAATTAAAAGTTTTGATTACCGGCACGCATCGACTCGTGGGAAGGAGGACAAGCTTCGGCTACGATGGTACATGTTGTAAGAACGGAGATACGCAAATTCCTCTATTCATGCGAGTAAAGTAACAATCGTCCTGAAGCTACGAGGGGCCACGTCACCATTAACGTCCTGGAATGTGTGCATGACTCCATTAGATGTATCGATAGAGTATGTGATAGAGGTCTTACCGTGGTTGTAAATGAACCGAAGGGAAGGAAAGGGAGTGGAGCTGACGACTGTACACCCAACAATGCCGCTTCCCCGCTTCGACCAAGTGGCAGTACAATTGCAGTAAGTGGTGTAATTAAAGTCGTTTTACAACACCTTTTGATACATGTCCATTAGGAAGCTCAGTGTTTAGTGTCGTCGGTTCGTTGTTGAACGTTGGCTTACGAAGGGGCTTTTCCACGACGATCGCTTTATTGAGGATCAATAAAAAATTATCGCTAGAAATTATGTAGTGCTTTTTTTGCCTATCTTTTGTTGTAAAGATGCGCAGATCAAGCTAGATCCCGCGGGAAGCAGCGTTGATAGGGCTTTGTAGCTGGGCAGGTTCTTCGTTTACAGCATACCAACCCTACAACAGTAGGGTTCTCTCAATCAACCTAATGATAATCGTAATTCCAGCTTTTAGCGAACAACGGTCGTCGGTTCTACACGCGGTTTATACATACAATGTGGCGCTAGACGCTAGAAGAACAACGGGCTAGGGTAAACAACGAGTGCTCAGATTGCATCAGATCTTTACGCTCGAGGACGTCCAACAACCTTGAGCTATCTGACAATCTTGACGACGAGCAGCACCTACGACGATTAGCCCGAGGAATAGTATCGCGACTATGTCTTCTTTTCGTCGACACTGAAGTAATAGTGTGGACGATCATTGAATGGTGTGCGCAGGCAGGGAAGTTCCTGCCAAATGGTCGCAGAAGTAAAACGTCCGAAGAAAGAAAGAAAGAAAGAGTAAAAGAAGTTCTTACGGCTGTTCGCAATCAAGTTCTGCAAGGTGCTGTTGAGCATGGAATGCATTGGCGATGTACACGCACATGCGAAAAATTGCCAGTTATAAAGTTTATTGCCCATAATCACGTTAATAAATTTGAGTCTTTCAATCGGAAACCCCAGCATGTACCAGATACGGCTTTCCATTGCGAGGCGTGGCGGCACATTTTAACATGTACTCGTAGCGAATCCTCTTCGGAAAAAGCTTCCTGCAAGTAACCGAGGTAACCGATCATGCAAGAGATATTCGGTGAATATATCCGTTCGACACAAAATCGAAAACAAATCTGTTAGTTGTCTCCTGTCCAAGGGTCCTCCTGCGAGTGACCCAAATTCTGAAACTTACAGCACCTCTTTTACACGCACTCGGAGAGTGCAGAGTGATCGCAAAGAGTTAACGGTAAAAAGCGCACTTTTGCTGGTCCTGTGAGGTGCCAGAATGTTCAAGACTGGGTCTCCCACGAGGATGGACGAACGAGAATGCTTTCACCTTCGGTCGTTTTACATACAGCGTCATCATCGGTACGACTGTGGCTGACCTAGTAATATATGCCGTTATTAAAACGCGCACTGGGTGGAGTGTATGAAATCGGAATTATCATTTTGATGGACGAAAAAGCATGGTCCGGTGGCGGTTGGGCTTAAACCGGATCGTAAACCTAATTCTGTGAGAATTGCTTGCTGTTTTTTTTGAGTGTGTAGGACGTGTGTTTTGAAGGGTGCGAATGGCGAAATTCCCGAAAGTAGCTTCAGCAAAACTAGCCATGACGTGACGTGTCACTAACCGATCTCTGTTAAGATAGATATTTGTGTCTGGATCTGGATGTTGTTGATGAGAGAGAAAGCAAAAGTAGCTACTGAGCATTTTAATCCAACTGGAATGACCTTCCTTCTGCCGGTTGTGCCGGTTGATCGTTGAGTGTCGATCGAGGTTATGCGCCAAAAATGAGGTTAGGATTCGGATCGCGTTCCGGTTGGTTTTTAGTCCGGCGGAGGAGAAAGTAAGTTCTCGCTTTTCTTCGTTTGTTTTGTTGACGTTAAAACCCGAATAAGACGTACCTGTTAAGCTATGCTAATTCAATAAACGACCCTCAATTTGTACGACGCTGCGAAAGAATTTTGTTTACTGTTGTTGATTGCTACAGCAAACAAGCTGGTGGGATAGTGTAACCGTGGGACTTAGTTGGTGGTAACCGTTGATTAGAGACAATGAAGAGTCACCATAGTTTTATTGTGTCTTATGAGCGATAGTTTATTGATTTATGATGGATATTATGAGTTAATACACGAGTAATTTCTCTTTCCTTGCATGATTAATTTGTTTCGTCATTTTATATTTTATTGTAGCTCGTTAATAGTTTTTGCACAAGCAGCCACTTCGTACAAGGTGTAAAACGGGAAGCACTATAGAGACATCTTTATTTCTGTGAAATCAATCGTAGATTATGACAGATAGCAGAAGAACTGCAGCTGCTATCAAATAAAGAATAGAAACCATCAAATATAATCGTTTGAAATTGATTTAATTAGACGATACTGCAGTTTAAAGGCCTGCATAATGGTTTTTGTTTTGTTTTAAATTATATTAATTACGTATTGTTCCATTTCAGCAAATGCACACATTAGCCATCACGACAAGAGATCCTGAACAGTAATGACAAACTTACTGATACCTGAAAGAAATCCAAATTTAATCAACAGTTATTCGATTTTTCATGACTCTTTTTATATCTCCTTTTTTTTAAAGGCCGTTAGCCATGACGATTATGAGAAATTTTAAAATAAAAAACAAATGGAACAAAATGTTGATTGACGTGTGTTATTGTTGAAGCAGATGTATCAGTAAAGTGCGACTATATTAACACTAGAACTACCAAGCGTTTTAAGTGTTTTTTGTTCGTGGTTAATTTTTAAACAATTTAAAATCCAGTCAAAATGACTGGTCAGGTAGTTCTAGTGTTAATAAAAACTTATTCTAACCTTGGCTTTGGATTACCATTGTGAACATGTGATTTCACAAAAAGCAACAGTTTTGTGGCTAATATCGGGAACATATTAGAAGTTATACTAACTCTGAAAAGTTTTTAAAAAGCACGATTTCTAAAATTCGGACGTAAAATTAAGTTAAAATAACAATTTATTTTTCCACTATGACCACTAAGTGAATAAAAAACGGTTACAAAAAAATCGAACAAAAATAACATACGAAGCTATAGAAAAAATATCAAAAAGTCGACCATATGCACACCAAACACGGACTCCATCATTAACATGTACAATTGAAAGCATGCCAAATTGCATTGAAAATAGTTCAAATTTACCTGTCTTATAATTCTTCCTGCTCTCCTTCATGTTATGCTACAGCGTAGATTAACAATGCCCAAACATTATATCTTTTATTTGTTTGTTAAATTATTGCACAACTGATGATGTTGAATTCCACGTATAGCGATTTTATTCATGTCCAGGACCCAACCCATTCTTGATGCAGTTCTTTTTTGTTACGTCCACATATAGGGTATTCTTTATTTATATATTAAATCATGAGTGTTACCGCAAAGTGTTTGTAAAACTAGTTAGTTTCGATGAAAAATGTGTTGTTACAACACATGCACTGTTGTCCAGAAGTATTATTGTACCTTTGGATGTCACCTATTCAGTCTAAATAAATGACCATTGACCTACGACAAGCACCGAAATAGTATGGTGAAACATTTAGCGAGATTGGAGGCGAGCTGGCTGGGTGTCAGTCAACTGCCAATGCACATGCACATAGATCGGTTGGAAAATATCGATGTTTATCAATTTGTTTATTCCGTTGACAGGCGACCAATAATCTGTTTACGTGGGCCCTTTTTCGATAGCCCTCACACCGATTCCACCAGAGGGACAATAAAAATGGTACAAAATCGAATAGGCGCTCCATACTGCCATTATAGCCATCGCACACATTCATGCATACAATACATAGAACGGGGTGGGTGGTGTTTTATTTAATGTTGTGTGGATGCCATCTCGAATGCACTGTGCCCGGGCTTCGTCAAAAGCGACACCGGGGAAATCGAAATTGCAACACCGCATGTGCATTGCCTCGGGAGGAATTGGGCTGCAGCGGGCAGTATATGCATTCGAGCCACGAGAAACGGGGGTGACATTTTATTCACACCTCATTTGCGTTCTCGCATGTCACCTCGGTTGGTGTGGCAGGATAAACGCCGGGAAGTGGAAAAATACCATGCTTCTCCATCCTGTGACAGCTGTTCGAGCGCAAACTGACCGAATTGCAACCGAATTTTGAGCAGAAATATTAATCACAGTCACACCACGGGCGCACCATCCACAGGGGGTTTTCAGAGTGATATTTTTATCAGACATCTCTTAAGCTTCTGTCGGTTTGGTGGCACGCGTGTCCTGTGAGCGATTGGGGCAGGATTGGAAAATGGAATCGATTTGTGCTGGAGAAGGTTCACGGATGGACGGGACTGTTGCGGCGAGGGCGAATCGTCGGAACCGCTTCCGCTGCATGATAAATGAACGAATGAGCCAATGTTGTTATTGGGCGCCCGATCAATATCGAGTGCCCGATGGGACGCTTTCACGAGCATTTCGATTGATGATGGTGTCCGTTCATTTACGAAACATTTTATTCGTCACCTTAATAATCGCATCATGGAAAGTAAAAAAAAACGCAAACTAAAACGCGACAACGGCGATAGACAGGGTGATTTCGTTGTTCATTTTGATTGAACAGCTTTGCTGATGTTTAACCTGCTTTCCTTGGTCGACAATCGGCTTTTCCTAAGGGCTAAATGTGCCGTCCGCTTTTGCAAGATTTTATCGACTCGACACGGAGAAAACTAAGCGGAGATGAAGCTGTTCTTGCTTTAATATATTTGCGCGTTCGGCATGCGTCCATTAAATTATGGCGTACGTGACGTGTTTACGCCGGTGATCCTAAAAGGATGGCTCAGCTGTGGCTGAAATGGTTGGAAAAACGGTCACCATGGACAATCGAGCTAACTGGCAAGCCGGTGACGAATCGTTTTGGCCTTGCCTGGAGGGGGTAAGATTAGAAACGTGCCCATTTGAAGGCTGTTTTTGTGCTGTTTGCTAGCCGTTTGCTGCTTTTGCTATCTGGGAGTCCACCATAACCCCATGTCGCCGATTGTAGGTTGTATTATACGGGTCGTACTTTTCGCATTATTTGTCACTTTAGCTAGAGGCGAATCGTTGTCCTTTTTGCTGCGTGTCATAAGCGTGAGCAGATTTTACGCTTATCGGGTAGAAATTGTTTTCGTTTTAAATATCTTAAACACCTTGACGTTAGAATTATTGTTTCTTCAGTCAATATGACCCGACACTTGTGCGTTTTTATTTGTATGGAAATAAAGCAAACGACAAAGAGAATCTGTTTGGATTCCTTATTTCCGTGGAGCTGAAACTACTGAAGTGAAACTGGAAGTGGATTTTTTTTATATTGAATATCGATTGATTGCTTTCCACAATATGAAACAAGAAGTGGGTTGTATAGCATGAAAATGCTTTCATATTTTGTTGGTATACTTGTGGACAACGACAAGAAGAAAACATTTTTTTTTATCAAGTATTAATGTTAAGAGTACAAAAAACATCTCTTTTTCCATATTTCACCAATATAGCTTCCGAGTAAAAGGGAAATAAAAGTCTCCCGAATCAAATACGTCGCCATTTCGTGGAACTCCAAACAGTCGCAAAACATTGATGTGTGTGGCCATGTGGGTGCTTAAGTGTATTTTCTGCAAGCAAAGGATTATTTCCATAGCATGTTGACATTTAATTTACCGTTTTCCCCGAAACCGTCATCCACGGTGTGCAGAAAGGCTATTTATTTCGACAAACCACCATCATCACCTTCGTTGTCCGTGGTGGAAGTGCTTTTGGGCTCGAGAAAAAAAATGAATACGTGTAAAAAGCTCCCAAAGTGAACCTTTGGAATTGGATTGACTGTTTGATAGGGGTGAAAGTGTTGCGACTTTCAACCGTTTAATCACGTTGATGTTTAATTCCGTTTGCGCAGAAGGATTGCTTTTTTGTGTGGTTGTTTAAATTCTAGAAGCAATATTTAATTTTCTGCTTATCGGCTTTTTAATTAACTTTGTTTCCATTTAGCACTCGTTACAAAGCAAAAATGAAATGATCATAAACGATGAAATGAGGTGCAATATTGTCGAACCTATTTTTGTGCTGTAATAAAATCACTTAAATTTGTTGTTACACGTATGTGTGTGCGGAATAACATTGATTTTTTTGTAGTATTTGTAGTATTCACTGCTGGAGCTTTGCTTTAATCGATCGTTTAGCTTATTTTTCCCACGATTCATCGATGCTAGAAACGGTGTAGTTTCTATCAAATGGCTGCCAAAAATATCATATCACGCGGTACGCTTCAATGTGTGTTGGCAGAGAAGCAAACCCAAAACAAAAAACCTAACCGAAGCACAACACAAGGCTAGTGGGGATCATAATTTGCTGCACGTGGTTGGAATGGCTAAACAGTGCGAACCACCCGAAGTCGATGACACCGGCTGGCAGTTGAAAGCGAGCATACGGCGAATATTGTCGTGTTCCCGTGGTGGGCCCTTCTTGAATCTTGACCAACTTGCGATTTCGGTTAAAGCATACCGAAAAAACAGTGGGAAATCGTAAAGAAATCCAAAAAAAAAACCTCACCCGATGACGACATGCCAACTATCACTAAAACGGACCCTATAATCAGACTCATTTGTATGTCGTCCAGGGCAGTACTGTACGACAACCAATTAACTTGACAGCTGCTTAGGTCTCTCGGACAGATCTCTCCACAAAAACACTTACTGCACTATTCCGAAGCGTGTGTGGACAGGCGAGAAAGGGTGTAACCCGTCCCGTGTGCCAGAAATGTCAGGCACTGCTCATCGGGAATGCGCATTTATCTGCCATATTTCACTCGATCTGTACGGATGGGCAGGCACGACCCATTGTGCCACTGTGCTCGTTCGGTTGGGTTAGTTGACGCTTTACTTACACTTTCCAACCCAACTGTCGATGACGCTCCGGTGGATGCAGTGTGTTGTGTTACTTTTCACGCACATAGTGTATCTAGTTATGCGATGAATGATGCTAAAGGAATGTTGTGTAAAATGTGCACATTGTGAGATTCTGTCTGAATGTGTTGTAAAACATGTGCGATTTAATGTGAATAGTTGCGGTCATTATTTGAAGTGACTTATGTTGTTTTATTTCGTTGATTTGGACTAGGTAATGTGATACGTTATATTTTGATGGTTTTAAAAATATTTTGATTTAACTAAGTATAGTAATAGTTTCCAAATTTAATAAACGAAAAGTAAGATTTTCTTTGGACTCTATCTTGAAAAGTTTGTTTTATGCACCATTTTCGCGCAATTATACTAAGCGCAACATACATTTCCTCCTTGAAATTTAGATGGTATTTTCAATGCAAATATTATTGAAACATAATATTGTTTCAATTGGCTTGTTCATGGTTCGTTTGAAGTTTGTGCTTAGACCTTTTGTATGGGAATTATGCCTAAGTAACAGCTAATATTGATTAGCTGTTGTATGCTTTGATAGCTTACCTGCCTGGATTTGTAAAATCCAACAGAACAGAACCTGTTGATCCAGGCCATAAATCATATGCCAGAAACAAGGCCATATGCAGAACGAATAAATAGTAAACTATAAGTATCAATCTGTAGTATTGACCAACTATGAGTATCGACTAAGGGAAGAATTACAAATGTGACTATAATTAGAATGAAGAATGAAGAATTATAAAAAGTGACTAGAATTAGGAATGTGAGTTCCTTCTCAATTTTATGGCTCTCTTTCAAAAATCTCGCATAGTATCTACCATATTCTCCGATAAGATATGAAATTCTATCGTCATCTTAAATAGAAGAATCAAAAGGATTTTTTTCAAAGTTTACGAAATGAATTGTTTTTAGTATATCTGTAACAAACACGCATATTTATACTATTTAATTCTGTTATTTTATAGTGTAGCCTTTGTCTACAGCCATCCAATCTTCAATAATTACTGCTTTTAGCAAAACCAACAATGGTTAAATTTGTCCATAATGAATTGACCTAATAAACCATTTTTAAATATGCATTGAATTTCCCAATCAAGTTGTTCAGGAATTTCTCAATCAACTCATGCTGAATTTGCCTTTTGCTTTGTGTAGGTATATTGATTAACGAACGGCTATTTCTAGCGAATCACTAAGTTATGTCGTCATGTTTATGTTTCAAAACATTGCTCTTCTCCAGACAATTACTCATCAACTGTTCAAGGATGTCTGAGAAACTTGTGGTTTTGTCAAAATGATGTGACGAAACCATATGTCTAGTCATTAGTGTTTCATCCTTAGAATAAATAAAGCATATAGCAATACCGATCTAGACCTCAAACGTAAACACTTCTTGATTATTAGCTTCAAAAGACCCAAGAAGTTTGTTAAGAAATCAATTCTTTTACGTGTCAATATATCCAACACAATAGTACCAACATCAACAGCCTGGTTCACCATTTCACTTCAGCTCATACCATTTGATCCATATAATGAAGATCTGAAACATCAAGGACTACAAACACTTAACATTCGAGTGCTGCATTTCCACAGCACAGCTAACTAGGTGTTATCTTGCTAGGTTGGGCTGTTTGTAGCAACAAAGAGTTACCATGAAATGCTACGTTGAGTAAATAAAACAAGCAAACTACACTAGCAGGGCAAACCCGAGCAGGCAATTTTTGCTGTAGACAATGATTTATTTACCTATAAAAGTAAATATCGGCCAAAAGTGAATGATTTCCTTAAAACAAATAGGCCAAGGATAACATATTGTGTAAAATCCATTTAAACTGTCTATTTAACACTTGGTGTACGATAGAGCTTTTGTAGAGCTATACAGTCATCGTTTATTCTAGTTAAATGGTTTTATTCGAAGCTAGTGATTGCTTCACAACGTTCAATAATGAATTGTACATTTTTCCGAAGTTATTAAAAACATTACATTTTATTGTAAGGTTAAACGAAAACTCTCAATTTTACCTTATCCCAAAGAAAAAATTTTGAAAGAATTATGAATTTTTTGGATGCAATATTCATTACAATTAAATGTGTTCAAGTAAAATGTAATAATTTCAAAATGTTATAAGTGACATTTTCAGGAGTTGGGTCACATTTAATAATTATTTTATACTAGAAACTGTAAATAAACATAAACAAATTTAAATAACAAAACATTCAAAAGCGCAATTTTCTTTTATCATTTTTCATATTTGTTAAAGACCATTTAACAAGCTGCAGACCATTGACCATTAGTAGCACTTTTGTTTTATTATAGATGTGTACAATCGTTCGTGAAACACGATGAATAGATATTTAATTACGATGATGAACATTGCATTACTGATCGATCTGAGAATGCGATGCACGTTGTGGCAGGTAAAGTTATGTTGTTGATGCCACTTTACGGTTGCGATAAATCGTACGAAACTCATCCTTAGCGGAAGCGTAATGCATGTGTCCTTACGTGCACTGAACAGCCACCGCTCACTGAATGGATTTGTTCTGGGAGTTGTTTTCTGTACTGTTGTTTAGGGTTTATCGGGTTTTTCATTCAGCCGGAAACATCCGACGTCCTTGCACTCCAAACGTCTCGGATGCTGTGAGTAATACCGAAGACGATGGTAATAAAATTTTGCCATTTATTTCCGCTGACGGACGTATTCTCGTTCCCAGCAAAGATGTTTCATGCCAAAGTAAACCAATGATCTTTCATCCAATGAATCGGGTTTATTTTATTTTATATTATATTTTGCTTCTCGTTGGAGCATTCAAGCAGAGAGAATGGATTCATCGCGCACTGTTTTTAGTGTCTTGTGTTGCAGGATATCCTGCCTGCCGGATATCCGTGCTGCTTGTACGGCCGAAGCATTGTGGACGTGAGCACGCCAACTACGAAAAAAAATCTGCCAATCGGTAGAAGTGACAGGCAAAAACTGAATGGACGTATCAAGGGGGACAGAAAAGCATACTAAGAGACTGGAAAGCAGAAGGGTATGTGATTGAAGTAATAAAATAATACCTAGTCCCAGTGGCCAGTGGCGTAAGGTGGTAATCAAATCAATGGAAGCGGTTGGCTAAAAGAAATGGTCCGTGCCACTCGGTCGATCCCATTCCGGCCGGCTGGCCGTTCTAGTAGCGTCCTAACGAACAATCTGCAACGAATGACAATTGTGGTGCAAAATTCCGATACCGACGTGACGTACGGTTGTCACGTCGCTAATCAACGAACGCCAACTCCGTTGCGCCCGTACGCCGGAAGTGAAGCTAAGGTTCATTCGGCTAATGGACAACCGGATCGAATTCTTTTCGTGCTGCAGGGAGAGTGCCAAGTTGGGTGGGCACGTGGTTATAAAATGAAACTACTAAAAAGAAAGATTGTTGAAGAAAAAAACGGAACGAGAGCACCGGAACTAAGATTGAATGGTAGGTGGGTATATGTGCATTAGACGCAACGTGGCTTATTTCTTGCAGGTGGTTTTTACAGCAATTTTTCGCAAGTAAGATTTGTAAATGCTTAGTCCTTAGACCATCAGTTCGATCGAATCGTTATATAGAGCGTATTTAGTATAGAGAAATTTGAGTTTTACCAACAACTTCGTTCTCAAATCTAAGAAAGGGTGAAAGATTGGTATGCTGTTCTGGATGCAAGTTTCGTCCATAGAAGTACCCGATTTGCCCGTTTCTATTGAGCTTTGAACCAAATTGTTTGCCCACCGTTTAGCTGGTGGTGGTACCGGCAAACATCCATGAAAGATTTCTACAAAACGGGTCATCGAAAACGGCCGCCAGCGGGTTGAAAAAGAGCAACTTTCAAAAGATTTCCCCACAACTCCCGTTTTCTTGCATTGCCTTCAATTCCGTAAAAAAGTGCAGCAAAAAGACTCGAAAGGATATATAAAGAAAAAGGGCAACGCTTTTGAAAGTTTTCTCAACCCACCCAAGATGGATCGGTTTGATGCTATGGCTCGACGGGGAGCAAAACTCCCTCGGCCATAAGGTTGCATCGATATCAAACATTTTAACGTAAGCATTTCTGGCGCCCATCATTCGATGAAAAGATGCAACCAACCAACTCGGCCTGCCACCTCCTGCCACCGAAACATTTGCCTCACGGTGTGTGTGTTTGCTTCGTTACCGATGCCCGGAATGAAATGTTGCAACTCAAACGAACTGGTCGGAATTATATTGAATTAAGCCGTAACACTGGGAGCAAAAGTTTAGAATGAGCGGCCAACGAGCTAGGGATAGAGCCGAATGTTGTAGGTGGCTAACAAATTGAATGCTGGTTCACAATTCGGGCACGAATATATTCGGTTGGATTGCAATGTGTATTGCAGCCGATGGTGCTTGATTCGATGGAGCGCACTCGGCGAAAAGCTGCTTGCTTCAGTGAACCGAAAAGTTTATAATTTTGCTATCGAACTGCGGAATGGCAAAGTGTGCGAACGGACGAAAGGGTAGCTATTTTGGAGAAATGATTTTCAATTTCTTAGATGCGTTTATTTCAATAACACTCCTAATTGATGGTTCGATGAAAGCGCTCGAAATGAAGTGCTTTGATTTCACAGGGTCTGTGCTTTATGAATGAGGGGAAATTTTTGAGGAATTTAACCTTTCTTTTAGTTTTTGTCAGGTCGGTTTCAAACGCTGTGTTTTTTTGTCTAGTGAGTTAAAATTTCTACACGTTATGGTAAAAAGTCATTTAGTAAATAAGAAAAATAGCCCAAATTTAAAGTGAAGGGGGTATTTCGAAACAAACATTGACACATACGCAATGTTCAAAGCAAAGAAATGCACATACCTATGAACATACCTATGAACGCAATGAATCGATACGGCATATCAAATTATAAGTATTATTACTGTTGCTGCTTGAAACATCACTAACCACGTTTGGAACTGTTCTATATATAGTGATTCTGTAGTTCTCTATGAGTCAGTATAACAGTGACAGTGGCACCTGCTTTAAGTCAAAAACAGCAAGACAATTCCTAAGGAAACAGAAGCACCGAAACAAATATTAGGAAATTACTACTATTTCCTGAGGCGGTAAAATGTATCTCAAAAATATAATTCTAAGAAAATATAGGCCCTTGAGTTGAAGGCCCTTGTTGTTGAAGTGGTGAAGTTGGTTAATGTTAATGTTGACCTCTAGTTTCGTTTCCTGTTTCTGTGCCATCGTACCTTCTCTTTTATTCAATAATATAGAAGGGTAGCGAGAAGTTGTGAATGTTAAAAACTCACCGATAGTCTTAATTGCAATGTTGTATAACAAATAACATGGCGTAATCACCGGATCCATAAATTATTGAATAAATAAAAAACAAGCTAAAGCTAATGCGTGTGCTACACGATCGCGCAAACAAACCGAAATACGGAACAATTCCTTAAGTGTTTGATTACGCATTGGATGTAAAAATACAACTCTCATTATTGATCATAAGATCTGGTTTTAGATGAAACAATTGTTAAGATTAGCAAATCATTCATGAAAAGAATGCAATGCACATACCATGTAGGAACTAATACGTACACACTAATACACAGTCTGAAAAGTAGCACATAAGAATCAGAAATGGAATGAAGTAATAAAATATATTTTACCTTAGAAGCATTAAACGAATCACTTTGTCTAAGGGGGCGGATCTTGATAGAGTTGGTGAACGGAATTTTGTCCGTTAAGCTCATTGCGTATTGGTATTTTCTGAAGTAATATCTGACATATACACTCTGGCCAAGTATTGGCAGACTTCGTCTTTGGTCTTAGGATCAAGTAGGAGTTTAACGTAAAATTCGAAAACTGATTTCTCGCCAGTAAGGTCCAGTGTAATGAATTTCTTTGAGATCATCTTTCAAGCGAAACATGCCAGATCAGTCTTAAGAAAAGAATCACGTTTAAGCTTATCGATAACTCTTAAGCGTTCAATGTACCTTCGAAAATTTCGTACAATGATTCGTTTAATTAGGGAAAAATCCACCAGCAATTTAACTACTTATTTTCATACTTAAGACAACCGAATAATGTGGGTCAGTTACATTAGTTCTGAACAACTGGATGCACAATAGCCGATGGAGGGTTAAAACCAAAATAAGTTATAGAGCCAAATAATAAAATGAAAAAAAAAATCAATTCTTTTATAGAAAACTGTACCTTGCAAGACAAGTATTAATTTTTTTTGTATTTGTAAAAAAGAACGCTCAATTAAATTTTCATAGTTCATAGATTAATATCGCTTTGGAAAGCACGTTAAGTGTAATATTTTTTTCGAAATTTGCTCCTGTTATTCAACAAATTATTTCCAATAAAGTTGAAAATACTTTAATTTTTACATTAAATTTTAACGTTAAAAAAGTTCATTCTCATTTGTTATATTTTGGAATATTTGCTTACACAGTTGATCAGTTTTAACGATGAATATTCCTTTCCAATCACCGTGCATCATTTTCTGATCACATTCCACTACCGGTAAGTGGATAGATTTTACAATGCAACACTTAAATTTTGATTCCTAACACCGGATGTCGGTTTTGTTGAATTTTTCTCCCTCGCTGCATTAACTTTAGCGATGGTTTTGCTGGCGAACAATATCGATGGTATGAATTTGTTATCAATTTTGCAGACCATAAAACATTGCTTTACGATACGGTTCTTGCAAGATCATAAACTCACAAACATACTTACGCGCGGGTACTTACGCTCGTCATCGGATAAAGGATATCGGAGAGGAATCGGTTGGAGTCTATCCATTTTTTGTTGTTATTATTTCTTTATTTCCATCCCCCGAGTTCGGTTCGAGTCTGAACAACCGGATCCTCGGTTCGGAAGGAGCGGGGATTTCTACCACAACCGTGTACTGTGGCCGTTCCGTTTCGTTGTACAAAAGGGAGAAAGTTCCGCGTATGCTTTTTTTCCTTTTTGTTTGTGGGCCTGATCCCTTGCTCTAGACCGGTTTCCCGCACCATTGCATCATCGACCACCAAAATCCGGAACACAATCCGGTATAAGAACGCATCGCGGGATTCTTGCGAATGCGCGGTGTTCGATCGATTCACCACTTCGCCAATTCTGGTGTTATTGTTCAATTTTCCAATAAGATTTTATGCTTATTTTTATTAACTTCTTCGACGAGTTTCCCAATGGAACGGAACACCGGACGCCATGCTGTTGCCAAACCGTACCCATGTTCAGCACCGCAACTTCCGGACCGAAGGAAAACAATACCCAGTGGATGCAGCTCGGTTGCCACCCGTCTTTGTTGGCTCGCAGTTCAGTTGAAGGCGAAACGATGCCAAAGTCAAAGTGAAATGATGAGCAATAGTTGGAGAGTTTGTGCTGTGTAGCCGTACTTTCCATCTGCGTGGAAAATGCAGGGAAAATCAGTGCACGATGCACTCACGTCGTGCTCGGCGGTACACATCCCGAAGGAGATCAATGGTAAAATCTTATTTCCTGTTGCTGCAACTATACGCGAACTCGTTTGTCTATTCTTTAGGGTCGTCGGATCGCAAGAACATGAACAGCGAGCGAGGAACTGAGAGAAACAGAAGAACTTTGAACCGGTGTTGTTTTAAAAAAGGAACAAGAGGATAAATATTGCATGTAGTATTCAGAACGAAAACTTTAACTAAACTTTAGTTCATGTCCATGTTTTATAATAATGTATATTGGATATGAAAGAACAAATTTGGTGTGGTTATGCATTTTGAAAACTAAAATATAATAAATAAATAGAAAATACAAATAAATGTTTAAATTTGGAATTATGGTAAACGCAATATCCCACTGTGTCGTCTTCCCCGGAATGCGGACAGACGTTGGGTTTTCCAGATGTTTTGGAAAATGATGTGGAATCGGTTGTAAAAAAACTTGGTACCTTGCTCCGAGCCTTCGTTACATCAGGTGTTCAAATTGGACACAAATCTTACCCTGAGGAGCCGATGACAATCCGATGCACGGTATGGAATGAGAATATTGATAGCAATCGAAGCATACAACCCGTTTGTGCGCATTGTGTACAGAGGATACAGTAGCATATACCGTCACACACCATGTTACAGTAGTTTGGCAATCTTCAATGCTAGTAATAAATTGAACAGACAAGCCCCAGTAGATGGCTTTGGTACGGGAAGTCATAGACGCGTTTGAAGTGCAATATTTCCAATTTCCGCTCGAATGCACTCCATCGAGATCGTATGAGTAGTGATTGTGTAGCATATCCTAAAGGGTTGTGATAACAAACAAATTGGTGTAGTGATATGATTTGTGCAGTGAACAATCGTAGATTGCTGTGTGCATATGCAGTAAAGTAAAGAAATGTTTAGTGAAAAAGAAATGAAGCTGTATCTTAGTTTATTCATGTGGATGTTAAGAAAAGGTACCTGGGTTATTGGATTTTTTGTTTAGCGTTCATGCAGTAGTTTCGTAGTTCATAAAGTCTATCAAAAAAGAAAAAAAAAAGATAGTGAAATTACGAGTATCGATTTGTAGTTTGCTTCAGCTCAGCCAAGTCATTAGCAGCTATTGCCACAACTGGGCTCTATATTTGGCCTGCGCAGTCTAGAGAGCAACTCTAATGACGAATGTATGATGTCGAGACATGTTTGCTACACATAATCAGCGGTATACGAAGAACGAAAAAGTGTATGAATGTTGGTAGCAAAAGCAAACCTTTCTTTTAAGTACGGTACACACGCCAACACGGTGCAATGGGAAAGGTTCTTCTTTTCTAAGTAATTCATTCCCACATGATCGAACCATTTCCCCTTTAAAGCGTTGTAACTAACTAAGTTTAACTAATAACAAGATTAGTGTTTTTTTTTATTTTTTATTTTTCATTAAACATAAGGAACGGCCTGGCCGTATTGCCAAGAGTAGTGTTTTATGTTATTAAAAAAGTGTGATCGAGAGAAGCGTAGAGTTGATGCTGAGTTGCATTGCTTTTTTACGAGGCGAAAGAATAAGATCCGAAAGATAAGATCGGGCAGCCGCTTCGCCAATTATAGTTGTGTAGGTGTTTCATGATAACGAAGCAGAAGAGATGATGAGGAAAAATTGTGATCATTAGCGATCGGGCAGCAATACGTTTGAGTTATGAAAAAAAAACTTTTGGTACTTGGACAATTTTGCAAGATTTGTTTTTTGGTGCCCAAAAGGTATTATTGCTCCCCAAAGATCTTATTCCTTACAAAGATTGTTTAGTATTTCAATTCGTGTGTAGATCGTAATGCCAGCGTAGGCTTGGTTTGTTGATATTTGTTCATTTCGATCGAGTGCGGTGTTTTCTATACTTCAAAGCATAAGCTGTGTAAGTGAAAGAAGAATGCCACTGTGTAAAAGTAAAAGGTCCCAAAACAACATTTTGTATGGAAATGATTGTACAAAGGTTGAAAAAATGATTAGGCAAAGAGAAAGACGCTATTGAAGAAGGTACCGTGAAGTAGTGTGTTTGCCTCCTTATTAACACTGTTGCGGTTGAATAAGTCATCGATGCACTTTCAGATAAACAGGTATCGCATTGATCGTGATTAAGCAATAACAAGATTTGTTCAACTTTGCACTTTCCTGCGCAGGCAATGCACGTTCTTACATTCTTGCTCCAAACTTTAAGTGGTCAGCGCAGTTTGCTGTTCGCTAACGGGAGAGAGGACGACTGTGGGATTAAGCTAATTTATAATCATTGCGTTGCAAATAATTTGCATTTGTGTTTGAAAAATAAACACGTAAATTTGAAATAAACAAAAAATAACTTTCGGTACATGTTGTGGAAAGCAATCCTTATCTTTGAGCACAGAAGTGTTTTCGTAGTAGTTTTCTGGTAAAAAAATGTGAAGTTTATGTTTCAATTAGCTTGTTGCGTAAATTTGTGTATTGAAAAATGTGGCAATTATTGGAGACGAGTCTGGTGTTTTAAATGTGCCAACGCCAAATTGAAGTTTGCATATAGGTAAAAAAAAGTAAATGCCAGCGTGTAAAAGCAAAGGGGCCGCGAAGAAGTAGTTTTATCTTCCGAAGTAAGTGCTTTGCTGGCGTTTATGAAAGTAAAGTGTCCGGCGTACAAATTATCGTTTTCCCGGGTAAGTAAACCATATTCAATTAGAAATATAGAATGTAAGACTTTTCTTAGAACCAATTGATAGGAATGTCTGTGGTTGAATGTTGAAAATGTTGCGTATTTCGTTTAAGGTTAAAAAACAATAGTTTGCCTCAAAGATCAAGCCCCTCCCGCTGAGGAGTTGTGTATCGGTAGAGGCCCCAATAGCTATTCCACCGAGAGGCTCTAAGGCACAGCTATGAGGATACAAATAAATTTGTTTGTTTTTGTTCCGTTTCCAAACATCTACTCACTAAAGGTATCATTATGTGGCTTACATTTCCAAACAAATCCGGTTTCTAATTGAACGCACAATAATAAACAATTACTCGCACGTTCGCGCAGATAAAATGGCGCGTTCGGACGATGCTAGCGGTTGTTTGGAAAATTATTCGACTATTTTAATACCATATTATGAACGGTAATGACCGTTTGCGTTAGAACTCCTCTAAAAACGATTCGAGCGCGGCACAGTAATTCGAGCAATTGAACGCCATTACACACGCGAAATCGAGCATGAAGGAGGCAGGTGTGCACCGAAGGCCATCCCAAAAGTGTGGGCTATTTGTTCGAAAAATAATTATGAGGAATTAAATTTAATTCGACAACCAGTGCACGGGGTCTCATTCGTTCTGGTGCGTTGACCTGGAGGAAGAAGGAATTCCTTTCCCGCGGTGGTAGGAAGAGTGGTGGTGATGATGAAGAGAGAGAGAGAGAGAGAGGATTAAAGAGAAAAAGAAAGAAATAATAAAACTTGCGTTCGGATCGATACGTTTGGTCCTACCGGGATACGCTCGTTTAGGCCCGATTGATCGCCAACCTATGATTAGTAAAGTTGTACGAGCGTATCAAACGAGCAATCGACACAGAAGTAAACAAGCCATCAATCGCCCAGCCCGGGGTGGGTAATTGAATAGCGTCAACGTTCGCACTTGACCATCTGGACGACCTCACGCATGCTGGGATGAGCGTCGGAGAAGTGTTTGTCTCACACTGGCTTTCCTAGCACCTGGTTTACAATGCTTTCGCCAGTGAAGAAGGGATGCCGCTGGGTCATAATTGAATAATCTGGTTAATTCTTAGACATTAAGATAATGCTCCGTTGCAGTCACACCTCAAACCCCGGGGTACGTAGTCCCCCTGCATGGGTACTTCGGTGGAATGCATCCGTTAAGAGCCGTGTGGTTGAATTCTATTCAGCGTTCGATTGATTTATGCTTAACGTCCACCAATGTTGTGGCCGTACAAGCACATACACACTGATGACAGAGCGTACTATGCGTAAGAAACTTTGGCAAATAGGTTCCATTACGAAACCGTGCGGTCCATTGCGGATAAGAGTAATTTATAATGTTTAGTCAAATGTGTGTTCAATTTATATTTATTCTAGCCTCAAATGCTCACTGGTGAGATGACTGGTTGGCTGTACCGTATCCGTATCATTCCGAAGTGCTAGTCGGGTGTGGTCTTACAAGCACTTACACATTCAGCTAGGCGGCGAATGTAACGATGGTGTTCGAAGGCATGTAAACTCCTTCCTTACCCCGGCACCGTGACAAAGTAAATAGTTTGATTCAATTTTCACTCGCAGCTTCCTTTGGACAAACAAAAAGGAAGGAATGCAAGTTAGACTGTAAGGGCTGAAGTATTAATTTGTATCTGTGTGCTCTGCTGTGGCTAAACTGTCAGCAATGTAGAGGCTGAGCAGCTGTACTTGTGGTGTAGCTATGCCAAGACGGAAGTTGTGATTTGTAGGACTCGGTAATTTAGATGCACGAAGTACTTTGTTTTAGGTGAATGCAGGCTGTAAACAAGAAAAGGTAATTATGGAAGTTGTATTAGAAATAGGAATGATGTTAGAAGAAATAGGAAGAATATTTAAAAAGGGAATGACATCCTTTTAGAGGCTTTCCAGTATATAATACAGTATTAACTTCATTAAAATTTAAAAAAGAAAATTAATTACAATGCGTGCTTATGTGCAGTATTGGTATGGATAATTATAATTGGACTTGCTGCAACATTTTTAACATTGCATTAAAGTTTATTTCATTTGCAGCACCAACGCAACAATTTTATGCCAAGGATGAGAAGGATAACTACCATCGCAAGCACTGCAAATGTTTTGCTAGTAAAGTCATCCTAAACTCGTCCCGATTTAATTCCCGTACACCATCACATCCCTTTCTACGGTGCGCGGATTGTTTATGGCGTTGGTTGCTACACGTCCTGTGACAGACATGTAAAGCTTTTAATTATAATTGATTTAACGAGCTGTTTGTTCGCTGCTTCACAGTTTTGTAGACGAACGCCAAAAATATCGTTCCCAGCCAAAAACAACCGCATTCCGGGCGGGCGGGATTTCGGGAACGCTGCTTTCCGGTCACATTTCGATGCGAAATGCAATCAGCGGCGTATCGTGGAAAATCGGTTGAATTTACCGTATGTGTTTGTGTGAGGTACATACGTACACGAGCATACTGACGACGGTAACGATTTGTGTAAAATTCTGTAGCCAACGTAAATTAACGCGAAATGAAGAGAAATTTTGTTGATTGAAACCCATTTACAATCGCGATTCTGTAAGCAATGGGTTAGAATGACATTTGTGAACTTTTTTTTTTGGTAAGAAGATATGCCCAAATTAAAGATATCTTTAACATGTTGCCACAGTTTATAGCAGATTTGGATATTTAACATTTTTTTTTGCGAATCCCTATGTTGGTGTGCTTTGGATAACGATGTTTCTACGATGCTGATAGCTACAATATACATTTCGAGAATTATTATTGAGAACTTTTTTTTACATCGGAAACGATTTTATCGATGAAAACGTTACAATATAGCAATTCTACTTCGAAAGTATATTTATATATAAAGAGGTATATTTAAAAATTTCATAAGCTATTTAAACCACGATTTTAGCCATAAATTGCGTGTAAGTATGTGTGAGCTACATGTCCTTTCCCGTGTACTTGTCCTTGTACAGTCATTTCCCGAGGTACGCAGATAATGAATTCCGGAGAAATTTCGTTTAAAGAAATTGAATACTTACTTGCATATTACGAAGCGCATTAGAAATAATATATTTTAAATGTTTTTTTTTTCAAAAATTTACTCGGATTGTTACCTTAGCTGATATTCATACTATTCAAGAAAATCGTAATTTTGTAATTATTTAAAAATGCAGATATAGAAAATTAAATTCTACATAAAAAGTTTCATTAAATATCAAACTTAAAAAAGGCATGTCTCAAATTAGTTGAACTCGAATATAGAGTACCTCGAGAGAAGACTGTATTACAATAACAAACAATAAATAACCAAAAATGTGAGAAAAACTCTCGAAACTGGTAGAATATCGCGGTAAAGAAATGTATCGAAAGAAACCCGTGCAGTCTTGGCGCCGTTCTGTTTGCACCAGTTTTTTTTATCCCCTGAAGAATGTTCTGGTCCTAATATTTAAGAGCATTGATTGATTAGGAAACAAACGTGTAGCTTAATAGTTGGTCGAAAATATTACCGTTAACAGCTGCAAGAATATTGAAAGTGTTAATAAGATCTAAAACCAAGGAATGTGTCAACCATTCAAAGCACCACTCAACACTATAAGCAGCTAGGATATTTTAGAAGTTTCAGGAAATATATTTCATACTGACCCAGATCCTCAGAAATCAGTTAAAAGTTCGTAGAGTGCTTCCTAAAAATGCTTCAACTAGAATTCTAATACAAGAAATTTAAATATGTGTAGATAAAACATTCAAAATGTCCATTAGAACACTCTAATTAGCGGCTAAACTAGTTTTGCAGGGCTTTACTTGTAATAATAAAATACTAATAACAGTTGATATGTCAGTACAACAACGGATAAATGTTGTAATCTTACTAGAGACAGACAATTCGATCCGAACCTGACAAAAAAGTTCCGATACTTTACTGGGTCGATCCAATCCGATTCTTTTTTTGAAGTGAAACAGGTTCACGATACTTTAGGTTCGATTAAAGTCAGATTCAAAGATCCGATATTTGTACAAGTTCGATCGGTGGTTTTAGGTTCGGTTCAAGCAGATGTCAAAATTCCGATACTTTTTGATAGTTTGAATCGTTGCTTATGAGTCGATTCAAACTTGGATATTGTCGTTACCTGGTATCGGTTCGATCCATTACTTTCAGTTGTTCAGAGTACATTTTTTTGCACAGTAATTACTCAAGATACGCGAATAATGCGTTACAGAGAAATCCGCGTATCTCAAATATCGACGACACTCGGATTTGCTTTAAAGCTGCGCTTATGTGTCGTATTAAAGAATCGAATACTTATTTCCACGTTACGAAGCATATTGATAGAAATATTGATATTTCTCCATTTATTTATTCCAGCAAGTTATATGCTATGCTGGAAATATTTGCACAGAACGAAGTAGCAGAATGCTACCGAACAATAAATTTATAAACCATAATTATAAAAATTAAAATAAATTTATCATTACAAAATACTAAAAAGAAAATGTAATTAAAAGAAACTTTGTGATTCATGTGTAGGGCATAACTTTTCTTATATGGAAAAAAATAAAAATTATATGTACATATAATCGATCTTTTGTAACCCAGGTTCACGATTCGATACTTTAAAAAAAATCGAATTTCAAACCGATCCTTTTTTTGAAGAACTTTTCCAACGCTAAATCTTACCATTAAAGTTTTTACAAGTTTTCTCCCTCAACTTATGTAATGGCTTAATCCACATCTTGAGCAGATAATCGTTTGTACTCTTGATAAACGCATGTCGAGTCCGTACATATGACACCGTATTGTTTGTTTGTTTGTTAAGATTTACGTTTTCCTTGTCCAAAGCCTCGACCACCACTTGCGCCTGCCAGTAGTAGAGCGACCGGTAGTGTTTGACTGACCGTATTATTCATTCATCTAGCAGTACGTTTCACGTTTTTGCATTCTCATTGTTTGCAAGCGATCTATCGGGAACATTTTGCTATGACCAATGCTGCAGCGGAAGCTGAACATATACACACACAAACATACACATATACAGCCACAGAGACAAACAAGAAAATTTACAGCAACCTGCCCGAATTCCCATGCCGATGTCACCGTTTGTGGAGGATTATTGTTCACGCTCCGAGTGTGGCTTCCAGCCGTATGCTGAGTTCTCACCTCGGCTGACGAAAGCTGCAGCCGGAATCCGTCCAGATGCATGATTCAGTGAGTGAAGCGAACGCGAAGAGAAATAGCATCGCAACGACGAATCCTTACAAAACCATTTTTCACCGGCAGCACACCGGGCAGCACTTCCGGAACAATGGCGCTCGCAGTTCCGGATAGTCCCGAACTTCGTCTCGTGGCGATAATCTCTCACTTAAACTCCTGCCAGGCGCTGATAAATGATCGCTCTGCTCGTCCCTCGCGTGCTTTGTTCGGTGTACGGGGCTGCAAAACCAGCAGGACGCCACTTCCGTCGAGAAGTCCTTCCGTCAGTATGCTTTCGTAGGATGACATCCTTTCCGGAGTGGACGATTCCCGATCGAAACGGTACGGGCGCAGGACGATGTGGTCCCGGTAAGGTCCGTGTCGGTGACGAGAAACGATGATGAAGATGAACCTGACCAGCTTGTCGGGTCGGACTTAACCTCCGTCCGGGGGCTAATCATTGCCCATCCGTTAAACGATGACTCGGGCGAACAGAGCGCCCGGTTGCTACTTCAACACAGTGCCACCCATTGTACTCCTTTATGCATAATTAATGGCAAATGATTAATGGAGTGTCTTAAGCGCGTTGACTGTTGCTACCGAGGTGCTAGTGTTTTATGGTGTTACGTCTTTGGAGTTTTGTTTAAATTGAGTACATTCTTTTTCTTCCCGGTGCAATGATACGGAATAAAGAAAATGCTATGAAGAATGGTTTCACACCAGCTGCTGATAAGTACTTTTGCACTTGTTTGGAAGAAAGGAAGGTGTGTCATTTGGTTTCAACATTCGGGCGTAAGCAGTGCCCAGTATCGTCAAATGTGGGCAGTTATTGGCAGAAGATGCTGAATAAACAGCCGTCTGATATCGCATCACGTACGTTGTTTGAATATGGGTCCGTGTGCAGCAAATAGTGTATCTTACTGTTTGGAATTTATCCTTCATACGTGCTCAGAGATGAAGATGAATGTTCGAAGATGAAGTACGATTGTTGAGCAATGAAGTGAAGCATGTACAAAATGTACTTTCAACACGATTGTATTGTAAAGAAAAATCAAATTTAAAAACCGGTATTTATTCATTACATTCTGTACATAATGTACAAACCACACTGAAACTGAAAGCACACCCCTACAATGAAGCGTTGGCGAAGCGTTTGATGAAAACGCCTAAAGTTATGCAATAGAATGCATCATATTAAGGGAACCTTCTACATTATTCCTATTTGACAGGAAAATCGCGCAAAGGTACATCTTGTGTCAACCTTCCATAACTTCACTCAATTTTAAATAGACAACAAGGATCTAGGCACATATTGAGATTCAGAACTCATCTTATCACCATTTTACACTGATTGTTTTAGCAAATAATTATGTAGAGACGAATCTTCATAAAATTGTCCGAAATTGCGAAACTTAAATTTGTAAATAGTGGTAAATCTGTAGCAATGCGCTTAATTCTAAGTGAGATTTTACTAAATTTAATTTAACTATTTAAATGGCTCAGTTATAGGGCAACTGAACTACAGGATGTACGTGATCTCCAAGGTGTATACAAAGCGGGGTTTTCCTTTTGGATCAAATGATTTTTTTTATCATGTAGTACAATTGTTAAAACAGATACATCTGCTCTTGTGCAGATGGAACAGTTGGAAACGTTGAATAAAACACTTTATTCAACCGATTACCAACATCAGGTAGATCACATAACATAATTAAACAGATATTATACAACTTAGTGACATATTCCGTCTAGGCTCTAATCTTTATTGATTTTTCCAGCTAGAACGGTCCTTTTAAAACTATGAAGCAATCTATTAATACAATTTTAACTTGCCGTGTACTAGGAACGGGTTACTTACAAAAATCAATTGCAATTTCTTTTCTGTTAAGATATACCGACATTATTTAACACTAGAACTACCGGACCAGTCATTTTGACTGGAACGCTTCATTTTCATCACATAATTTTTTAGGGTTAAACAATTCTAAGGTAGTTCAAACATGAGTTTCACATATATATTCTATAGTACGATCTGCAATAAACAATAAAATATACTCCAATTCGAAATTGTTTAAAAATTAACCACAAACGAAAAACGCTTAAAACGCTTGATAGTTCTAGTGTTAAGGATATTTGGAAAACTGTTGACAAAAGTAATATGACCAGCAGCCAAAAAAATCTTAACTACTATCTCATCCATCGAAAAATGATTAGCAAAGAAGTGTTGAAACACATGAATATTAGAACTTCGGATAAGAGTCCAAACTGCAGTGAAATCGAAACTTTTGAACATAAGTACGTTAGTTATAGAACTGTAAGTTATAGACTTCTAGATTAAATATTACTATTAGAAATATACAACTTGTTTAAACATTTGAAAAAAAAATCTGGTCCATGTAGTGTTTTTAAAATGAAATATTTTTTATTAGGATTGTAAAGAAGGGGGCTTCTTTTAAAAATATCAAAACTAATGCACCGTGATCATGATCCTGTGCCGCAATGCCACTGATAAGCAGCAATTTTGATTCGAATTTTAAACATTCACGAAAACTTTCTGGCTTTATTCGAAGATAGATAGATGTCGATAGAAGTAGATTACAACTCTAAAAAAACGATTTTTTTTCGAAAAACTATTAGAGAAGATTGAAAAAAAGAGTTTCCCTTCATCTCATTGCATTTGCGTTATTTTTCAGTTGAACCACAGAATATTTGTAAAATTTACTTTGCATAAATGTTTTGTGTAATTAAAATATATGTATGAAACAAAATATTCAAATTCTTTACATGAGGTTTTCTTACTACATGAATTTACTTTCATGTATATTGTTGGACGATTACAAAAAACAAAAACTTTAATTGTACACTTATCTTAATATTTTTTTAGAGTACTCAAATGTTTGGTTAAAATAATTACTGGTTTTCGTTGATAGAGCACACTTAAAATTTCTGGCTTGTACACATGTTTCAGATTCAATGGCTCAGTTTTAGCATTACATTGTCGGTAGCTCAATGCAGTAAGTAATGTGCATTCTAATTTTATCATGAAGTGCTGTAGATAGTATGAAGTTGGTCTTTACATTTTGATAATTTGTTAATTTTTGGAATATGAACTATAATCCGTCAAATTTAACATTATCAATGTTATCAATATCAATATAATATATAATCAAAATAAGTTTGTACCATATAAAGAAAACTACCTTGCTCAGTGCGCTATAAGAACTTAAGTATTTAATATGAGTGTTGATTTGTTCTTTCCTTAGGGAATATCTTGAAAATAAAGTCACATCCATCCATGAAATAATATTACTTTAATGATGAGCATCCCTCTAAATGTTTTGGGATGTCTGTGATCTGTAGAATCGTGGCCAATGTTAACCTACGACAAAGACTAGCTCTATGGTGTAGTAGAACGGTGAATGGCGGATGAGGATTACTGTATCCCTCTCCATGGAAGATCTCTCGGTATCGTGAATCTGACCATTTCCACCAAGGAAACAGATAACAAATTAAGACGTTTTTTATTAAAATAAAAAAACACACACACTACTCATTCGTCCACATAAGATGGTAATGCTATATTATATTTCTAGTATATGTCGCTGGTCGTAAATTTGTCAAAGCTACGATCTCCTGTAAGTTTTATTATATTTCGAAGTTTATTATTAAGTATGTAAAAGCTTAGATACTAAACCAATACAATAAACTTTTCAGCAATACCGTCAATAAAAAAATGAAAATTGATTCAATCGACCAATCTTTGATGTTCCCAAGTCTGCAAACAATTAGATTTTTCGGATGCTTTTTCGGAACGAGTTTCAGAACGATTAATTTGAAAATGTTTTTAACCACATGAAATCTTTGTCCGCTCACCTGATCGGCTCTCTATCTATCTGGAAGATTTAATTCACTTTAATTCTTTTTCTCAGTCTCTTTCGAACTGTATCGAATGCGGCCACACTAATACCGCTTTCGCTGCAACGAAGCGTTACTTCAGCAATGTTATGTTAATGTTATTATCACATATGAACTCCTGTTCGAATGATTGGTTTAATGCGGAGTGCAGCTTTGAGTAAAACGTACCCGTGGAAGCGTATTACAATAGTTTAAAATGCTTAATGATGTGATCATTATGAAACAAAACAGAAAACTCTGTTCATAATTGCCATATTGTTTCTTTCAAACTTCAAGCAAAAAAAAAAATAATTAAATAAAACAATCAATCAACTCAGTAGCGTTCGTTCGGATTCATTTTATTTAAACCAATTTCATATAATGCACCCTGCTTTTGCTATTCACCTGCACAACCCAACGCACTAGAGAATTATTTGTAGCGGCCATTTTCCACTGCAACTGAATGTTTGCAAATATATCTCAAATGTGTTTTTTCCTTTGCTTTTCTTTTTTTTCGTTAATATTTATGCTCACACAAACACTTGCAGCACTGCTCCACCATTCTACACATCGCCTTCTAACACTTTCGTCCTACATATTTTTTTAAATCTTTGCTGTGTTTTTTTCTCTTCTCTTTTTTGCACGTCGGACTTTCACTCGTACACATCACACCTGCTATCGATCATGTTACAAAAAAGCCACCTAAACTATTCATGTTCATGCTGATTCTGCTTTTAATTGGTTTGGTTTGTTGTGTTTGTTCGTATCTCTTCGGTTGTATGGATTAGTTTAGTGATTTTATCGTTCACGGTAATATTCCTTCGCTTGCTTTTTTTGTTGATTTCCCTTCTATTTGCATTCCATCAAAACATTCGCCTACTTTGTGATTAGAGTTAGTTTTGTTTTTTTTCCCTTCCACACCTGTATTGGAATCCAGTTTTTAATCCTTACTTTGCGTAATCCAATCACTTTCCTCATTGTCGTGCTGGATTTATGTACGATTCGTGCACTGCCTGTCTTATCACCACGTTTCTTATGCCTTCATTTTAACTTTGCCCCTTTACACCATTACAAGTCATTACATCGAGAAACGTTTAGAGTTTAGGGGGGTTTTTGCTTAGGTAATTTTCTAGCCGCTCTCGCTCATCTATTTGCATTCGGTAAAGGTTTTTTTTTAGATTCCCTTCACACAAATTTCCCATTTACTATTTCGCATGCTAGCAGCAATTTTATTCGTACACGGTTCATATAAAAGAAACTTAATACATCTAGCTCATCGGTTGGCTTGTACCTTTCGGGTATATCATATTTTCAATTTAGATGTGTTTCATAAATGTAGACGTCACTACAACAATTTGCACTGCCGTTCCCACAGTAGTCGAACCCATCGCTGTTTAATTGCGGAGCAAAACAAGATCGACCGTTGGAATGAGTTGAATGTAAGCTTAGCCATGGATTGAAGGGATTTCAATGCAATTTGCTTTTGCTTCTTCGGAACTTCGGAGCAGCTGGCAATGTTGCTGCCTTTCGGTTTTTTTTTAAATCTTCGATCGTACATACATTCTTCTGTGTATCCGCCAACGGAAAGCTCTTATCAATAACAACTATTTACACATCAGTTTTACCATCTAGTTTCTGAATCATTATGTTCATGTGTATGTTTTTTTCTCTTCTTCTTCTTTTAAATATATAGTTTTACTTAATGAACGGGTGGATGAGTGTTTTGCAGCAACGTGTCATTAGTTCCAGGTTGCGTTTCTCCCTTTCATACATCGCAATCATGTTAGTAGAAATGCACAAAAAAACAAATTCAATCTAAAATGATTTCCATGGCGCCCGTATTCATGTGATCAATTTCCTTTTAGAAGTGGTATTTCACACGAGAAAATTGATAAATACATTTAAAATTAATTATATCACAACACCTGACGGCACTGAACGTCAGTAACTGTACGCGGAATAGTTGATTGCGTATTACCATTCCCTTGTGCCCTTTGATGGAGGCGCCTGGCCGTTCACTGGAATCAGGCTGCTGAGTAGTATCATTAGTTTCATAAACATCGAACCGTATGCACGAAGCACGCTTTAGCCATCAGCGAATTGGCGATGTGAAAAAGTCATCGATCAATGTGCGACCCAATCATCGCACAAGTGGACAGGATGGGCGTTTTATTTTCAACCCCGCGCGTGGAATTAATCAATTTATTCCACTTCCAACGAAACAAACGGTAACACGATAAGGTTTGTGATTTGCAAGTCACATTCGGTTGGTTGGTTGGTTGGATGAAACAATTTTCCCTCCGGGCGCACGAGCTTCGTATTTCAACAGTGCATTCAATTAATCTATCGTCGATCCTCTCCGCGCTGGGGTGCAGAAGCAGAACGGTATGTTCCATTTCATCCCATTCGCTGTTGATCGAATTGAACCTTAAGCATGTGCGCTTTGAATCAACGATAAGTTTCCATTTTGCCTAAAGCAATGGTAAAAAAACGTGGGACGAAAGTGCAACCAGTGCAACGATTATTGGCAAATTTTAAACGACTTTTAAACGGAACTGCTTTACGAGTACTTCCCCTATTTCGTAGCGACACGTTCGGTGCTAAAATATTATGGAAAATCAAAGTGTCACCAATGCACTGTGTTATTTTTTTTGGGTAATAAAAGAACCAAAATTACGGTTCGCTATTTAACTCACCTATAAACTGGACAAAAACCTTCGATCCATTACACCGTAACGTAACAAACCGTAGCCACGATCATGGCCGATCATTATGTTCCGTTTACCGCCACCCAAATTCCAATTTCTACCTTTTCTCTATTCATAAGCTATCAATATGGCCACACAACCGGGTGGAACATAAAATGCTTTCACTTATTGCAGGCATTTTCAAATAAGTGTTCGTTGGTTAATAAAAAAAAATCTCATTTAATCCTTTTCCGTTTTAGCCATATTCTTCCCCATTTCGATTGCATGTATCGAATAGTCGTGCAAGAGGAAAAACACTGCACCATACAAAGGTAGGGAGCCAAAGCGGCAGCAGAAATGTGGAAAACAAAAATCGACACATCAAACGAAAGTGCACCAAAGCAGCATAACTTCATTTATTCATTTTCAATTAAATTTTCGCTTGCGGAACCGTACCATGCCCCTCGTTTCGGCGTGGCCGGTGTGCTACGTAGTGGCGCTTTAGTACCGTTTTCGCAATGCATCATCAACAGTGAAGATAGGGGAACAAAAAAAGGGAAACGAAAAGCCATGATTGGCATCATCATCATCATCATCATCATCAGCATGATAGTGGGTACAGGGCTTTTGGGCATTCTGGTGGGTGCCGTGATGCGATGCACCATATGATCGGGTGCACTCTAGCACTTTCTTTCAACGAGTGGTACTGTTCGGTTTGATGTTGCACTCGCACAATTGCTGGACAAAAAAGAAAACAGGAAAATTAAACAGTGAAATGGGTTTTTTCATCCACCTTGGCAAAGAAAAACAAAACGAACAGCCAAGCTAAACGAACAAATGAAATTTACCTTACTGTTTTTCCCTTCTGCAAAAGCTTTCGAGTTTTTCTCGCTTATGATGACGTTTTCGTGTGCACTATCGGCTCATTATCGAATGCATCACACGTGCAAGGATCAAGGGAAAATTTACATTCAATTATTTTAGTGGTGTGTTGTAGGTTGAAAGTTTTAGAGATTTGATTTGAAGGTTTTTCGTATTCTGTTTATCAAGCATACATAACAATTTAATTTGATTTAACTATGTATATGCACAAAGGTAGAAGGTAAAACATCAAAGAACCTCTTTGTATTAAGGACATCTAGATAACGCATTGTTTGATTTTAAGAATGGAACTTGCACTCTAATTTATCGCTTATCTGATGTAAGTTGAAGTTAACAATACACATATCAGATGGACGATAAGCTAAAAAGGAGAAAAGAGAAGTTTTTTTCAAGCTGTTCAAGAGTTTCTTAGATGAAACGAAGATTGCGTTTTTGTACTGCAATAAATGCATGTTGATGCTTATCATATTATCACATTCAACATTTTCCGATAATTAAACCACATTCTGTGAAAGAGAATTTCTACAATCTTGACGATGCAGGACGTTGTACACTTTTTTTTTGTTCTGGACATACGCATCATGAAAGGGCAGCACCCAAAATGGTTGAGAGTGCTGCAAAACACTCATCACCATCATCATTATCATTATCATTAGTGTCATTCTAAACATCACGGTCGTGGCTTTGGCTTCTGTTGCAGACAAAGTGATGGTTGCGGTCTGCAGGCAGCTGCAGAAATATTTTCTCTCAACCGCATGATTTATCGACGAGATGACAGACACACACACACACACATATTACCATTACGTGTGAACATGCTTGGAAGATGTTGAATGGGAACTGGAATAGGGGAAGAGGTAAAAAATAGAGCTGGAACAACGCAACATACGTGCGAAATGGAACGGAGGAACGAAATGTACGACAATCCGGGGATTCAATCCTGTACCCAGTAAATTTCCCAGTAAGCTCCATCGATGACTGTGGGTAATTGTAAGGTTCCAAGGAGGTGGGTGGTATGTACCAGGATCCATTCTTTGCTGCCAGCCCAGCCTGCCAGCTTGGGTGTTTAGGAAAGGATGCAATGGGTCTCGTTAGCACTAACAGCATTCAGTAGCAGCCACGCAGTAGTCCGTCCCTGGTGGTCACTGCAACACGGCTTACGGGTAGAGGCAAACTATCTTCGAAGAAGCGTGCCGAACGAGGACAGCGGTCGACTGATTTGGGCTAATGAGGGATGGTTGTTATGCAGCACCAGTGTCAGCATGATGAGCACGAGCACACACAGACTCCGGCTACCGGTCATACCACCTACCGGGCTGGGGAATATCCTTGCACCGCCGGACGATGTGACTGTAATGGAGGAGCATAAAAATCGATAGATTAGAGTTTGAGTTGAAGTGATGTGGGTATTGTAAACGCTATTGTGATGCAAAAATTTGACCCAACATTTGTAAAAGTGGTTGCTTGCTTTGAAGAGTTGTGTCGATCATTTGTTATAAAATATTGATCTTTTTTTTTGTAAAATCCGTAAAATGGGGGACTACATTCAGTTCCCACGTTTACCTGTAAAACTTGAAAGGATATCTTATCCTGCGTGGAAAGGAAGGTTTCTGTTGTTCGTAATGTGAGCAGTAAGCATTACCTTTTTCGGGCAAAATTCAGTTGTTTCGATCTTCTGCCTAACAAAGTACTAACAAAGTAATTATGTCCTGTCTTTGTCCTTATATGCGAGTTTCTCTTGCATGCTTGTTGAACATGTCTTAGTTCAATTACATCTAAATTCGACGAACCTCCCTCAATTGTTCAGGAACTCACTTGAAGAGAGCAAGTCGATCTGGAGTCGCAGGTCATCCTCCTTTGCCAGAAACATATCCATACGAAGAGCTTTGATCTATTAATTTTGTTAATTTTCCTGGTAGGTTGACATCGCGGCGGCGTATTTACAAACATCTGATGCACCACCTAATACGTGAGGCATAATATATTTGACAAACAGACAACCATATGCTTCCGATAATTTAATCGTATCAGTACATATCGGTTTTGACAGACAGATAGTGTTGTCATTACGGTTTAATAAGCAATCGTGGTCAGGGTTTTAAGAATTTCATAGATAATTTTCTTAGCACACTAATAGATCTGTTTCGCAGTCTGAACAGGGCAGGGTACAGGGCAGTAAAAGCTTCAGGGAAATGTGTGCAGAGATCAGATTAAAACAAACCTGAGGTCATCCGATCCATACATAAGCTTTATCTTGAGAAGTAGAGAGTTTGTGAAGTTAGTCTTGTATTGAAATCCGCATTTTTAATCGCGCAATAATATAAAAATATTATTAAGAATTTAAGAATTTCTTCAGACTAATAAAAAAATGCCAAGTAAGAATTGTAATAATAAGAAAACAAAATTGAATAGACTATTAAGTTTTGCTAAAGTAATCTGATGAGATAATTAAGGTCGTTTAAAGCCACCTTTTAAGATTTAAAGAATAAGCGATTTCATTCTAATTTATCTCATCCGCACCATCGCACCTTACATTGAACCTTGGTTTAGCATTGGAATTACTTGCAAAAAAACCTAAAATCGGTTGACGTTGTAGTGACAGACGATGTAGTCGCTTCAGTCCGCCTGAAAACCAAATCTACCAGGACCAAAAAAAAGTTCATTCTTCGATTAATCAATTAAACCCCTTTCATGTTTATTCTTACGACAGCGAACCGAGCTGTATCAGTTTTTGGTATCTACGCTTTACTAAACCTTCCAAAATCTTACGCACTTTTTTTCTTTGATGAACGTAACATAAAAAGGATTCTGTTGCTCTTTATTTGAGGCCAATTTTGTTCTTCTACCTATTTACTTGACGATGTTTCACGAATAAAACCCATTGTTGATGAATCGATAAGATTCTGGTCTTTTGAAGCTTATTTATTGATCTCTTAATCATCTTTTGTAGTCACAGCAAAAGGGTTTAGTATGTGTATGCGTTTTTTTTTTCATAAAAAGATTCACCACAAAAGCTTCACGGTACGACCCTGAATTGGCTTTGATTTAAATTTAGGATTTTTCAATATCCTTTCAATTGAACAGAACAAAAGAAGCGCACATGAACAAAACTCACTAGAGGAGAAACATAAAATATTGAGTAAAAAACGATGACACAAACACACACTAACGCATGACAAAAAAGCATTACTTTTAAAGGAAAACAGCATGACAAGGGCTTCAAAGTGCCGTAACGAGAAGGTAGCAAGAGAATGTTTTTTTCCCTTTTCTTCTTTCAACTAGTTCCAAGGTTGGGGATACATCCTCGCGAGATACAGGTTCCGATAGAACAATGAGCAATTTCTTTGAAGAAACACTGCCAAACAAATGGATAGGGCGTAAAAACTGTTCCATTAGCTTCCAGCTCGTTTCGGACCCTTCTGGGCTAGAACTCTTGGAGCTTTCTGGGGTAGGCAAAAAAAAGCATCACCAAACATTCGACGAAGCGCCAAATCATCCTAATCAGATTGTCGGAAAAGCGTTATTCAGTTGATTAAGAGAATGTGAGTGCGTCCGTTGAGTCAGGGGCGTATAAATTGGGTGTAGATGGTCGGTTCTCGAAATCGGGGTAGCGTAAAGATTATGGTGAATTTACCCTATTGGGTATGTGTTGTTTTTTTCTTCGTCTTTTTTCCAGCAAGAGAATGTGGGCACGCATGCATATCATCGCTTGGTAAAGGGGCCGTTTTTGCCAGTTCTGTCCCAATGATGAGGTTGGCTTCGTTTCCTCTTTTCCGTATGACCGGGCTGGTCCGGTTGCGTACAGGACCTTCTCTTTTGCGCTTTACCCTCTTGCACCCTTGACAGGCGGGCTCCCCGTTCAGCCGGAACTAATCTAATCCACTCGAATTGGCCCCAAATGTCCGTTTGATCATCCTTCCGGTCATCCAGCAACTGTTTTGTTGCTGGGAATGGATGGGAAGAGCAGGAGGTCACACAGTGGTAGTAGTAGAATGATAAATCAATTTTGCCTCACCAGATCTTAAGGGCACTGGGTGGCATCTTAGGAATTCGATCAGAGTGATGGTATCGAAGCGGCACGGAACAAAATAAAGAATCTTTCAGCGGGAAAACTGGCGTCACGACGTGTCCGCAGAATGGGCGCCCCAAAAGTGACCGGAAAAACATCTGTTGATTAGCTTTCGGGCCAATTTCGAATCACTGGTGGCCACTGATGAAACACTAGGGGATTGGCGATAGATTACTGTACTCTCACGGCATGTGACCAAAATCAAGCCCTTTTGCTCATCTTCTCATAACCACGCTGGTTCTGCTGCCTTCTTATTCTGTGGTGGCAGATTCCAGCGCAGCTACTGCTTCGTAATGGTACCATGGCCATTAATCAAAGACGGAGATAGTGCACGTCGTATTCGGTTCTCGTTTCTGATTGAGTTTTCTTGATTTGCCATCTCATGGTTTGGGCTTTTTCTCGACATCGGCTCCAACCACGGTGGATGGTTTATTTTTTGTGTTTTAATTCAAGCACGAAAGCAGTGTCAATGGGTAAGTGGAGAAGAAAAAACGCTACTCTTGTATTGTTTTTGCATACTTTTAGGCGTTGTAATTGTTAATGTTTTTTGTTTTCCTTCAGCTTCCTTTTGACTTTTTGAGCTTTGTTGCCCATACTAAGTAATTATTTGCCTTTTCCATTATCTTTGGCGTGTATATCCCACTAGCAACTTCTTATTTAAAATTCTACTTGTTTTGAATACATAAATTCTGTTTAAATTGTACCCATGATAATATGGAATCAGTAAAATTCCAGGTTTAAATAATCAACTCACAGTGAAACCCCTGTCGCATTGTAGTCGGATACGAACCAGTTTGCGTCATATACATCAAAGAAAATTCTTCAACAATCATAGCAACTCCAAACACGTTATGGTTGGAAGATTCCGGCTGCAACCCAACACGGTTGTAAATTGCCTCACTCGGTATATTCCCATTGACGATAAACCCGCCACACAAGGTCGCCCATAAACTCCACAGTGGGTTAATCATCGTGGGACTATCCGCGTTCTTTTTACACGGTCTCATCCAGCGTGCGAACGGGAATGGATCTGTAAGTATTCGATACGTACCTCTGGCCGGTATTGGATCCCGCTGGGGAACGCCCAGTTCGAGCTCGGTGTAGCGTTCGTACAGCTTCCCGATGGTGGCGGTACATCGCAGCAATAGCGCACCACCGGATCCGGACGCACCGCCCAATCCTGGCATCAGGCCCGAGCCAAAGTGTGAGCTTTGAAGGTGCAGCCGTAATGTGAGACTGCTGGAGATCAGATTGTCCGTGGTGGTTCGTGATTCTTCGTGCGATGTGTAAACCTGCAAAAATGGAAAAGGGGAAACGGAGATATCGACATCAGGCAATTCGGTTCTATATTTCATAGCTCCCAAGGTTCAGGCATTCTAAACTCGGTATTGTGGTCTCAATAAAACAGATGAAATAACACGCCAAGCTACCTGTAGCCTTCGGTTTATTTCACCACAGAATCAGAAACCTAATCAAACTACAAACGTGTGTCTGTGACCGGTTCGCTGTCGATGCTCACGGTTTAGTGTACCCGGGAGGAAAACGGGCAGCGAATTTTCCGATTTCCAATCCGAAGGGTTGAAACCCTAAGGACGCTAAATAATGAACGCAATCGGTATGAATAATAAAGCTAAACGACCGGTACGAGCGTGGCCAACGATTCTTTCGGTGTACATCAACCCCAAGAATGACAAGTTCCGAGATTTATCGATCCCATTTCACGCTATTCACGCTTACTCTTTCGTGCTTTTGCTTCGGAAGAGGGCAGTAAAATAGCATCTTTGATCGATCGAACAAGACATCTTCCTGTTCCATTCGGTGGTCAATGGCCACTGATATCTGGCATGTGTATGGTAAAAAAAGGGTTAAACTAGACCAGGACCCGTGCATACTTTTATTGCACACTTCTTTTACGGCAACGGCAGACATTCCTCAAAGAGGCTCAGGAAAGCGGTGTAAGAGAGGATTTAAGTACAATATTGTCGTCTATTGGTAGAGCGGTTTGGTAAAGCTGCAAGTATCGCTAAAACTCCTGTGTACGCAGGTACGCGCGGTTGGACACTTCACTGGAACGAGGACACCAAGAGCAAGAAGAATATTTATTACGTTTTTATGTTTATCGGTTTGGGCTCGATAATGCAAACGCTTAGCAATGGACCGAATCACGTCACCCTACTGGGGCCTTCCGTTTCCGTGTCTTCCCTAGCACCGTTGATGATCGAGCAATATCGAGATGGATAGAACTCTCGGGCAAGTGATGTAGTCATAAATGTAGCTTCTTTACGAGTAAACCACCAGGCAGCGATCGAGGGATGCTGGCTGGGACGGTGGAGCCATATGTACCGAGTTTCATTGCTGGCTATTTTTATGTCATCACTCTTCTTGGGTAGCTACTCCCAGTAACGATCCAGCAGCAACTCTGGTACAGACCTACGGCACGTTCTGGAGACGTATGGGAGCAAGAAACGTAACACAACAGCTTAACAGTTGCGAACAGGAACAGGATCCGTATCGCTAAATCATAAACTTGTCGATACGGTTTTTATATGTGAAGGTCGTCGTGAAGTCAGGGCAATGACTTCAGTCTGTTCGTGCTGAGGCGACACACCACAGTGGGAATACAACGGTGAGTGGGTAGTCGTTAAACTGGAACGTTTCGTAAAAGATTAAGAACCGAAGCCGAACCGTACTGGTTGGTTGTGTGCGTACACTTTCCGGGCTTGCGGGAAATGGAATGGAAAATCATTCCGCTACCATCCCACCCACATTGGTGTACATTTCAGAAGCAAAACAAACGGAATGAGCGATAAAAAGCGGGGAAAGTAAACATTTATTACGACATGACTTCCGATAAGCAAATAAGGTTGATGTTTAAGAGCGGGCAGGGTAAGCGTAACATGGATTAGCCCGAAGGATGATCGCACAAGAATGAGGTGTCGGATAAGCCGTTGAGATGAACCATGAAATGGGCTGGGCAAGCCAGGGAGGGGTAGAACATTTGCATTGCTTGTAACGATGACGGTATGAAGAAGCAGTACTTTAACGTGCTTAAACAAGCGTTACTGTTTGCCTACCCGGGTTGGTTTTTCCGAGCAGAAGTTTAAACAAGCAGGAGACATGCTTTGGCGAAGCAAGGAAATAATAACGTATTCCTAAAACCTTGAATGAACTTTCCATGGTCTATGGTCGGCAACATTGTGCATTATTCGAAGCTTCTGGTTCCCATCAAAACTCGCAGCGGAATTAAAATACGACGATAAAAGCACATGCTTGTGCTGTATTCAAACGGAGCGGAACATGAAAGTTGGTGAAAACCGTACACCAACCATCAACGCTCATCGGAACAGTGGGCTACAATCCTTCCGAGATTGAACTTTCCGTCGTGTATGTGCGGGTGGTGTTTCGTACTGTGGGTGTTTTTCAGTGGTCAGTGCAAAACGATTGCATTGTAACGCTACAATTACACGCCACGTTCAGTTGCACCGTTTTTGCAGTTAGTTTTATGGATGCACTGATGGAAAAGTTTCACCTCCCGCCGTCGCTATGTATTCTTTCATGTACTATGTTTCTTTATGTTTTATAGTTGTATTTTTTTCTTCTGTTTTTGCTATTTTTTTGTTGTAGGTGCTGTAAGAATACTACGAACATGCTGGACGTATACACATGTTCGTTTCTGAATACAGCGGATACATGGAAATATCCTATTGTTTGCAAAATTAACGTTAAAACAATTTCTCTAATGTAGCGATGTTTACCTTTACCATGCTTTTTAATACGAAGTTTAAGTATGATTTAGCGCGGTTTGTAGCTACATAACATTTAAAAATATTTATTTTCAATTGAATTAATTGGATTGGATTGGGTTATCCAGTTACTTATTCGTGGTAATGGTCATATTCCAATTGCGACCATTCTAGCGAATGGGCCGAGCTCAGAAGCGTAATATGGTAAGATGGTAAGTAGCGAATGGACCTTCAGTCCATTTCAAATTAAGCTTACCATGACTGCTCTGTCGTAGTGGACATTTTACAGCAGTGGATCGTTTAACAGAAGTTTTTTTTTAATCTATGGCAGGAGTTCTTTTTTCAGAAGCTTACACAGTAATTACCCGAGTTACGCGAATATTACGTTTCGGAGAAATCCGAGCGAACAGAATTTTCGTATTAGTCGAACTTCGCTAAACACGTCGTTTATATTTTATAGTAAAGGGTTGGGTAATTATTTGCTTGTTAAGAAGCACATTCAAAACTTATATTTTAATATTTTTTAAAATAATTTACGATTAGTTTTTCCTAAACTAATACTTATACTATTAAAATATATCATATGTATGTAGGAGCGAAGAAGGAAATTTTGCGCGAGTACGTGCTATAATAATTATAGCATGTAACGAAAAAAATAGCGCTAAGGAAGTGTGCGCAGACAGTCGCATTGGAGCAGCGCAACGAAGCGGTTGTAAACTGCAATGAACTCAAATAAAGTGTTGAACTAACCCAACCCACCAATATTCCTACATTTATAAGAAAAGTTGGAACAAAAGTTCACAGATGAAAAATGAATTTCCTCATTTGAAATTCCCATGTACTGTCGCGCATCGAATATCGAATATCGCGTAACTCGGGAAAAATCAATGCTGTTGTAAACATAAAATTTTCACCCAAGTTATGAGGTGTAGTTTTGAAGAACTTTAAATGAGGAGCTATGACATAAAAATGTCGTTATTCAATGATTTTTATTTCGATTAATGTTAACTATATTGTGACATGGTGAACAAACATCTAGTCATTGCTGGATGATTCGTTTAAAATGAGCAAAATCTTCAACTTCAACTTCAACTTCAACTTTCTTCAACTTTAGAAGTAACTCCTATCATAAACGGAGGGAAGAGAGTGAAATATATTCACGATATCTTTGGACAAAATGCGATATAAGGTATATTGGATTTTTTTTTACTATATCTATTCGAATAATTGTTGTGAGTTTGAAATATATCTCTTCTTAAAAAGGAAAATCATATATATTGTTCTAATACATAAATTATTAAAATTCAGTTTTGTGATTATTTTACTTAACTACAAACATTGCTTTCTACCTTAAAAACAATTGAACGATAGCTGGTATGTGTTGCTTAGGATGTATAATGCTTTAAATTACATTTTTATTACTTTCCAAGCCAGCAGGAAGCGAACGCACCCTCTTGAGAAAAACTGACGCGTTTCTTGAGTGCTCAAGTTGGTGCCACTAACCGAAATGAAATTGATTATGAAGGGCAAGTGCAAGCATTTCTTATGCTTCTCGTTTGAAGTGCACTTACGCCGACTTTACCGAGCGAATGGTGCACAATCAAGGTAACGGTTGCACCATGCCCTCATGTAATTCAATGTGCCGAATGAATTTCCTTCCATTATCACCTTCTGTTTGCTCGGGCCGGTACTCATGACTTACACACCATCGTGATGTTGACGGCAGGTGATAAATTAAAAGTGGCAAGCGTACGAAGTTGCTGCTTCGTGGATCGGGCACAGGTTGAACCCCAGACCACTCCTCGAGACGCACCCTGCTGGGGTTGTGCATAATTGGAGCGCACAGTACGATTTGTGCTTCTTTCAACCGCTGGACTGAACGACGATCAACGGGCACCCAGCGGGATAATATTGGGCGCGGAAGACAGAACACTCCCGGTGAAAAATAGAAAATGTCTAGAAGCGAAACTTTTCATGTGCAAGTTAAGTAATTTTTCGCCTACCGCCTAGTCCACCCTTGTCGCTTACCCCAAAAACAAAATCCCTGCGGAGGACGAATTACGATGTCAGTTTTAGTTTTAGTTTTCCCATCCACTGAAGTCGCTTGGTCGGATGTAGCAAATATGATGACAGAGCGCATCTCAACAGCGCCGTGCATCGTGAGGCCGCCGCCAGCACGACGGTTTGACGTGGGCGAAAAAGACCTCAGAATAACAGGATTTTCATTTGAGTCACATCCGGACATCAGCTGCCACAGGAGAGGCAAACCATTTTTCACGCTTCCAACATGTGGTACCAGAAGCTGTCGGACAAAAATCACCTCGCTCGGTGGCTTACACCTTCGCTTCCCGGGTACGGCACACATAGTTGTGAGCACTTTTAACCAAAACGCTCACCTCGCGGGGTGTCCATTTTGTCCGACCGGGTGAAACGACAAGGAGAAAGTAATTTAATGTGGATCTTTTTTTTCTCTCTCTCTTTCTCTCTGTCTCTTCCTTCCTACACATCCTTCAAACCTGTTCCTTTTTGTGTAAAGCGTATAAATTGTTCAACCCGCAACCGTTTACCGCAGATTCAATTTACGGTGGACATATTTTTGCCACAATTTTGTTGCCCCAGCCTCCAATTCATAATGGCGAACCGGTGAACCGTTGTGCCCATTGGCCAGCTTGGATGGATGCTTTTTGATGGTGAAAGTTTAGGAAAGTTCCTCGAATAGTATTACCGTGCCGGAAAACGGTTCGCTGGAGAAAGTCGAACGATGGTGAATGGCACAATTGATGAGCTGTGCCTGTACGTATGTACGTGTGGGTGTGTTGGAAGATCACCTGAAATTCCCTACGGTTTGGTGTAAAGTGCGGTACCAGGAGACTTCATAAATGTATGTGACCCGTAATTGATATGGAAAGTTTTGTTGGTTGGTTGGTCGCAAGGGGTGGGGTGGTTCTGTAAGAGCCAGAATATGAACGTGGCTTGTCAAGTGGCGCAGGGGTAGTGATTAAAATGTATGTTCCATTTTTAAAGACATCAGTCCTGTGAGACTTTTGATACAAGGAAGGTTCAAGCGCCATTTGAAAGAAGAACATCGACATATAAAACTTTAAAATGATAAAGGACCAAAGCAATTTTTTTTAAATAAATTTTGACATGCTTTTTCTATTGAAACTCAGGAAAAGAAATTTTGCAAAATAGTTCATATTTTAACAGTGCTATTTGCAGCAAAATTTGAGAAATTTGTTACTTTTAGTTCACGTTTCCTTTTTAACTAGGCCATTTACTCGCAGTTTATTAAGTGTTTTGATTTAATCCGGCTGTTGCTGTACCCGAGATACAGTAATGAAACGGTCGTGAAATGGCAAATTCACTCCCAATGAAATAGTTTCCACCATGTATTGATATCTTTTCATTCGCAAAAACAACAAAACCTACTGTTGAAATGGAAAGCAAATTTTTCCCCATTAGATCAATGCTTGCCTTTAAACAAAAACGCTCCGTTCAACGGCCGATCGAACATTTTCCGTCCAAATTTAGTACGCTTCGCATCCTTGAGCAAATCAAGCGGAAAGCATAATTTGAACAGCCGCGCCAAATCTGCAAATTAGCGTGCTCCGTACATTCTATTGATTCGTAGTCCGCTAGGTCTACGGTTTGGTGCGAAAGCTAGTGCAAACCGTGGCATTCGTTTTATTTCTCCAATCAACCAATCCCGACGAAGGCGACCGTAGAACCACGACTGCGGGTCAAACGTGAAATGCTCGTAGAAAGCGACCAACAACGGGAAAGAAAAACCACTCACCCGATAGAGACTCGAAATGGTGCGTAATTGGCTCAATATTAAAATTTACTCAATGGAATGCAAATTTGTCTCTAGCCTGCTGTTCGGAGCTGCGTTGCTCCGTTCCACGAACAGATCGCACAGCATTGCGAAATCGTTCGGGCCGGTGCCGTACGACAGCTGGAATTCGTTTGTTCATACCGCCATGCTAAGCTGGTTTTTCGTCCCACCCTTCGCCCCTGACCGATTGGGGTTCGGGTGTTTGGTGGCTGCCCTATTATTTAGGCTGTATCTGTTTTATTTTTCCTTCCTACACCGTCTAGTGGTGTTTGTACGCGTTGTCTTGAAAGAAAAGAATACCGGAATGTGAAATGCGCAAGATAAAGGAAACAACAACAGCTTACCCACACACACACACACACACACACACACAAACACATAAATGCCCAAAAATGTGCTAGCGAAGACAAAACGAAAATGAAGATAGATAAAACGTCTCGAAGAAAAACACTCGCTTCATTATTCTTATTTTATGTTTTCTTTGCCCCTTCCCCGTGTCACGTCCGCTCCCAGTTCACTCCCAGGAGTGACACTGGCAAGCGTCAACTGACTTTTCCCTGCAACAAAAAGGCGGCTTGTGGCACATGACTTTTTCCTTATTTTTCTGTCCCATTTCCGCACACTTCCAACATGCAAAGGCTCGTGGCATCCCTGCCGGGTCGAAAGATCCCGCACTCTGACGCTTTATTCGGAGAATAAATGATTATTGTTGTTGTCGTGCCGGTGTACCGAAACAATGAGAGTGTACGATTTATGCGCGTCCTAACTGTGTGACATTAGGGACGGCAAAAGGGTGCACGGGAGCATCGGTGCGACATCAAAGCACCATCGTGCGGGTCGGGCAACAATAATGGAGGTTCATCGTTTCCCTCGAGGTAACGAATCGGCCGGTCCACTCAAAAACCGGTTGACTTTGGTATTTTTTGCACGTATTTTTCTTCCATATTTTCATTTTAGCTTGGCTAAAACAAAAAAACCTGCCATAGCCATACACAGACACGAGGGATATGATGCACCCAAATTGAGGGGGTGGAGGTAGGTCAAAAATGAAACCTTATTTTTTGTGCTTTGTTTTCCCTCGAGAACTTTTTCCCCATTGCCACCAGTTCCACTCGTGCTGTCAAGCGAGGTTTGATTGTTTTGTTGCGATGAGCTTCAGCGTTACACAAAGCGTGTGTTTTTTTGTTGGTTCTTTGCTACCAACGCTCTGATAGCTTTTGGGCAGCACAGCATAATTAGACAGAAACAGTGGACTTGATTTAGTAATAAAATGGAGACGCATGGTGCTTCACTGTCAAACGATCACAACGACCAAGCGATGGTAAAAGAGAGAAAGAAAGAAACAAACAAAAAACACTGCAAACTGTGTGTGACTGACTGCTTGGCAAACCGGTCCAGCAGAGAAGAAGTAATCACGAAAACAAATCTGTTCCATGACCTACAAGGGACCGAGTGACAGCAGAAACAAAAAGCAAACGATTAGCCACGCGTTCTTTATTACGACAACAAATTGAGAGCGAAGTGGTGTCATTTTATGGGACAATGATTGCGTTTATATTAGAATTAACGAGTGGTGACTCGATTCGGCCATGTGATGGAGTGCTGCAGTAAGTGAATATTTAAATTTATTTTCTTGCACCGGTGTGCGGTTAAGTGAATTACTTAATTTTATCATATTGTTTCAATTGTTTTTTCTTAGGTAAATAATTCACAGTCGTTTCGATTTGAATGTGAGACAGTTGTGAAAATGATATAATGATAATGATAATTTGCTTCCGCATTTGAGATATCAATTTTAAAAGTTTACAATGAACACGCACTTCATGAACAGCTGCAAAGAAGTGAAATAAGCGCAAATGAACGGATATTTTTTAAATTATAATAGAACATTTAGAACAATAGGAAAAAGGTTTGGTTCGTAAGATTACAAACGAGTTTCGTGATCCTTTGTGTATTACATATTTGTAGAAAAATATATTTAGAATTATTTTAGAAGATTGGTCACTTGTATGGTGTCCCTACACTGACCGTTGAAGAAAAACGTATTGAAGCTAAGCAACAAAATGGACTCGACAAATTATTATAAAGAACGAGATGCTTATTATTAGGGTTAAAACAGACATGTGAAACATACGGCCCGTGGGTCGGATCCACCCCGCGAGGTTTTTGAAGGAAGAACGAGAACATCGATTATTATCCGGGTTTAATTGAGGTGTAGCTTGGAATATTAAGGAATAATTTGTATTAGTTGTGTGTGCTCTTTTACACTTAAGTAACACGCTCTTGTATCTCTCTTGAAGTTCAAACAACTGTTGAATTTTATTTCCTTCCAACTGCTCCCTGTTGTGTTCTTGATTAACGGTGTTAACTGCTTGACTACTCTTATGCGACTGTTTATTACAATTACAACATTACAACAAATACTTACATCTACCTATGATACATATACTCTTATAACTACTTATTCACTAATACTATTTACAACTCTACATTCTCCCCCTTAAACGAAGTTTCTATAGTTCTATACACTTCTCCCCCTTAAGCAACATTTGCTTACTTTGGGTATTTAAAACGCGGTTGTCCTTCTAATCTTTTTGATCTTCTCATGGGTGGTGGACTAGACTCGCTTCTTTTTCTTTTATACGACCAGTTCTTTGCTATCGGTAGTCTACTTACTATATACTTATCATGTATTGGTTTTCTTCTTAATTGATTTTTGTGTACCATACGAATTATCCCGTTTATGCTTATTAGATACACTAATTCACTTATTCGTTTCTTTACTACCGCTGGAATCCATCTAATTATTTCCTTGAAATGATTCCTGTAATATACCTCTTCTCCTTCAAGTATTGATTCTTCCACATTTTTGTTTGTACTATTCTTTCTCTGTTCCTTGCATTCATTTTGCAAATCTGTTTTGTGTGCTGCGGTAGGGTTAAGTTTTGTGATTAAAGTATGTGGTACAAAACAGAACACTCTTTCGTTTGGTGTAACTTTCGTTACTGTACATGGGTTATTCCTATAGCTTATCAAAAATTGGTTGATCTTTCTCTGCAGATTTAATACTTTGAATCTTGCTTCTAACAAATACTTTCTTAAGGAATCTTTAACGGTTCTCACCGCCCTTTCTGCTAATCCATTAGATTGTGGATGATATGGTGGTGATTTACTGACCTTAATGCCTTTTGACTTTAAAAAAAAGATAAATTTTTCTGATTTGAAAGGAGGCCCATTGTCTGACACTATTTCTTCTGGCACTCCGAAACAAGCGAAAAATGTTTCTAAAACTTCTACCACACACTCTGCTCTTATACTTTTCATGATTTTCACTTCTATGAATTTCGAGAAACTATCTACAATTATCATTAACGTGTTATTTTCAAAATAACAAAAATCTATGTGTATTCTCTCAAATGGACGTAAACTTTTTGGCCATTTTGTTGTAACTACTTCTTTCGGTATGATCTGTCTCGACTGACAGATTTGACAAAACTTAATAAACTTGTAAAAATCCTTATCCATGTTCTTCCACCATACTAATTTCCTTGCTGCCATTTTCATCCTTACTAGACCATCATGATTTCCATGAAACAATTTGACTATTTCCTCTTTCAGTTTCTCTGGTACTATCACTCTATCATTGAATAGCAGTGTTCCATTTTCGATTCCCAAATTACTTTTGACTTTAGCATAATCTTTTAACTGACTTGATTCCTTTTTTGACCATCCATTTTTTACGTTTTTGTAGACTTGTTGCAATATTATATCGTTCTTCTGATATTTCCTTATCATTCCAATATCTATAATTTCATTTGAAGATAGTGTGTTCAATGAAACTTCCGCTTCTTCTATAATCGACTCTTCTGCCAATGGTAACCTGCTCATTGCATCTACGTGCCCCATATTTTTTCCAGGTCTATGTTCAATAACATACTCGTAATTAGCTAATATTAATGCCCAACGGCTTAATCTAGCCACCGCGATTGAAGATGTTGCTCTTGATGGCTTAAAAATTTCCTTTACTCCTGCATTGTCCGTTACTAGTTTAAACTTCACACCGTAAATATATTTGTGGAATTTTTGTACTCCGTAAATTACCGCTAGTGCTTCTTTTTGGACTTGTGCATAGTTTTTTTGTGCTTGTGTTAGAGTCGCTGACGCAAAATAAATTGGTTTCTCTTGTCCTCTTATTTCATGCGATAATACCGCACCCACCCCATAAGGGCTAGCATCTACCGTTAATATTATCGGTTTTTTTGAATCGTAAGGTTCTAACATGTGATTTGCCTTTAGCAGTGATTTCGTCTTTTCGAAAGAAGCCTGACATTCTTTTGACCACATAAATTTGACATCTTTTCGTAACAATTTGTGTAATGGGCTTAATACATTTGCTAAATCTGGCAGAAACCTTCCATAATAATTTAACATTCCCAAATATGCTTGTAGTTGCATTACGTTTTCTGGTGCTGGTGCATTATCTATAGCTTTAACTTTATCTACGTTTGGCGTGATTCCGTTTTCCGTTATAACGTAACCAAGGTATTCTATTTTTGTTTTGAAAAATTCTGATTTCTTTTCGTTTATCTTTACTTTGTGTTTTTCAAGCCTCTTCAACACTTCCATCAGATTCTCCCTGCATTCTTTTTCCGTTTTTCCTCCTACCAAAATATCATCCATGTATGCAATACCTGGTGTTCGTATAAGTATTTGATCTATTATTGATTGGAATATGGCTGGTGCTGATTGCACTCCGAATGGCATCCTAGTATACCTATACAACCCTTTATGTGTGTTTATCGTACATATCTCTTGCGCATTTTTTGATAATTTCACTTGTAAATATGCTCCGGTAAGATCTACCTTACAAAATATTTTCCAGTTTGCAATCTTAGCCAATATATCATCTATTTTTGGCAATGGATAATGTTCAACAGAAAGGTATCGGTTTATTGTCGCTTTCCCATCAATACAAATACGCACTGAACCATCACTCTTTTCCACCACTACTATCGGACTTGCCCAAGCTGATGATCTGGTTGGTATCAATATTCCATCTTCCACTAATTTTTCTATGTTTTGTTCTACTTTTGCCACAAGTGCATACGGCACCGAATATGCTTTATGAAATATTGGACTATAGTTTGGTTTTAGTATCAAATTAGCTTCAAAATCTTCAATCGTTTCTTTATGATTCCCATCGATTAAACTAGGAAATTTCTCTCTTATTTCATCATCCCAATTACTCTTTACAATTTGGTTTAACTTAAACGTTTTTCTCCATTCTGGGAACAACACATCCAATCCATCTCGACCTAATAACGCACTTCCTTTCTCTCCGTTTGGAATTATGACGATTTGTAACTTAAACGTTTTATTTTTTCGTGTCGCATCTACGAACATTTTACCCAAAGGTATTAACCTTTGCCCTGACGCCGTTATGAAACGTAATTGTGTTGGTTCCAACTTGACACTACTGAATTTTTTAAGGTAAATGTTCTCTGGTAATACTGTATTACACGCTCCGCAATCAATTTCGAATTTTACATCTATACCGTTAACCTTTAACACACCTCTTCTGGTTCACTTAAACTATTCTCGTTCGATATGTGTGCAAGAGATAGTTCTCTCTCTTCCGTTTTCAAGGTTTGCACTCTCATATTTCTGCAACACGACGACACATGTCCGATCATCTTACATGTAAAACACTGCCACGATCGTGCTGGACATGTTTGTGGATTGTGTAGTCTCCCACACCGGTAACACTTCCTCTCGTTTGCATGCTCGTTCCTCTGCTTGTGTGGGTGGTAACTACTCCCTCCATGGTTGTAGTGCTGCTTACTGACGCTATGGTTGTAGTGTTGCTTACTGACGCTACTCTTTGGCGCGTTTTTAATTGCCGCCATTTCTCTAGGCTTCACTTTTCCCACGAAAGCCTCGTTCTGCTCATCCGCAGCTTCCCACGTTCTCGCGATGCTTTCGGCTTGCTCGAACGTTAGCTCTGACTCTCTTAACAGGCGCTTCCTCAGACCCTCGTCCCGTACACCGGTCACCAATTGATCCCGTAACATTTCCGATAGAAACGATTGGAATTTACACGTTTGTGCGATAGACTTCAATTCCATAATGTATTCGGTTATGGAATGCTCCTTCTGCATACAGTGACGGAAATTGTATCGCTCTGCCACCACATTCACCTTTTGCTCCAACTGGTCTTTTAGTTTCACACACAGCTTTTCATAATTGCACAGTTTGGGCTCTTCCGGTGATACCATCTTCGATACAAAACTGTACAGTGATGCTCCTCCTAGCGTTAGCAACATCACAGTCTTTTTAGCCGCCTCGATTTCATTCACTTGAAAGAATATGTCCATTCTTTCCAAGTATTCACGAATACTTTCCCCCATGACGAAGGGTTCAATTTCACCAATTAATGACATCCTGGACTATTTTATTTTCTGACACACGGACCGAATTTCCTCGTCGCCAACTGTTGTGTTCTTGATTAACGGTGTTAACTGCTTGACTACTCTTATGCGACTGTTTATTACAATTACAACATTACAACAAATACTTACATCTACCTATGATACATATACTCTTATAACTACTTATTCACTAATACTATTTACAACTCTACACTCCCTCCCCTTCCGACTTATCTTGGCCTGCAAGATCATTTTTGTTTGCAAACCGACTCGCAAGCCAAAATGAGTTTGACATCACTGGATTAGAAACACTTGAGAAGCAGCGTGAAAATGGCAAAACTATTTTTGTCAGGAAATTATTCAAAGGTAAAATAGACGCGCCTAAATTGTTAGAAATCCCCAGAATGCTCAAGACAATTGCGAGGTGAGGCTTGACATTATTTACACATTTAACGACCCTATTCTAGCTATAACCCGTAATGTTAATGCGTTCTACTTGGACATTGACTTTCAAACGATGACACCTAATTTAGAAAAAAATTCTGAGGTGTATTAATAGTTAAGTTCTACTACTGACGTGTGAGGCACTTAGAGGCGTACTTAGTTGAATAAATGAATAAATTTAATGACTATAAAATCAATCAAAATTAAATATATACAGTGTATGGATTGTTAAGCCCAAATCTTTAAAACAAAATTACCTTTAAATGTTCACTATCAACAACATCTACCAGAAATTAGAATCAAAAGACGCAACTTTCTGATAAATAAAATTCGTAATTTGCAATCATGTTTTAACTCTTTTGTAATTGGATTCGTATTCCAACACAGATATAGAATCGTATATTATTTATCGAAAACTGAACTAAGATATCGTTCCGGGAAGGTTTAAACAGTGGATGAATCCTATTATTTAACGTTATTCCATTAATTGTAAAACTGGAATGAACAAGCCTGCTGGCTACAGGGTATATGCAAACATATATGTGTCTGCAGAACCATCATGACATTCGTGTCATGTTACCTATTGTAATGTCTGTACCCAGCTACAGCCTTTGTAGTCACGCAAATGCATCCGATCCGCATGAAATCAAATGACAGCGCCGATGAGCAACAATTGTGTACTGCCTTTTGCAAATGCAGGCGTCGGCAGAATGTGGTGAGACACGAAATGAGTCTGTCAAGTTAAATCGACAACCTGCGAAGAGGGAATAAGCGACACTGACAGAATCCCAGCACGTTCCGCACGGCTTTGTTTGTCGCCCGTGTCACGGGACGTGTGGATGGAATGTTTGCATCGTATGCACCGGAAATACAAACTATTGGGTGACTACACTCCACCGTAATGGGAGCGGATGGAAAAGGTGGCCGAAGGATTGAAGTGAATTGAAAGCAGCCTGCCCCATCCTGCATCATCCTGCACTGCGTACTACGTGCATAAGCGAGTTGTTTCGAGTACAAAAGATTTTCCACCACCTGCACTGGCCACGCTTCGTGCTTGAAAGGATTGTTTCCTCGGCTAGGCAGTTCTTCGCGTTTGTAAAGAGACGTTGTACAGGCATGTGGTCTCAGTAGGACTCAACCAGAACCAATGCTTGTTGCTTTCACACAAACCGTATGCATTGGTTGACAGCATTGTTGCCTGCTTTTCCCTCTCATTTTCATCGTTTTGTGGAATTGTGTGGCAAAAGTGCATTAAGTGCATGCGTTGCGTGAAGATGTGGCTGTGGTACGTTGGGGCCCTGTTTGTCATTCAGCAAGGTGCGATGTGAATGTGTGCCCTTTCACCAAGGGGAAGGGCTTTTGTTATTGTAGGCCACACTTTGCATATATCCAGCGCTTCGGGAACTGCTTTGGGTTAATCGACGCCTCTGTGAGGTTTTCGCTCACACGCCTTCGCCAGCGAAAGGAATGGAAAACAAAATGAAGAATGGGCAGCAACTGTTGCTGCTTCTTTTGAGACATTATGGAAGGAAGAAAAGGGTAACTATAACTTTGTGTGCAAGCGCTCCATGCAATGGTAGAATATTAAGTGCTGCAAGACGTTTCTACTTGGGACATGAGACAAGCGATAAGAGAGCATTGGTTCGCGGGGGGGGTTTGCAACGAAGCAACGAATGATGGGGAAGTGCACTCAGCAGAAAGTTTGCTCATTTGCATCGTGAATTTCGAAACCATCAGTTCGACCTTTTTCTTCCCCAAAGCCGCGGTACGACTGACATGGACTTCCTGAACGGAGCGTACTTAGGAGGTGTGTGTGTGTTTTTATTCTCCCTTTTGTTACGTCTTTGCTTTAGCGGAAGTTTGTGATAAGCAATGGATGTACGCGCGGAGTACAAAAGTTGATTTGCTGTTGACAAAACATCCTGTTCTATCACTACAAAAAGCTGTATGTAGTAGTTTTAGATTATAAAGGAAAAGGTTAGTGAGGATGAACACTGCAAACCGGATATAGTAGGAAGATGTTCTTTTGCATAACGCTTGCTTGCATAAAATTAGAGCAAAAAACGATAAAACTTAAAAAATGGGATTAGTAAAAAACACTGAGAAGCCCTTCTAATAAAGCCATTTGTTGTTGCCTCGACAGAAATTTAGTTTTCCATTTGTGAAACTGCTGGAAACCACACACATACTAGCAACAGTGTAGTAGTCGCGATAGTTTATGTTATGGAGGTTTTTTTCTTTTACATATTATTTCGAACCTTTTTACGACACTTTTCTGCGCTGTGCTGCAGAACGAGAAAAGTTAGCATATTTTAATGTCACTATTTTCCATCTTTTGCTTTCATACCATCTAGCGACGTACTTTAACGTATTTATGGTGCTAGAAACCAACACCATAAAAGGGTCTTGGTCTTGCTTGGTGCAGGGGTTTGAATCAAACACTAGCCGGTGCAGAGTAATCGTCGCATGGGAGGATCGCGCTGGGTTTGACTCTTTTGTAAAAGTCCCGGCGAAAGTAAGTGGTTTGGTGCGGGAATGATTGTTTTTAAAGTGCTTGTACAACATTCGCTCAAGGACCTGTGCGGTAACGGAGTAGAGCGGTAAAGTGACAAAAGTGTTGTGCAGGAAGCACCATTCAAAATGGGGGTACGTGTCAAGATCGGTGGTTTGAGAGGGAGGGAAGCCGGCGAGCAACGGTTTATGACAAATGGACCCCACAGGGACAGCAGTCGTTTGGACCGGATCGAACTCGGAAAATGATGTAACGCTAAGAAGAAAAACGCCGACCCTAGAGAGGTGAAAAGAGGAAACCGTTTGCCGCCGGAAGATCGGCACAGGAAGGCCGCTCTAACAACATAAAACTTTACCCAACAACGGCTGAATGGAATGGATTGAAATGTTGTGGCTTAAGCTCGCACAAAAGGGACCCGAATCGGCATTGGACAAAGGGTATGGACAAAGAGTATGGAGGAAGGGAACGAGAAGTAACAGAAGAAGGCCACGACCTCCAAACACTGGAAGCGTTTGCGTCTCGCGCGGGTGATGATTTATGGAAAATTTCAAACCCGACGGACAGCTTTCAGCAGCTTACGGTGTTCGACTTTTCCCATGCCCAACCGTCCGTCCTGCTGTGCGAATGTGGCGTTGCTTTGGTACCGAACTAGCTGAGTGACTGACTGACTAACTGACGACTGATGGATGGATGAATGTTTGAAGTAAGTTTAGTAGATTTCGCTTGGTTCAAAAACTTTTTACCCGAAAATCACCTTACGGGCTAATGATTTGTAAAACGTAGCAATCTACAGTCAAAACAACGTTCAACGCAATGCCCTACGAGAAGACAGTAAACGAGGTCCTGTTTACTCGGTACGTTTCCGTTCGTTAACTAGTTTGAATTTGTTGACTGTGTTCGTTATAATGCACACGGTTAATATGATAAAGTTTAGTTAATGCTTAAAAACAATTTTACGAATGTCATGTCTGCAGGGGCAGGTCAGTAGTGTATGTGTTAAATGACGCCGGTTCCACACGACAGGATCGGGTTTCAAATCCCATTCAGACCGTCTGCCCCTAGCAAGGATTAGCTATCCAGCTACGTGGTAAAATAAAACTAGTAAACCAGATATGACCAGCATCACCTCTAAGGTCGTTAAGTCAAGAGGAGGGGAGGATACCTGCCACAGGGTGTTAATTATTGCTGTTTTGGTATGATACATTTTTGAGTGTTTAAACGTTAAAAACAAATGCGAATCAAAAATCTTTGCGCATTATTCGTAGCACAGCGTTACTAATCCATGTGATTACAACATAAGTTTGCCTCATTAATTTAATAAGCATTGTTTGATGATTTACGAACTTAACATCTCTCAGCAGATTTACATACAAAAAAGGGCGCAAGTATGTCTGCACAGAAGTATTGCAGTGGTTTTTTACTAGCTAAAGATTCATTAGAGCGATAGGGAGAGCGCTTGATTGTAGTGATTATTGAAAACAAGGGAATCGCAAATTATTATTGGGAAAAAAATGTTCATAGTAGGTATTTCACTAAACTTTATGTTTTTCTAAACTCTGCCGAAAATACAACTCTTAATATTATTTTATTTTCAAATTAATTATAAGTATTCTCAATATTCCTCCTACTGCAGTTTTCTCTAATTTATTTGTGTATTTAAATATAATGTTATACCAGGTCCTATTATTATTATGGTTAATGCTTGATCATGTAATCTTTAAAATAATGTCTTTATGTACGACGTATGTATAAAGTGTTTTTTCTTTAATTCATATTTATTATGAACATACTTCTAAAATATCCTACAATGCAAAATATTAATGTTGGATATTATTCAACGATCAATTCAGACTCGACAGCTGACTTCGAACATTTGAATCGCTGAAGGTGGATTTAACGCGTCCGTAGATTCCCAATCGAGGAGTAGCAACGACCGGTGGCTGGAGAGGAGTGATACAATGTTAACTCGGCCAAAATGGACCTGATTTTTTCGGTTTCGGGTTTTCCGAAACATAGGTAATGGATTTGGGGAATAAAATTGAACAAAGGTTATCATTAGGTATTTTTTTCAATAGTTTGTATTAGTCCAGTTTTCTGTGAGATAGCGTAGTCGTTGTAAGTTGTAACATATTAGTCTTTTTTGGGGTGATATGTTTGTACCCCGATTAGAAAAGCGAATTAATATTTTATATCACACAATTTTATTCTATCAAAAACCGTCAGTCCAACCGAACACACCCGGGATAAGGTGACCTTTCACGGTTCGTAGGAAGAAAAGACTCTCAGTCAAGGTGAAGGGTGTTTATATTTTATTTGTAAGTTAGGATTAATCAATACGGCCAGACCGTTCTACCTAAATAAAAAAATCGTCAGTTTTCTTAGGTCCTATCAATTAATTTGTAGTACCAGTGTACTATTTGCTTAATTATAAGTTAGTAGTACATTTACAATACAATGAAATTTAATGCTTCAATCACTACGTAAAAAGAATGTAATAAAACGGGTGCATCATTTTCATTACATTCAGCGGTGACATTTCATTTCAGAAGAAATAATTTCTTTTTGATAATTTAGCTTCTTGGAACAATAGAAACGCTGAAACGTAGAGCAATAGGTACACCGTTGATATAATTTGTCAACATTTATCTTTGCGTCCATCGCTCCACGCCGTACGATGACAGCATAAAAATTAGTCAAATATGAGATTTCTATCATGCGCTCCCATTGTCGACAGCACCAGAGACCTACTTTTGTTCACAAGCACATATTGTGCGCCAAAGCACATCTGAGACGTGTCCGTACTACGGCCAAGTGGCAATATGGCTTTGTCAAAGCTCTAATTGACATGGTGATGGTAAGGTTCAGCTGACTCGCTGACTTGGTGCGATGCTGGATGGCGAGAAGGAAAAATGTCAGTAATCCACGGGTGCAAAAGTGTGCACCAGACACGCTAGACGTAATAAAAACACAACACATCTAAACCGGCAACAAGGCCACGAAAGACACGTGTCTCGATTGGTCCTGTCAGTGTTGGCAAATTGAATCTGTCACACATGACAGGCAACGTGTTAATCGTCTCGGGATCAAACCTCGCTGTTAGAAAGGCAGCGAAGGCAGAGAGAGAGAGAGAAAAAAATCAAGGGTTGAAGGTCAAATGCAATCGTTCGCTACCGAATGGGAACACAGATTAATACTGTTGAAAATATTGGATTTTCATAGATTTTACTCGCTAAAGCAATGTTTTCTCATATGCAAACATGTAAAAATATTTTTAAAGTTTTATAATAGCTAGATAGATGTTATATGGAATGTTCTTCCGTGAAAAAAACGAATTCAAGTCACATATTTATAAATGGCAGTGCTGAAAGTAAATTCAAATGTAAAAAAGTTGGAACTGCCGATGAGTTGTTATGATAAAAAAAAAGAATCTAGAGTTATGTATAAGCTATGAAAAATCTCTTCTGCAGATTGTTTTGAAAAGAAATAATCTTCTAGTGATAAATGAAATGCATTACCATACCTCTCATCTGACATAGTCTTTAGAGATGACGAGAAAAAGGGCCTAGCTTACCGAATTTCGGAAACACAAACCTCACAAGCACCGGAAGTATTGCAGTGCGCATTTCAAAAAACAGCGTGAAAAAACCACTCCAAAGAAAAAAGAAAACCCCTTTTCGGAGTGAATTTTATTCGAAGAAAGAGAGAAAGACCGGCAAACGGAAAACTTTTATAATTGCTAATTTATAGTGTAACATAAAGCCTCGACACCGTTCGCGAGCTGACTTAATGGGCATCAGCTACCGGTGTTGTAGACAATTTTGCCTTTTCCATTCCGGTTTCCGCACTGGAGAGCAGTTTCCGCGCACAGTTCGGTTACACTGGATTCCGGTGCTTCCTAGGAAGTCCATTGCTATGCGCTAACTGTTTCGTTGTGCAGTTGGTTTGCGGTATTCTGCGACGGATTATTACTTGGTTTTAACACCAGAAGTAAATTCTGCCAGCAGGAGACGATTTTTTTACGTCTTTCAAAGCATTCTTTCTCGAAGAAAATTAGGTTATTACTGATCTTCAAAAGTTAAAATAGAAGACTGTAGTTTCATTTGTTAAATGTGATTTTAAATTGCTTTTTTTGGACATCTCTCGTTAATATCAAACATGCAATAAATCTAAGTAATGGAATTTTCGATATTTGAAATCTGTTTTAAATCAAGACATTGAGCGAAGGTTTGTATTAAAAATATAAAATTATGGTGAAAATGCTGATGTACATAAAGTACTGCGTTTAATAAAAAATTATCCGTAAATAGGGTTTTTACCACCACCAACTGAGTTTGGTTAAAGAAATAAATAAGTTTAAAAAAATTCACTTTATGTCATTTGCTGAAACCACAGCTAATCTGCCATCCAGTTTTCCAGGTATGCAACTAATAAGCTGCTTCGCGTTTAAAGCCATTCTTTTAGTCATTTTTTCATACGACATGTACGTACCTTCATCCATTCTTTGACAATTTTCCTGTGCCTTTATCCCAAGTGAACGTAAAGTATTATAGTCAAGCAGATCCCGAAATGCGGAAACGAGCTTTATCTTTAAAATGAAGTAATTTGATCATTTCTCCAAAACCTGTTTCCTTTTCGGAAGGACAGAAGCTGAATTTTACTGGCTCCCGCTGTCTTTTGTTAGCTTACCTGTGGGATTGTGTGTTGGGAAGCGTATTTGAGTTGGTACCATAATTGGATTTAAGTCTACTTGTTCATCCGCATGGTTTACACGGGCCGGTTAGGGTGATACCGTTTCCGAGGACCATGAAATCGGTTAAATGAAATAATGTACACAATAAAGCACGTACGACTGTACATTTGATTTTCACCACAATCACTCTAAAGAGATTTGTTGTAAAGCAACCAGAACAATGTTAATTTTCTTTTAGTAACAAAATAAAAGGAATTTAATTGCAGAAAAAAGTGAAATGAAATGTATTGCGGGACTTGATATCAAAGTAAAATGAACGATTATTTAATAAGTTTGTGTGTTTAAAAAATATAACGTGAAGCCGTTGAAAATTGTTTGAATTTTTTTTTCAAAAGAGAAATAGTTGCCGTAGTAGCTTTTCACTATTTTTCAAAAAACATTTCTTTTTTTTTTCGAGTCCATTAGCAAAGCTGTTCCATTTTGTCGATGTTAAGCACTGATACGATTAAATATAAATAAAAATTCTTAACATTCCTATTCGTTTGAAATAAAAAGAGTACACTATAACCATGCTGTGAAAAGCTTAGTTGATGAAGTTTTATCATAAAAACGTTACTGGCTGTAGTTGATGAATGGAGAGCGAACAAAGCACTGTGCGATAACTTTCAAAGCCCCTGTGCATTTGCAATTTTGCACAACAACTGCCCCTGATATAGAAAAAAAAATTGTTACATCGGTGTGATAAACGTTGTACCTACCATAAATCGAAAAATCCTAGAAAAGTATAGGCTATGTCTATGTCTATGGCTATTAAAAGTTTTAACAAATCATTTGGTTTCTTACGTATATATGAAAATATTCATTACTAGAAACATGTCTTGATAAGCATAGATTTCACAAAAGCTACAACCACAACCTCATAAATACAAAATAGAAGTAACGTACGTAGAAATTGTAACTTCAGTAGACTTAATCAGTGTGAAGGATCATACTGAGAAACTAGCAAGCATCAATAACAACTGTTTAATTAAGTATCTCTTAATTTCGAAGAATCTCGTTTTCGACCAAATTTTGTGAAACTAAATCAGTGTTAATTCCCTGCAGTAAACTCCAACAATACTTCGTATTTGCTAGAAATACAACACACTTTCAATTTACAACTCTTGGCTCAGATTAACTTTTAATTTATTATAGCTGAATATATCGAAACAAGTAGAACAATTATTCTCGTTATGTAATTGAAAATGTTGTCTTAGAAATTAGAAGTCATAAAAGTCATATTTTACAAGATGTCACCGTATATAAGTTCTAACATTTCTAAAATATTTCTTTATTAACTTCTTATTTCAAAAACTTTAACTAATCACAACAAATCAAGGAAGTATGATCGGGCAAAAATTTATTTCACATCATGTGTGTACAATACCAGATAACGAATTTCTTTCATTTTCGTCTGGACACTCTTTAAGATCGTGGTCTGCCATTTGTGACTCCTTTTTTTTTGTTTAGCCATCACTAACTAGCGAACATACTGCATGAAAGATTTTGTGTTGCCAATCCTGTCGTGTGTGAATTTTTCAAACAAGTTTCTTAAAAGAATTTGTTTTATACAGAACTTGTTTTCGCATTGCTGTGTATATCCGGCAGGAAGTTGGTTTGAAAAGATGGTTTTGTGCGAATCTGAAATGCTGTTTCACTTGTGTGTATCTTTATTTTCCATATCAATGAACCAACACAGAAGGGTTACTCACGAAAGGCCGGCAAAAGCGAGCTCCACTTCCGATAAGTGAACTTTCTAGCCGCAAACACATTTGTCACAAGCTTCCAACCAAACGGAACCTCCAATTCAGCAAAATCCGGCACCCATCGCGGCAAGCCTAGTTGTTGTTTGGTAAAACCGTCTCTCGGCCGCATCTCTTTTGCGGGAAATATCTTTTGCCCCAATGTGCAAGCCCAAGTGACAACCGAAAAAAAAAGTTTATTGGGTAAGCAAAAGTTTTCCGCTTCCAATCCGGAAGTCGGACGAACAACATCCGATCGTTCATCTTCTACCCACTATCCCAACGTCCTGTGCATGGACGGCGAACCAATTCGCTCATACACTCGGCAAGGGTAGAAGAAATAAACCAAACGTACAACTACCACAAATGTGAACGAACATCTGTCAAACAAGTTGGCCACTTTTCTCATGGTGATGATGGAGACTGTGGGATAAATATTTTTGCTACGTTTTTCCTCTGTTGCTCAAAAACACTCGGAAACTGTCGGCAAGAATGCCCTGCCCCGGCGTGCAAACAAAAAACCGACCGGCGTGTATGCATCATTCTAAGCTTGCACGAGTCCAGGCCTAATGATTAATCGTACGCCATCGTTCAGTCCGAGCTGGACCGGGTCGGTAGCATACCGCTGCCCAGGATAATCCACGGTAAATAATGAACTTCCGTTTCTAGTGCGCATTCGGAGTTCAAGGTTTTACATAGACTTAGCAAACTAACCATCACAAGCCGTCCCAAAACTGAAACTTATTGAACGCGAACTGATGCGTACAGTCGCCAGTAGAGAGACCACTGTCGAACTAGCGGAATAGCTGAAATAGAACACAGTCCCAAAAACCAACATGCAAGATTCTATTTCCAGCGAACTGCGAGATGGCAAACGCAAATGAAGCGACATCCGTTGCCCCCGGGTGTCCAAATGGAAAGAAAACAGTTTTGGATTCAACCTTTCTAAGCAAAACTTGTGCCATTTGTTACAAGCACAAAGCACATTTGTGTATGAGCAAAGCGATGATGGATTCCGCTCCCACGGCATTCGGTTAAAGGGGGTTAAGTTTTTACACGTGCGAACTTATTTCCGGTGAACTTTTTCCTCCACCACCTGGCACGGCCATGGAGAGCTTTCGGAGACTAGGGGCCGCACGTTGAAGGAAAACCATTTTTCACACTTGTCACTTGGGTTGTGGTAGTGGTACACGATGTTTTTCTGCCCCTCGCCCTCATCCGGCCAGGAAAGCTGTCGATACCCGTGAGTTCAATTTCGAACTTGGTTAGGCTTTGAGTAAAGGCAAGTAAAAAAAAATACGGGAGGACGTGACAGGTACGTTGTGTAAATGGATAAATTTGATAAATGCACGTGCAAACGGTGGCGAAGTTTTATTGCTAAGATTTCCGACAGCAGTTTGCATATTTCGATGGCAGCTTGACACTCATTGCTTTTGCTTCCTGTAATGGATGCTTCCTTCAAGTTTACAAAAAAGGATTGCTCGTGGAGAAAAAAGAAAGGAAAATTTGTTTCATTTTATGAAAGTTTTGCTGGAAAGAACATTAATTCATTCTAGTAATTGTGCATGGATCATCAATGTACTTAGGCATCTCTTTTGTCACTTTTTACACGGATAATATTATCTGTTTTATTTCCTTTTGATAATAAGCAGAATTTTATTTCTCAACACACTGCTAGAAAACCCATTTAACTCGTACACAACAATCGGATCTGGTTTATTATATTCTGTCCCATAAAAAAGACAGCTGGTATGCGAGTGATCCGGCTTCAGAATACCAAAGTTCCCGATACGATCTAATCTTCATTCAATACGATTGCAATGCAAGAGTTATAAAACCCGAGCAGCACGTGCTAAGGCGACACCGATTATATTCATATAAGGATTTAAAAAGTTCCCTCCGAAAAATTTCTCCTTTAATCTTATTCCACCCCCTTTTTTTTGCTTTTGCTCGTCTCAAGATCCCTAACCACACGTTTTAAAAAACACTCCTTCCTAACCAGTAAAGAATCGTAAAATTTTAAAAGTGCTCATAAAATCGTCGTTTAAGTGGCACCATGCATCGCACTTGGTAGGGAATCGGTTGCCGCAACGTCACGTTACGCGAGCGAGCTGTGAAGTTTTTTAGTGTCAAAATATGGTTCCATTTCTGTTCCCCGATTCCCTGCCGGTACCGTGTCGATTCCGCAAACAACGGTCGTCTGTGCGTAACAAGTGACTCGTAAAGTGTGTTGCTCTGCTTCGGCGCCCATCACTTGCCTCACCACGGTCATGATCACTGACATCGTCTTGCGCGTAAAACGATATCATAAACGCTTTGCCCCGAAACTCGATCCATCCTTAAACTTGGGCCAATGAAATTCGTTTTCAGCAAACTGCTTGAAGTAAAATTTGGTTTCACCGTGGCAGCGGCAGCTAACGTTATCAGCGTAATGACTTCACATTTTTCAGCCAGTTTTATCCTATTTGCTGGCAAAGTAAACATCGCACCTTTTGCGGTCGTCAATTGGATGGCAGTTGGGAAGCCATTTTTTATCCACGGTGCTTAGTGTGCTCGTTGGCTCGTTTTGCTATCCATTTCGCACTCGCAGCGGATTAGCGGAACTAGCAACAAAAAACCAACAAAGAGAGATGCCGATGAAGACGAATCTACAGTCGCATTTGGGTGTATCGCTTCCTTAGCAAATCCTTACAAAAGGCGGAACCATTGGATATTCTCGCTCATAAATAATATTTAATTAGCGTAATTAAAACGGCTGAGTAAACGCTGCGCCATCGAGAGCGCAATCGAGGATCCGGATTCTTTGCCGGAGGCACTCGAACAGTACAAACGTCTTTGGTTGGGGAAGCAAAGCAACAGCAACAAACAAAAAACTCCCACCTTGGTGTGGATGCTTTGGCATGATTGTAGGTACGGTGGTGCCGGAGAAAGTGCCACTTTACCATCGTCAATGGCGAATCACTTCACTTTCATTTGCGATAAACGCTCGAATCGTGCTGTGTTTTGTTTTCCTCGCAAAATCAGCCCCCGAAGCGGTCTTTAGCGTCCTACCGTGTTGCCGGTTCATTAGCCGGTTTTTGTAGCCATTGTAGACATAGACGACTGCTAAGCAACGCCAAATCGTTTTGAGCCATTTCCATTTTTAATGATCCATCAGAGAGCAAGCTGGTGCGCGGGTTTTTGGCAAAATGAACGGCAGATGAATGGCATCGTGGGAATAAGGATACAGCTTTGCAAGCTTGTAGATTGCAAGCAAACTCTGTTCCTGCTGAGAAATTTTGAAGATATTTTATTCATGTTTGTCAAACCGTTCCGTACAGATGGTATAAAAGAATCGGTTTTTTTTCCTAAATTCAAACCTTACATTTGTCAATCATAATTATTGATTTTTTACGTTGTTTGATTTGTTTTTGTTTTACGAATTATCGTGTTTGATTAGAGAAAAATATAAGTTTGCTGCTTTTGGATATAGTCCTAAGCGATAATGAATTATTTTTTTGGTAAACATTTTGTAACCTTAGGCGTGATAAAAATTACGTTTAAGCTTCATTGAAAATTTGTGAGTGCATTTGAGAGATTGCAGTTTACTGTATTTTGATACTCCATTACTCGCAAATCTGCTATTTTTTATTCTAATTATTTTCCACGTACGATTGTAAAAATGCAAAGATTAATAAATTGCAGAAGGTTCAATGCTCGATAAAAAAAACTTTGGAATATTGTCCCTAAAATAACATTTGATGCCAAACAAAATAACAAATTAAATTCCGAATATCAAATCCACCTATTTGGGTATCAAATAGGTATCGGTTAATGGAACCGGCTATCAAATCCTATCCGGATTTGACGGACGAATCTTCAACTGACGGATGGTCCTCAAGCCTGACTATCCTGCTACATGTAACTGAAGTCAAGGAAAGCCAGAAAAAGCAGACCAAGACCTATTGAAGTTCTCCACAGAAAATCATTTGTGTTAACCGTAGAGTTGGCAACCAAATTTACACACGTAAGTTGGCAACCGGCATACCCGGGTATTCCATACGTTTTGACGCATACAATTAATGGTTTTTTTTATTATGTTATATAAATTATTTACTACATACTATACTATACTATAATATACTATAATAATAATAATATAATGATAATTAAAGATTATCATTTATTATATTTTTTTAGATACGATAATACTAACGATCCATTTGAAATTTTAAATCCGAAAAGAAAAAGAAGAGAAACGTCATTCTCCATACAAAATGTATGGAATACCCGGGTATGCTGGTTGCCAACTTACGTGGTAAAGTTTAAAATAAATCAAAATAAAATACTTACTGTTTGCTTAAAATTACAATTTTTGTACTAAAATTCGGAAATAAAAAGTTGGGAGGCTACTGAAAATTTCAGGTCAATACAAGCAATGAAATAAAAGTTATTGCAGTTCAAAGTAGAAAAAAATACCCAGGTATTCGGTTGCCTACTTGAAGGTTAACTGAAAAAAGACAGGCAATAAGACTTTAAGATCGTTAATAAGGACGTGAAGTAAGTTGAGTAACGCCAGCCCATGGAGACACCTGGTACTTTGTACTGATTGTTTGATTTTGAAAAATTACTAACCTAGTGATACTCTCCTTAACAAATACAAATAAACTCAAATAGATAAAATCAATCAGTTTGTTAGTCAAACAACTACGGTAACCTGAATGCTTTATAGCAACTTTAACGAATATACAAAACAATATGCTTTATATGCCATGTTATAAAACAAGGTTAACATTCGGGAAAACATGAACTCGTTAAATCATACAATGGAATAATCCGTTACTACCCTTCGATTCCATTGTCCGCACACAAAAGCCTTTTCCTTTCTGTTGCCACTCACGGTGACCTGTTTGATTGGAGGATGATTTAATTAAACCTCGTCAAACTTATCCAACCGGAACGATAAGTCAACAGGCCGTTCCAATTAGAGCGAGGGAAACGGCTAATCATCTTCAGTAATTTTCGCCGTTTCTGCAGTATTCCGGTGCAATGTTGAATCTTATCAGCCGTTCAATTTACGTGTTAATCAGCTGATAAATGTATCAATCCGTGGAACCGCAAAACGATAGCTATTGTCCGTGGTAGTTCTCTTTCATGTCTTGCTGGCAAAGGCTTTAGATACAGCGGACTGCGCACGTGGAATGTTTTCACTGATTGATGTTTATTCAAAGCCGTAGCACATACAAGTGAGGAGGGTGGTGAAAACACTCAGTTAGTTGGGTGAGTAACGTAAACTTGTACCTGCACCCACCATCAAGCGACCATCGTACTGGACATTTTCCAAATTCCTCTCGGTCGCACTAATTGAGCGATGAAAGTTGCTCCCCATCGTGTCCGTGGGAGTTGTCCAAGGTGGAGTAAGGTGAGTGAACCCTCGCTGGGCATGGATTGTTTAATGGATTAATTAATTCCCAAACCATCTATTATTTCCCGCGGGATAAGATAAGGGGCTGACGGACACTAAGGTCCGAGGTCGAGTGTGGGTGAGGAAAATCTCGTCGAAAGTTCGGTCTCATTCAGAAACCATGGAATGGGAAGGAAACAAAACGCGGCAAAACGATAACCATTCACCATGGCTAAATGGCATTCGCTGAAGGATGAAATGGTAACGTAAGGGCGTTTGAAGGAGTTCTCTTTCCAGGAATTACTGATCATTAGGATTGAGCATTTGTTCGGGAATTAATGCCATGTTTGTTTAATGGCATCGATAAATGATGGTTGAAAGTAGGGTTTCATTTCATGTACAAGAGGGCTTGGGCTTTTTAATGCGACTATGGTTCGAAACCTTGTGAATTGTTCTGATAAAGGAAGTCAAACATTTTAAACCAATGTTTTTGAAGCTTCATTTTAAATTTAAAAAGTGTATTAAATGTCCACAACACTGTCAAAAGAGTTGATAGTGATGACAACCGTTATAATATATTTTTATCCACATTCAGCAAATCATGCTATTTTACATAATTTGCATCATAATGCAACATCCCTTAATACCCTTACACATTACGTTGTGAAGCGCTGGTGGCTAATGTCGGTACCGGGTGCTGAATGTAATAACCATCTGATACGAGATAAACATCATCACCCATTCAAACACTTCAACAACTTTCCTGTAAGTGGATTGCATCCCATGAATGCCGTTTGAAGTGCCATTAGCGAATGCTGGACCAATAGCACCGGTGTTGATTGCGATATAAATCACCTGATGTTTGGTAGTATGTGTGCTTTAAATGCGAAAAAAATATATATCATAGAATACCAAACATTTACATAACATTGACGAGCACAAGTGTGGGTGAAGGACACGATTCTCGTTTTGCAAATAGTAGCTCAATCATGTGATAGATCACTGTACATTGGGATGTACAAACACAAAGCAAATGGAATTGAACAGGTGGTTGCTACTAGAGATAATGAATATGTTATCGGGTTTTTGTTAGCATTAAATCGTTTGATTTCGTTGCCAAAGGAAGTCTTCTCATTTTATATTCTGAGTAAATTGTTTGAAATTAATTGAAGTTAGAGAGTTTTTAGGAGTCAGGAAATTCTAAAACACAAAATCAATTCTTGCTAAATATATATAGTTTGAAAAAGAAATTTGATATGTAAACTCACCACTTTTAACTTTGAACTGATCGTTGAACCGAACGACCCTTTCTTCTCGAAAACTCCAATATAGAAAAAATAAGATTTGAAGTCCTTTTTTTTGTCCCTGTTTTTAATTTCATATTCGTATTCGTTTCATCACAAAATGAGTATTCTTAGCACACGTATTTCTACACGTATAATATCTTATGTGTTTATTACGTTGATCTGATGGACATTTCACATTGAGAGTATTTATTTTGATATCCTCAAGCTCCCTGCACTTAATAAACTTTTTGGTGCATTTTTATCGACTCCAAAACATTTTTAAACTGCATGAAAGTTGCTTCACCATGGCAAGTAAATCATAAATTCCCTCATCAATATGTTACTTTTCCGATTGGTAATAATTCAAAGTTTGAACATTTTTCTCCCATTTTTTATATGGAAGTAATTTGTTGCCGACCAGCTAGCACCTGAACGATAGACATAAATTTCTGCACTAGCAAACTCCACCCACTCACTGCCCGGCTCACAAAATGGAGAAAAGCTTTCCGACACCACTATCCACACGTTCGGCAAATGTGGCCAACTTTTTGGTACTTCCGCCTCCCACTCGAACCCGACCGCATTCCAACGCTCAGGGTAAAATGCAATGTATTTGATCGGTGTCCGGTTGAATTTTCAGGTGACCATATACTCTTCTCTCTGGTGCTACCTTAAACTACCATCCACCCCCAAATGATTCCATTCACCATTTACGGTTGAACCACCCGTTTGAACGCTTATAGCAATAATAAGCATCGTCGTAAAAGTTTCAACTTTTGCACCTTATCATCAACCTCGTGCGGAAGAAACGCATGGCAATGGGATCTATAGAAAGGAAGGTGTGGCCCACTGGTAGAATTTCTACTCGTTCGTCCTATCGAACAGGTTTCTCACGCGTTTTTTTTTTGTTGCTTAGCTGTTCACCTCCCAGGTTCCGGAAACTTGACCCAAGAAGCAATTTAAAATTTTCCCCATAAACTTTTAATTTTGCTGTTAAGTGTTTTTTCCTTGCGAAAGAAAAAAAACTCGCCTGAAACCTTCCCCGTGACTTGATTCCAGTCACCGGTAGAGGCTATTATATAGTTGGTGTGTGTGTGTATGTGTGCGTTTGAGTGAGTATTTGAGTTGCTCAAGTGCCATTTGTGCAGAAACAGCAGGACACAAGTGCTCCAATTGAATGGGTGCAGTGAAGAACAATAAAATGGTCACGGTGCGAAAGGTGAAGTCGGAGGTGAAAACGACAAGTGCCTATTTGATCACAATTTTCTCACATTTTCGCTTAGTGTTCGTTTGGCATAGGGGATCGGTATCCCGACTGGTGGAAAGGTAACCGGACGACACACGCAAACCATTGTACGTACCAGTGACTCGTGCTGAAACGATGAAGATAAACTGTGAGTAAAATTCGGACCTGGAGACACTCGCTGCCAAGGGCAGGGAGTGAACCAGTAAGCCACAAAAATGACAAAAAAAAAGGAATTAAATGAAAGCCTTATCAACTTTTGCTAACTATCTACGTGACGCAATAAGTGGAATAACCCTTTTTTTAAAGAGGAAATAATGCTTCGGATCGAGAGCGAAAAAAGAAGGTTAAAGCCGAACAATTTGTCGCAAGATTGAAGCTTTAATATCAGTTTCAACGCAACGTTTTCGTGCTAATATGTAGTTTTATTTGCGAAATGACAGTGGCCCAACATTAACATAATGTTCATTACATCAAAATTTCTTTGAGCATAACTTCAAAATAATCACCAAATTGCTTGTAATGCTAAAAATGCATTAGACCATCGCTATGAAATTCTTTGAAATTTCTCGGTTGTTAACAGCCAGTATTTGCTGTCTTTTCATTCTCTATTCATTCGACTACATTTCTTTTATGTTTCTCGTTGCTTTCTACGCGTACCGAGAAAACTTCTCAATCTACGAATAACAAACCATAACACCATTCAGCTCTCGCTCGTGTTGCTTGCTATCGCCATAATTTCAAACTAATCAAATAAATGCATGAACTGGAGGAGGTAAAAAAATTCTTCAAACATCCAGCAAGATCGCGGAGGGCCGTAGACGACCGCAAAATCCTCTCCAGATGAGCCAATCCATTTCGCACACATTCTCCGCATAACTTCAAGCGTCCATGGTCAGTGCCGCACGAGAACGTCGAGAAATTTAAGTTTAAAATGACTTACTTCGGATTCCGCCCAGATAACCGACCGACTCAGTTCCTCCGTACCGTCAACCGTGAAGATGCTTAAGTCATCGGGACCTGGGAAAAACTTTGCCCTTCGGATCGAAATTCACGGTTTTAATATTCAGAAATCTTCATCCAATTAAAATATTGATTACTTTTAGCAAAAGATTCCAGAAGCTGTGCGTACATAATGATGACGTTCGAGGTGTGAGACGCTAAAGGCTCGCGTTGGCACGGTGACGCTTGGGCATAGCTTCCGGCGTAGGGACAGACGGTGGGAGAGGCTAGAGTAAAACTCCTCCGCAATTGGAGGAAGATATAGAACTAGAAAAGAGCACTCCAGAACCGTACCGCTTGAGTTACGATGTGCACAAGATTTTGCTTTGATGTTTCCGTTGAGTAAAAACACGAGTTTGGTACAAAGTAGATTTCACAATCATGAGAAACAAGCCGAAAAGAAAAAGTCCAAACAAGAAAAGATGGATGGATTTCCGCGTTGTCATGAAGGACACGAAAAGTGTGAGCTGGAATCGGTGTCAGATTGGTGCTCCAAAGGATGTAAAGTAACGTTTCCGGAATTTATCATCCCCATTCAATTAAATTTCAACTCGTACAGCCGAATCAGCAATGAGAGTTTTGATGATTCGAGGCGAAGAAGTTTTTTTTTGGACAGAAATTGCTATACGCCAACACATTAAACTAAAGGTACAAGTTTATATTCAAGACAATATATGCAAATTGAGGCTGTTTATAACACATGTATGCAAATACATATCTTTTCCAGTAAAAGAAAATCGCTGATCAGTGATTGTAAAGTAAACGCTAAAAATCATCTCAACATTAATTTGAATTAGAATCAAAGGATATCCGTGGTACAAGAATTCTTAAAAGCATAATGCATTTATTAGGTAGATTAATGTGAACATTAATGAACTCCTTAGTCGACAGAGAGGCAAATTGTGAGTATGATTGTGACTAAATTGAACTCCAAGCATTACATTAATTTATGTGTTCCCTGCAATGTTAATACTATACGCAGCATTTTCGAAATGATCTTTATTTTTATATTAAAGATATTGAAATTATTTCATCTTCATCAACTCTTTTTCAGTGGACTTTAGCTTTCTTTTCATAGTGCTAAATTATTGCAGCTTTCTTTGAGCAGGCATCACCACAAGAATCAATAAAAAATTGTTAAGGGATGATTAAACTACTACGTAACGCAAACAAATTACTTTAACAGAATTTGTAATGCAAATGGATTTGATCGATACTGTTGATCTGCCTTTATCATATTACACAGATCATATTACACAGATTTCTTGATAATTGCACAAAATTTACAAAAGCAAAATCTTCCAAAATATTTAAACCATGGCCGTTGCATGGTATAATCTGCTATAAAAATACTTTTCTTTGCCAAGCGGCAAGTTTCACCTCAGTAACAAATAAAATAACAAGAGAATATTCTACTTAGAGGATATACTATTTACCTGAAATCTTGCAAACAAAACAATTTAGATGATTTGTGTGAAATTCAATTCAGTCAAAGTGGGTGTGAAAAGAGTAGAAACTTGAAGTCGGTGAAACAAACCGATATTATAGAGATATCAACTGCTCTTAACCGTTGCTGTGAGTTAAAAACGTAAAATTAAACAATTTTGTGGAATAATACAAAGATTGGTGACATGGACTTTAGTGGTGAATAATCTATCCTTTGGTACCTCATAATATTTACTCTAAGTAGCGCACTGGGACACTGTTCTGCTGCAGTGGTCCGTTCTTCGTGCTGTGTTGCAACGGGAAAGCAGGAACTAGGATGCTATTTTACAGCTATCTCGTCTTTTTTATCTTAATTTCTTTTTCTGTTCGATTCTATACGATATGTATGTTTTTTTTTTTTATTCATAAAGAACGGCCTGGCCGTATTGCTTATACGATACGATACGATATGTATTTGGTAACACAAAAATGCTACAATTCAAATTTTTGCACAATCTGTGATGTGAATGTGTGATATGAAGTGAATGCATTATTGTTGTAAATATGCTTAAACAGTTATTACGCGCTTCTATTGTAGAAAAAGACTGGGTGTGTGACGCAGCCGTAGGCTATGGTAAAAATCTGGAATTTATGAATTAGATTCTTTACAATGTTTTATTTTTCCAATGCTTCAACTTCATATCTTTCCATGTTATATTACCCTCAGGACATCTACTCAACTGTTGTGTAGTTCATTGTCATGTTTTTTTTATGTTCTACTTATAAACATCGTCAACGACAGGCGCTCAATGGCGCTGAATATGAAGAAATCATTGGCATTCTTCACGTATCAAAGTTTTACATATTCCTCATCCTTTGACACTACAAGATTCTCGTGGACGGTTAATAACTGGGACCAATCCACGATACTGTCGGCCGCCTTGTAGAAGCTGTGATATCGGTATTATATGGAGTTCCTGCGCCAGAATGAAACATAAAATTTACATTCTCCTGTATGTCACTATAATTGCTCACTGTTAGAACAGTGATAAATAACAGAATAGATGTTTCTACTATTCTTAAATATGAGGAGCAAAATAGAAGCGGGATCACTTTCATAAGCAGCATTAATAATATTCTTCGAAAGTGCTAAAATCTGTGTTAAACTTACACATCTGGACATCTGGGTCAATATTTGTCTATCTTACGAATGAAATATAATACTAAGAATTTTATGCCATATTTTTTCTGTTTGAATTGAGCATAGTGTACGAAACATGATGTTTGATTATCGAAACTCCAGAGCTGAATACTGTCTAATAATTGCAAAAGTTCACTTTGCTCACCAAAGCTCGCAACAGGTTTCTCGGAAATTAGGAATTCCAATGCTTCCTGATCTCATTGTGTGATAGGAAACGAAATGGTGAAGCAATTTACATTTTGATTTGCCCATATCATAGCCTAATAGATACCATTTTCACTTCTGGTTTAAACTAACCACCAAAGAACAGTGTTGTACCGATTCGAGATGGAAATGCTTTTTGTCAGCGAATGGGCAATTATTCTACCTACAAAGAATCCTTCGAAGGTGCGCCATTTTACATTTTTTTTCTTTGTGGAAAGCATTACGAGCTTGAAACATCACCGGAAGCGGCCAGATATAACCTTCCCGAGTATAGAGTTAATACGCCCAAAAAGCTTCGCAAAACGTTTGCATAGAGCGAGGATTGAATGAAATGACAGACCAGCTTGGGCGAGATTGGCGTGGGAAGCATCTGTTAATTAAATCTACTTTTACCGTGTTGATTTTTGATCAACAATTTCAACCGAAAACTGCACCCAACGGGCACCAGGGGATCTCCGTCAAGAAGCACCTAAATGCCGCTTGACTAATCAAATCATTTTGGTAGAATAACTAAAACAAATTACCAGCATCGTTAGAGCAGAATGGGATCGGGTTGGTTGGGTTTTGTCTCCGTCTCCCCACGGAAAGCTCACCCAACCGAGCACCCCAAGGCTCGGCGAACTTGTATCAGGCAGGGAAACTCTTCTTCCATCGGTCGGTTTCCGTTGGCTAAAGTTTGCGACACAATTTGCCGGTCCTGGTCGAGGTGGGCTCGAATTTAGTAAAATTTGCACAGTAAACTTTTCACCGCAGGCAAATATCGACGAAATTGTGTAACCAAACAACGAACGATGCTATGGTGTTGATGGCGCTCGGCTAGCGAATGGACACGAGGTGGCATGGGATGGAAAAGAGAATGGGCCATACTCACCATCCTAAGGTGGAAGATCTATGTGCCGAAAGCGATTGACAGGAGAAATAAACGAGCATTTCGAGCACCTTGGCAATGGTTGATCTAACCGCCCGTAGGGTAAATTTACAGTTTATGAAGAGCAAATAACTTCAATTTACGTAGTTATTCGCATTGCATACAATCCGATCCTGTCACGCTGATTTGCCTTTAGCGTTTACCTTATCAAGGCTGTTTACAAAAGGTAAAGTTTTCTTTGAACGTGCAGCAATGTAATCAAAATTTCCCTGAAACAATAAACTAACACATTTTGTTTGTGTGTACGTTACATTCTTTTGAATATGTTTTTTTGTTATTGTTTTGGTTTGCCATCATTTTAAGTCATCCAGAAAACCGACGTGAAAGTTTTCCTCTGTTTTCTGCACACACTCGTTCATAAAGCAAGCTGAAAGCAACCATGTCCAGCTGGATGTCCTTTGCCAATGCTCTCGTCGGCAAGGCAGCATTTATTTATAGCATCCATTAGATGCACTTCGCCGCTGCCGACTAGTGGAAGCACTTAAATCCAAACGGTCACCTAGAAAACTTACAAAGTTCTTGAACGAAATTAATGAAAGCTCACCAACAGCAAACGATTCACAATAAATCACAACAATTCTCTAGCGACGCCGAAAGACAAACCATTCCGGTTGTAAGTAGCTACTTAATTTTTGGCACTAACAATCTAATGCTTTTGAAAGAACACCTTTGGGAATGTACTGCAACAAAACTTTACATGACTTTAGTTTGGTTACTTATGTTTTACCGTTTGTTACAAACTATGATAATAAGCGCATAATATGTAGAGGAGGAAAATGCATTGATTTTGTTGTACGAATAAAATAAACTGTTTATTTTTTGTTCAAAACAAACTTTGTTCAACAAAAGCTTTGTGACACTTGGTGAGCTAAATATGAAAAACAATTAATAAGGCAAGGGTAATGTTGTTCTGAACATTTCCAGAGCTTTTAGAATTGTGAAATGGAATGGAATTTTTGTTTATTAATGTACGACGAATAGGCCGTACTGCTACAAAAATAGTTTATATGGTAACAGAAGACTTATATTTCACAACATTTTACTGTGTAATGTAAAAATAGTACGCATAGCATGGGAAAATATTCACTTAACCTTACAAAGCACACATTAAAAATATTTTATCTAGCGCTTGTTTTGAAAATAATCCTAATAAAACTGTTGTAGGATTAATTTACAACGTAAATGCTGGATTTTAAGCTTTTCAAATTGCCGACGGTGCAGTTTAGTATTTCATATTACCCATCACTCTTACGCTCCACCTCACAGGAACTTTTCCTCCAAATGACCGGTACTCGGCCGTAATGCCAATATTGAACTTTTCAAATTACTTCCGGTCGTTAATTTTCAATTTTAACCCGCACCCACCCCAGGTTTTGGCTACATAGAGTGCCTTACCTATCAAATGGGTCAAATCTATGGTCCACAGCGGATCATGTACGAGAACCACACCACAAAATACGAAAAACTCGCTCGAAATTCTAACTCTCAAAATTTCTCACCATTCCATGCTTTCCCGCTCCTTCGATACCGGCCATTGTCATGATGTTTTTTTTTCTGCCCGCTATTTTGAGTACCTTCACGTGAACCCGAACGTAGAACTTGAAGCGAAATGTGGGTATGGCACAAGTAAAACCAG